>NC_090024.1:191064562-191385277 GCF_037176765.1 Anolis sagrei | reverse complement strand
GCTACTGTTTTCTGACATTAAGAAATCTCTCCGATTGCCTTGAGGTGTGTCATTGTGCACCTGTTACACAAAAAGCCATTTTCCCTATATTATGTCCTCTATTTCTTTATTTATCGTATATTAGAATTTGCATTAGAATACCATTTTTTTCTTAGATTGTGTGTCCCTATGGATGTAAGAGGTTCAGCCACATTCTCCCAGTTTGTTGTAGAGAAATTATTTGTTCTAGATCAAGGGTGGTTCTTTGACCTTTCTGGCTAAGTTCCTCATTTAGTTTTAGAAAAGTTATAAAGAGGGGCATACCAGAAATGGAAAGCACGTTTTCATTTAATGGTCTTGCTGCCAATAATTAAGCCTTAAAACAAGACATTTTAACTGGCAGGGGAATCAAACCTGGAGAACCACAAAACAATAGTGTCATGGTGAAGGAAATGTGGCCTTCTGGGAAATCTCAGACAACCAGACCAGAAGCCCTTTCACGCTACATAGTTACAGTATTATGATTCCACTTTAACTGGCATAACAACATCCTATGATATCTAGGGATTTGTAGTTTGGAAAGTATTTTAAATCTCAGCCAGAGCATTCCAGTGCCCCCCCCCCCCCAGAACTACAAACCCTAAAATTATAAAGGATGCAGCTATAGCCCCCAGTAGCGCAGTGGGTTAAACCTCTGAGCTGCTGAACTTGCTGACCAAAAGGTTGCAGGTTCAAATCCAGGGAGCAGGGTGAGCTCCCGCTGTTAGCCCCAGCTTCTGCCAACCTAGCAGTTTGAAAATAACATGCAAATGTGAGTAGATCAATTAGGTACCACTTCAGCGGGAAGGTAATGGCGCTCCATGCAGTCATGCCGGCCACATAACCTGGAGGTGTCTACAGACAACTCCAGCTCTTCAGCTTAGAAATGGATATGAGCACCAACCCCCAGAGTCAGACATGACTGGTCTGACCTAGAGGCCTGGGAGAGCTTTGTTGGGCTCTGCTGCAGGAGAGACCCTGGGGTCTGAGTATTGCCAGTGGTTCTCAACCTGTGGATCTCCAGGTGTTTTTGGTCTACAACTCCCAAAAATCCCAGCCAGTTTATCAGCTGTTAGGATTTCTGAGAGTCGAAGGCCAAAACATCTGGAGACCCACTGCTTGAGAAACACTGATGTAGTGTAAATGGGTCCCTGGGATTTGCTGCCAAGACCTAAGGTTCTTCACACTGTTCTCAATGTTTTAGTGCGATTAAGTGACCAGGAATGCATTTGGGATGTTCCTGAAACCTAATCTAATGTTAAGAAATAAAGAAAAAGTTGGGCTCTGAAAATACAAAAAAGCAGGGGTTTTGCCTAAACATGGCTAATTAACTAATCTCATGGTAAATTTTGAGTTTAAAAATGAGAGCTAAAATGTGGATTACAAATAGACAAGGGATAAATTATACAAAGCTAAAAGACTTTGCTGTAAAACAAAGTACAGGAAGTCCCCAAGTTATGAGCAAGATAGGTTCTCTAGGTTTGTTCTTAAGCTGAATTTGTAAGTTGGAACAGGGACATTTTTAAGTGTAACTCCAGCCAAAAATATATATATTTCAGCTTTGGAGAGTATAGGTATGAGTTAGTTGCTATCCATGCCCCCCTGTTCAAAAGATTTCATACTTTCTGTCCCTGTGATCATTGGATTTCTGAAAAAAAATGGCTTGTTGTGGAAACAAGGATTGGTGAGGAAGCTTCAGCTGAGACACCTTTTCCTATGATAACTCTTTCAGGAGTGAATTTACCTTCTTAAGGATAGATTTCTCTCACTTCCTGTTGTGTCACTCCTGTTCTTAACTGTGAGTCATTTGTAAGTCAGATGTTTGTAACACTGGGACTGCCTGTATAGCACGCAGAATGCATATTTCAGTTGGGAAGGGAAAGGGATGTCCTCAGCAACCGCCTGTAGATCTCCACGGAAGGGAGGCATACTGCTCTCTTGGTGCTACCACTGAAAAAGCCCTGTCACATATACTAATCAGAGTAATTGTTATCTTTCTGTCTTAGGTTTTCCGCCATGGTGGCCACTGCTGCCAATCGTCAGGCATTTATTCTCTCAGTGATTTCTTTCCTAAGGAAGTATAATTTTGATGGCCTAGACTTAGATTGGGAATATCCTGGTGCCAGAGGCAGTCCTGCAGAAGATAAAATTCGCTTCACTTCTTTGGTTCAGGTATAGTAAAACCCGGCATACAGCCACAAAATGTTAGCCAAATTTTTGGATTAAGAGTTTTATTCTGGTGGCAAATTATGTGCATGTCAGGCCCTTTCTACACTGCCATGTAATCCAGATGATCAAAGCAGATAATCCACATTATCTGCTTTGAACTGGATTATATGAGTCTACACTGTGATATAATCCAGTTCAAAGCAGATAATCTGGATTTTATAAGGCAGTGTAGATGGGCCCTCAGTAGATGGAGTTCAAAAGAGCATCAGAGAGGTCTGGGAAAAAATGAATGCCGGTTTTCTCAGTCAAAGGGTGTTTTTTGAAGCAGCTTACTGGAATAGCAGAAAATATGATAGAAATATGATTGAGAAACCACATCTAGAAACTGATACCACTGCAACCTGTTGGCCAGTCCCAAAAGAAACAGATAACATGAAAATTCTTACTGGAATGAAGGCTGGCCTTAGCATGAAGCCAAGAGAGGCATTGGTGTCAGGCAGCAGATTCTGTGGGGTAGCAATGAAAGCCTTTGGTCATCCATCAAGAGATTAACACACATACACATAGCTTTTATTGACCCCCTGAATTAACCTTCTACCTCAGGCATGATCGAAAGCCTATTCCATCACTACTACTGAAGATAGATTTTATTGTTTTAATTATATTTTATTGTTTATGTTTTTAATGGTGTTACTTTGTAACCCTTGTTTATGCTGGGCTTGGTTCCCATGTAAGCTGCCCCGAGTCCCTTTGGGGAGATGATGGCGGGATATAAGAATAAAGTTATTATTATTATTATTATTATTATTATTAACAGACAAGTCAATGTATTGTCAAAGACTTTCATGGCTTGAACCACTGGGCTGCTGTGAGTTTTCTGGGCTATATGGCCATGTTCCAGAAGCATTCTATCCTGACATTTTGCCTGCATCTATGCTTGTCATCCTCAGAGAGAGTGAGGTCTGTTGAAAACTAGGACAAGTGGGGTTTATATATCTGTGGAATGTCCAGGGTGGGAGAAAGAACTCTTGTCTACTTGAAGCAAGTGTGAATGTTGCAATTGGCCACCTTGATTAGCATTGAATAGCCTTGCAGCTTCAAGGCCTGGTTTCTTACTGCCAGTCAATGCTGGTAAGTAGAACAAGAGAGAGGATCAATTGCCCTTTAAGGGTGTGAAGGGGGGAATCAAAGTTTTAGAAAACCGAAATGTGACTGTGCCTCAAGCACGAAAAGAAGTGGATCTCAGGCAAAGCAGACAAAGGCAGAGTGGCTCCTTATTTGATTCAGTGTATAGAACAGAGGGTTAAATGCCTTTTTAAATAAAAAAATGTAAGGAACCAACTTCCTGCATTTTCAGCAGCTTCAGGAACAATGATGTCATGTTCTTGCCCCATCTGTATAGAGATTCCTGTCTCTGAATTACGATTTCGGCATAGATTCCACTTGTTTCAGTATTGCATTTGTCAAAAACCAATTAATATTGTGCTTTATCTCAACTGTTTGATTTAGGAATTGGAGAAAGAATTCCAGGCAGAAGCCCAACGGACAAAAAAGGAAAAGCTGTTGGTGACTGCTGCTGTAGCAGCTGGGAAACAAACCGTTGACAGTGGCTATGAAGTCGGCAAAATCTCAAAGTGAGTATTCTCAAAGATCAGGGGACCAAAGGAAGACACAGTTAAGGTCATGGTTAACAAGCAAGCATTCCTGCCTTTGGCCCAGTTTAGTCCATGGACCCCACTTTCAGTGGTTGATAAATTATGTCTGTGATCCCATCATTCCACACAATGCAGCCAACTCAGGATTCTTATGCCTATTTGCCTCCTTTCTTTTCATAGGTCTCTGGACTTCATTAACCTCATGACATATGACTTCCATGGATCTTGGGACTCGACTACTGGACATGTCAGCTCTCTGTCCCCTGACACTGTACGTGATGACCAATAGTGGAGTTTCTTTGTGTGTGTATCCATATCCATTCAGATCTCTTTGAATATCAGTTTGGTTAAAGAGTTTGCCTCTTTTTCTAAAATTCAATAATACAAAGTCTGCTTTCTTGTTTGAAATAAAAAAGATATTTATTAAGAGAAATAAGTTGAAATAGAAAGTTTAGATCACTCTAACTCATAGTAACTGACTAGCATGAAGAATCTGGGATCCATGCTTACCTCTTACTCTTGGAACAAACCCAAACTGTCTTCTCTTAAAAAGCTTAAGAATAATTCATAGAAAGGTAATATCTTGTAACCCTGAGTGTATCTACACCGTAGAATTAATACAATTTGACACCACTTTGACTGCCATGTCTCAGTGCTGCCCTGGGAGTGATAGTTTGGTGATGCACCAGCATTCTTCATCAGAAATGGCCAAGGACTTTGCAAAAGAAATCCCATGATTTCATAGCACTCAGCTATAGCTTTTAAAGTAGTGTTAAAATCATTAATTCTTCAACCCAGATGCACACCCTGAGAGTCCAATTTAGAAAGAATGAATAAAGCATACTCTTAGCAACATCTTATACAAACTTATGTAAGCTGAGTTGCATCTCTATCACCTGCAACAGTAGGAAATTCTTGTCTCTCATATAGAGAGCTCAGTAAATTAGATACAAAACCAATTGGAACTGGCCATCCATTTTATTTTTTACCTTATAGTAACTATTGGAAGGGAAGGAGGATAAATGATGGATAGATGGATTGGGCTACTCCTACCACTAGGCAAAATGAGGCAATTGTATTAAGTGGAAGATTCATTGGTGAGGACAGCCATGCTCTTCTCTCAAGTTGGAAAACTGGGGGTCCTTCCACACAGCCGTAAATATCTGCTTTGAACTGGGTTATCTCAGTCCAAACTGCCATATATTCCAGTCCAAAGCAGAAAATGTGGGGTTGTATTCAGCTGTGTGGAAGGGGCCTGTTTCAGAAAAGCATTTAATGATCCCTGAAATGGTCATTGCCAATTAGGACATTCCATGATCATTTCATTTCCAAAATCATTGTGTAAAACTAAAAGTGGTCAATTCAGATAATCCTGATAGGCAGTATTTTTCATTTTCACTTTAGATCATAACCTACAAATGTGTTTGTGGGAGGGCATTACATAATATTTCTGTATAATACATACATTCCACAGATCTTTATCCCACATGAATGTTACAAATGGCTAGATTCAAGGTGCACAGTATTGCATTGCACTGTTGTGTCCAGATACCGAATGCAATATAGTTTGCAAACACCTAGAATTAACATGTGTCTAAGCTTGTTGCTCATCAGGTAAAACCTTTTTCCTTCAGTAAAATGAAAGGGGGTACCATTTTAAATCCCAATTGCTGTGAGGGTGTAAAAGGGTTATTTGTAGCCTACTAATATGTTTAAAATGGGAAATACTGCAGTGTGCTTCTGAACCGTGTAAATGTATTCCAACATTCAGATGATCAAAAAAAAAAAAAAAAAGAACTCCATAACCAGCTTTTTTCAGACTGCATGTTTTAAAAAATACATACACATAAAAAGCAAAGCCACTTTGACTCTTAATGAAGAAGGTAGTCTGTACATTTACTTTATTTAGGTGATCCTTCATAGTCCGAGGATGATGGCTCTCCAAGTGTAGTGTCTTGGCATTGGATAAGTAGGTGACTATGGAGCGCTATTCTTGATCCACGTGTTCTCTGACAGTGAGGACATCAGTTTCCAGGTGGAAAGCGGTCCCAGTCAGGGTTGGCTTGATGTACCTTCCTCTTGGCACATTTCTCCCTTTCGCCCTCCATTCGTGCCTCTTTGTATTCCACAACACTGGTGGTCACAGCTGACCTCCGGTTAGAGCGCTCAAGTGCCAGGGCTTCTCAGTTCTCAGTGTCTATGCCACAATTATTAAGGTTAGGTTTAAGCTCACCTTTAAAACTCTTTTCCTGTCCACCAACATTCCGTTTTCAATTCTTGGGTTGGGAGTAGAGTAACTGCTTTGGAAGGCGGTGATAGGGCATTCAGAAAACGTGGCCAGTCCAGTGGAGTTGATGGCATAGGAGCATCGCTTCAATGCTGGTGGTCTTTGCTACTTGAAGGTTATTGATTAATGTGGCAGTTTATTCCAGCATGATGTGATGTTTCCCTAATGCTCCATATTTTTAGTACAATCGGTCCTACGTACCCACAGATTTTACATCCATGGATTTAATGACTGATGACTTGAAAATATTCCCATGTTTTTTGGAAGTCTATGGGATTCTGCATCTGGAGGAGTACAATACATTAAAGTACAGGCTGAAGAAACACTCCTCAAGGAGGTTTCTCAGGATGGATCTACATTGCCATATAATCCAGTTTCTGAATCCAGGTGATCTGCTTTGAACTGGATTATTTGAATCTACACTGCCATATAATCCAGTTCAAATCAGATCATCTGGATTCAGAAACTGGATTATATGGCAGTGTAGATGGGGCCTCAGTCTGCAGCCAGCTTCATCCTCCACTTGCCTTTCCCAAATACCCTTTGAATCTTTGACTGAGGAACTCACAACTCTATGTAATGACAAAAGAAAATGCTTTTATTGGATAAATGACAATGAAATGCACGCTTTCTCCCTTACTTGCTTTATCAAGGATGGTGCTGTGAAATATTGGATAAGCAATGGAACACCAGCTGAAAAGATTATTATGGGAATCCCTTTGTATGGACGAAGCTTCACTCTTTCTTCCTCACAAGCTGGAGTCAATGCACCATCCTCAGGCCCTGGAACCGCTGGTACTTACACAAGAGAGGCTGGATTCTTGTCTTATTATGAGGTAGGCAGAACCTATCACCCATCAGTCAACCAATCAATTCATCTGTCTGTCTAGTCATGCTTGCCTCATTTGTCCAGGAAACTCCTCCAAAATCTGGTTTCCTTTGCCATAAAGTTACCGGAGACTTGCTGATATTCTGTATTATTTATAGGCATGAGCACAGCCCAAACATACTAATGTCCCAAAGTTCAATGTTCCCACAACAAATCCTCAGGGTGGCTCTGTTAGCTTACAAAAACCTCTAAAAAGTACTTCAGATGGATTACATCACTCTGAGGTCCCTTCCACACAGCCCTGTATCCCAGAAAATCAAGGCAGAAAATCCCACATTATCTGATTTCTGGATTTCCACAATGATTAAATAGTGAAGTCACATCTTTTCTAGTTCAAGCACCTCTCAATATTATTATAGCCCAATTTGTTTTGTTTTAGATCTGTACTTTTAAAGAAGGTGCTACCACAGAAGTGATTGAACAGCAGAAGGTTCCATACTCTTTCAAAGGAAATCAGTGGGTAGGATATGATGATGTGAACAGCATTAAAACTAAGGTAAGTATGATGCATTTATGATGAAGAAAGATCTTATAGAATATAATAATTGTTATGCCTAGAAATCAGTACAGATGATAGATAAGATATACCGTCCAGAGAAAGTATTTATGGTTCACTCTGTCTATTTTAAAATCCTAAGCAGAAGCCAATCCTTATATAGGAGTTACAGTTATCTCTCCACATTTGTCATTTTGACTTTTGCAGATTTATTTATTAATGGCATTTGATTTTAAAATGTCCTCCAGTGCGACTCTGTGATCAACTTTCTCCAGTCCTTCTGGGAGACCATGAGATTCTTAAAAAGGACACCTCTCTAGGGATCTCTGGGTTCTTGAATGCAATTCTAAGGCTAGTCTCCAGTGAACATTGACCTAACAATTCCCAGAAAGGCTTTGTTTTATCATGTCTGAGGAAAATTGGAGTTGCTTCTGGTGTGAGAGAATTGGGCGTCTGCAAGGACATTGCCCAGAGGATACCCGGATGTGTTACCATCCTGTAGGAGGTTTCTCTCATGTCCCTGCATGGGAAGCTGGAGCTGACAGACGGGAGCTCACCCCATCTCATGGGTCAGCAGTTCAGCTGGCACAAGGGTTTAACCCATTGCACCACCATGGCTCCTCCCAGAAAGATGATCTCTCTATTTAAAAAAATCAATGTCTTTCATGAGGGTCTTGTGCCAATACTGAATACTGAATCCCTACAAAGTTATATTTGTGTATTTCCTTGAATTAGTTGTAAAAGATACTGTGAAACATTGTGGACTTTGAGACTTTTCCAGCTTTTTGAATGCTCAAAGAAATGTCTATCAACAAACAAACCAAAGTCTATCAACAAACAAACCAAAACAAAGATCCCTACCCAATCCCCTTTGTAAGCAAATACCGTAGATACTTTACAAAGCCATGGGTGGCTTTGACACTGTAATTTATCACTCTAAATGCAAGCCTTAGAAGTATTTTCTGATTTCTCTTTCATTCAGGTTGCATATGTAAAGCAAAACAATTTGGGAGGTGGCATGGTTTGGGCCATGGATCTCGATGACTTTAGTGGCTCCTTCTGCAATCAAGGGAAGTACCCACTTCTTCAAACTCTAAGGAGAGAGTTGGGGCTGAAAGGTGAATCTGATGTTATTGTGCTTGTTTTTCTTGAAGTCACAATTCAGTCATGAGACCTGTGTGGAATTAATGATTTACTCAGTCTCCTTACACTCTATTGAAATTCTCTGTCATGTTGCAAGGTAAGAATAAATAGTTGGCTGCACCAATAAAGTGGGAATAAAACAAAACTAGGCATTCATGGAAAGGTCAAGTATTTCCCTTGAAGTAGACTCCATGTTTCTATTTGCACTGCTGACTGCAATTGCACAAACTTATTTGCTTAAATTACTACTCAAGCATTGCACATGTCTTCTTTTCTTTTTGGCACAGTAGGAGATGACTAAGGGCCCTTCCACACAGCCATATAACCCAGAATATCAAGGCAGAAAATCCCACAATACCTGGGTTATCTGAGTCCACATATCCCAGTTCAAAGCAGATAATGTGGGATTTTATTCATCTGTGTGTAAAGGGCCTAAATAAGAAAAGCAGAGAATCTGTGCTGCTGGACTATACCTGTCACCTTTCTAATCATTAGCAACTTTGGTTGGGCCTCAAAATATCATCTCATTTGGAGAACCACAGATTCTCTCTATGTGTAAGAAAGGAGAGTATGAAGAAACCCAATGGAGACACCAGACAACTCCTTAGTTCAGCACTTTGTTTCCTAGTGACAGATCTTTTTAGAAGCCCATAAAATTTACATGAAGCCATATATCATCTCTCTGTTGTTCCCTACAAAGTGAGGGCTGCTGACTTGGGGTGTAACACAAAGCCACCATGTATACCTCACCTTTCCTTAGCTGAATACTCAAGGACATAATTTACACTGTGGAGTTGAGTTTTCAATAGCATTCTAAAAATAAAGAGAGATGTGTGTGTGTGTGTGTGTGTGTGTGTGTGTGTGTGTGTGTGTATATACACACATATATATACATACATACATACATATAAGTTGAATGTATCATTAATATTTATGGGGCAATTTCCACTTGCAGTGCCAGAGGATAAAAGTGAGTGTGAATTGCAGGTGTCACACCAGAGATGATTATGGGCCAGATATTTGCATTTTTAAAAATACAATGCCTGAATTATAACTAAATGGTTTATGTTATTCTTTTGGCAGACCTGGCTCCAAATCCCAGACCTCCAACTTCAGAGGAAAATTCAGGACCCAATCCACCAGAATCCAATCCATCAGAACCCAATCCACCGGAACCCATTCCACCTACATCAGACAACTTTTGTAATGACAAGGCTGATGGGTTCTATACTAACCCACAAGATCCCACAAAGTACTATGTGTGTGGCAGTAATAGAGCTTACAGTTTTTCTTGCCCAGGAGGGCTAACTTTTAACAGTCAATGCAAATGTTGTGATTATCCTCAGTAAAACGCACCTTGTATTGATTAACTCCAATGATGGATGCATTGCATTTTGATCAGAGCTAAGTAGAATGTTATATACATACAATCAGAGCCTAGGAAAAATAGGTATTTTCTGTATGATATTATCCATCTCTTCAGTCCACTTATATGTTACTCCAATTCTCAAATACTAAAGTGATCTTATCAATTGTCATTAAGAATGAGAATAATATTGCAACACCATTATTGAAGAAGGCTGAGAGCTGCAGTCCAAGAACATCAGGAGACCCTCATGATTCCCACCAGATCTTATATCAAACCACAAGATATAAGCAATCATGATATCAGCACTTTATGTAATTTTCTTAGAATAATATGTATTGTTACATATTCTTTGTTCTTGTTTCCTATTTTGCTATATAGAAAATCATTGGAAATAAATTTGTCTCAAAGCACAGTAATTATCTGTTTCTTTTGTCGCAAAAGGCCATGGGCTTAGTGAATTCACTGAAACTCTAAATGGCATTGGCTAGCCAAAAAAACATGTTGCAAAATTGTACAGTAAGCCTCCATATTATGCAAAGGAATCATTCTAATATGATTTTGCTTAATATATAGAACCCTTCTCCTTCGTCAGCATGCCACTGAAAATTGAAAATACTGTACAGTTCCCCCATTAGCCTGCTACCTGACCAAGGAGAGAGTGGCTGAAAAGATGCAATCTGCCTGTGCATATTCCTTTCTCTGTGGAGGGAATGAAACCCAAGCTGGATCTACACTGCCCGATAATCCAGATTATGAAAGATGATGATTCAGACTATCACCTTTGAACTGGATTATATGGGTCTACACTGCCATATAATCCAGTTCGAACCAAATATGGCCGTGTTGATGGGGGCCCAGCTGTGTTAGTCTCTCTCTAGAAAAAAATCACCTTTTCACTGAGGAAAGAAATGACCAAAGCCCAGTTGCACATTTCCCCCTGAGAAAGGAGTCAATCTTTGGTCATTTCTCTCCACTGAGAAAGGAAAAAAGGAGCTGCTTTTGAGAGCTCATCTTGGGCATCTGCTTTAGCCTTTGTCCATGAGGAACGTCTTTATGTATAATTGAAACTCCACAACACAAACTCGTGTAATAGGCAGGCCGACTGTATTACCTTTTAGTCAGATAACACTTGTGCTGATCAATCAAACATTTAAAAGTTAAACCTGGCATCTAAAACACTTCAAGTTTTAACTCAAACGTTAAATGAGCTATCCAATTTACTGAATCTAATTGGAAGATTAGGTTCATTATCTTAGATACATTCTTTAAAGTTCAGACAAAAAATGCAGATTAGATTTGCCAGTCCTCGGCCCCATCTACTCTGACCATTTAATGCAGTTCAAAGCTAGCTTCAAACTGCAATGGCCAGACAGTAAATTCCCCAAAAAAGCACATGAAAGAAAGCCCTAAATGCACACCAGTGCCCTGTGACTTATGTAATCACCTTCCGGGCCTCAAACTGGTTTCAGGATTTCCATCTGGACAGTGAAACTACTTCATTCAATAGTGTTTGGAACTGCATTAAATGGGAAGTGGGGTTGGGGCCTTGCAAGTTTATTTCTGGTATTATGTCGTTATTATGGTCATCACATACTTTAACAGGAGATTAAACTGTATGTTTCCCTTTATAACAATATTCAATAGACTCTTAATCTGTTCTAAAGAATTTATCAGTTTCCTTGGAATTTATCCATTTTGCTGGTTATTATCACTTTCATCTGAATGTTTGTTCTAGGAGTTGTCTCAATTAAGCTTTAACTTGTT
Source organism: Anolis sagrei (assembly GCF_037176765.1). Lineage (NCBI taxonomy): Eukaryota > Metazoa > Chordata > Lepidosauria > Squamata > Anolidae > Anolis > Anolis sagrei. Next base: position 191,373,487 of record NC_090024.1, on the reverse strand, counting down.
GACCCTCGTCTAGTTAAATATTGGTACCAGATCTTGATGCTGGAGCAGAAATGGCTTCCTCGGATGTAGGTAGAATGGAGTTGGCAGTTATCAGGGTACAATAGTTTGCAGGATTGAAAACTGTCAAGCAGAATGAATCAGAACTCTCTGTAGAGTTTCTTAGGTCTACGTCTACATCATTTTTCCAAAATGGCAAAAGCAGTCCTGGAGTCAGAGTGAAACAGATCTAGATAATGTATCCCACCAACTTGTAGCTTGGACACCACTGTACACTTCAGTACCTTCTCCCATAATGGAATATTGAAAGCTGGCCTACAATTATCCAGTATGGAAAGATTCAACAATGGCATATTTTAGGCAACTTTTAGGCACAATGGAAAGTCATCTTTCTATAGAGACATATGTTACTGCTGTTACCCACTTGGCCAGGCTACCTGCATCCTTTTCATGAGCCAGGAAGCAGTGTGTATACATGTGTATTGTGCTGAATTGCAATACTATTCTGCTATTTTCTTCTTTCACAGATTTTGTGTTGTGAGAAAGATTTTTGGTGGTAAACAGGAAACGTTATGGAGAAACACAAGGAGATTGCAGTTGGCTTACAGCATACTCAGGGAACATAAATTAACTAAGTCTTTGCAGGTCTTAGCTGGAAGCCCTTGAATTATTATTCCTTTTATTTTTGAATGGCAAATCTGTGCACAAAAATTGGTAACTAAATTTCTTTTAAAATACGTTGACAATTAGTTTTTGTTCAAAACATTCCAGAATCCTATCCTTCACCAAAAGAGTGCTGATTGCTGCTGAAAAAGCCCTCCCTGGATCCCCTGGATCTTAATAATTACAGACCAGTGCACAACCTTCCTTTTTTGGGCAAGGTAATTGAGAAGGTTGTTGCTCCTCCAACTCCAGACAGTCTTGGATGACACATATTTCTTTGACCCATTTCAAGCCAACTGCAGAGCAGGATACGGAATTGAGACTACTATGGTCGCCTTAGTGGATGATCTCCGTCTCAATACTGACAAGAGGTCTGTGTCCCTGTTGGTGCTTCTAGACCTCTCAGTGGCCTTTGATACCATTGACCATTGTATTCTTCTGGAACTCCTGGAGGAACTGGGAATCAGAGGCACTGTGGTGCAGTTGTTCCGGTTGTACATCTCAAGGAGGTTCCAAATGATGGCACCTGGAGATAGCTGTTCCTCAAAAAAGGAGCTGTTATGTGGTGTCCCACATGGTGCCATTCTATCCCCAATGCTTTACATGTAACCGCTGGGAGAGATCATTTGTAGGCATTGGGCAAGGCGTTATCAGTATGCTGATGATGGCCATTTGATATTTCTCCATGCCTTCCAAAAGAGCATCAGCTAAGGATAGCATGTCTCCTCTGAATGAATGCCTGGAGAAGGTAATGGCCTGGATGAGGAAAAACAAACTGAATCCAGACAAAACAGAGGTACTTGTTATCAAATGTCCTCCACCTGTGGATGGAGGTGTGTCAACCAGTTCTGGATGGAGTTACACTCCCCCTGAAAGAATATGTCCAGATGTTAGCCCAGATAGATGCGATGGTCAGGAGTGCTTACAATCAGCTTTGGCTGATCTGCCAGCTGCACCCCTTCCTAGATTTGGAGGACCTGAAGATGATAGTGCATGTACAACTAACCTCAAGATTGGACTACTGCAGTGTGCTTTACTTTGGGCTACCCTTGTACCAAGTTTGGAAACTCCAGCTGGTTCAAAATACAGCAGCCAGATTAGTTACAGGAACATCTAGGAGTGAGCATATTACACCTAACCTAAACTCATTCAATTGGCTGCCAATTAGTTTTTGGGCAAAGTACAAGGTGTTGGTTTTGACCTTTAAAGCCTACATGGTTTGAATTCAGGTTACCTAAAGGATTGCCTTCTCCCATACAATCCTCCTTGCATACTTTGGTCATCTGGGAGCGTCTGTTTCAACCAGCCAGAACCTGACTGGCAACCACCACTCAGAGGACATTTTCATCTGCCATCCTGCAACTGTGGAATGACCTGTTGGAAGAACTCTGACAGCTAAATGAGCTGTCAGAATTTTAAAACTATGTAAAGACTTATCTCTTACAGCAGACCTACCCAGACAATCTTTAAACATGAATTTTAAATGTGTGTTCTTTGTTTAATCTCTGTTTTGTGTATTTTAATATCCATTTTATATACATTTTGGGGTGTAACTTTTATAGAGGTACCTTTTAATATGTGTATTTGTGGTGTTTTTGCTATGCTTGTGTGTTTTAATTGTTCTGTAACCCACCTCGAGCCATGAGGAGAAGCGAGTAAGAAATGAAATAATAATTGTTGTTGTTGTTGTTGTTGTTGTTGTTATTATTATTATTATTATTATTATTATTATTATTATTATTATGTGAAACACAACAAGATGAGTCCACAGCAGACACTCTGCTGGCTGTTGTATTGGATCACACGTCGGACACTTCCCAAGTGTCTAGGACTGTGTGCTGTATCGGCGAATAAAGTGTGCAGATCCCAGTAAGGTGGCCTTTTGCAGCTGGCAGATGGTAATTTTGTCAGTGCCGATTGTGTTTTAAGTGCAGGCCAGGGTCTTTAGGCACTGCACCCAGTGTGTTAATCACCACTGGGACCAATTTGACTGGCTTGTGCCAGAGTCTTAGCAGTTCGATGTTTAAATCCTCATATTGTGTCAGCTTTTTCAGTTGTTTCTCTTCAATCCTGCTGTCACCTGGGATTGCAACATCGACAATCCATACTTTGTTTTTTAGCACGATCGTGAGGTCAGGAGTATTGTGCTCCAAATCTGTCTGTCTGAATTTGGAAGTTCCAGAGTAGCTTGACGTATTCATTCTCTATAACTTTTTCCGGCTTGTGATCCCACCAGTTCTTTGTAGTAGGCAGATAGTATTTGTGGCACAAGTTCCAATGAATCATCTGAGCAACAGTGTTATGCCTCTGCTTGTAGTCTGTCTGCGCAGTCTTCTTGCAGCAGCTGAGGATATGATCTATTGTTTCATCTGCTTCGTTGCAGAGTCTACATTTGGGATCTGTCGTCGACTTTTCAGTTCTGGCTTTGATGGCATTGGTTCTAATGGCTTGTTCCTGGGCTGCCAGAATCAGGCCCTCTGTCTCCTTTTTCAAAGTTCCATTTGTGAGCCACATCCATATTTTTTCTTTGTCAATTTGGCTCTCAATTTTTCTCAGGAACAGTCCATGGAAGTTTTCTTACGCCAGTTTTCTCTTCTGCTCTGCATTGTATTTTTATGGTATTCACTCTTTTTCTTTTGCACTTTAAGCAGTTTACTACTATTGACTTCCCTCTATTATTATTATTATTATTATTATTATTATTATTATTATTATTATTATACACTGAAGTCTGAGATTCTCTCCCTGATACCTGCCATTGACAAGGAGCAAGTGTTTGGGACAGACAGGCATTAAATAGTCTCTGGCTCCACTTCAATTATGTGCAACGTCCTGGCATTAAGTGCTACTAGATGTCAGTTTTTGGCCTCTACCCATAGAGGCTATCAAAAGCACATCCTTCCATGCATTACCATTATTTGTGTGGGTCCAGGTACATAGTATTATTACTAATAGTGTTGTGAATAGCCTGTGTTAATAATATCGTGATGATGATGATGATGATTTAATGATTTATAATGCAATCAACGTAATCGGTGCATTTAGTTTTCCTCTGACCTCATCCCAGCTGTGTACATTGCACATATACCTGAAATGCTAGCTAATACACCATGTATGCTTTGAAATGGGCTATATTTTATGAAAATTCATTTTGTGATCAATGTGTTTTTCTTTTAGGATCTGTGTTTTTGCTAACAGGGCTAACTCTTTTGAAGTTATGTCCTGGAATTTCCCCATTCTCACTTTGAAGCTGGTTGCTTCATCTGTGATTATGCAATAGAGCAAACTTAAAAGAAACTAAATTTGAATTATTCTGAGAACAAAACTGTCTCAGTCTTTAAACTACGGTCATTCTTCTAATAAAATGTTATGAGTTACCAGAAATGTTGCTGAACAGTGCTGGCCCCACCATGACGCCTGGTGAGATAGTCACCTTCTGAGACAGAGCACAGGGGATGGGAAATGTGCCACTCATCCACCCCACTGATGCCTTTGCAATTACTCCAAGAGAGCATGTTCACATTTGGAAAGCAGTCCCTATGCTGACTGTTCAGTGCTGGTGAGGGCCAGGCCTGAATGCACGCTGACTGCTAATCTGGCATACATAACAGGGGAGCCAGCCAGCCCAACTTTCCACATGCCACAAAAGGAGGCAGGGAGAGGTGTCACGTCACCCTTGCTGCCATAAAAAGAAGCTAGGGGAGATGACAGCGGAGGCAGAAATGAGGATCCTAGCTATTTCTAAGATGTCTGCATCCATGCCATGATGAGAGGAATATGATGTAGAGCTTAAATGCAACATTGCTCACAAGCCATAAGTGGCACTTATTATGTCCAACTTGAAACCATTTAAAGTATCTTGCTATAGATAAGGATTTCTCTACCAAGCTTCCCTGGACCTTAGGGTTTTCTACAATACTGTTAAGGATTGCATGAAAGATGATGATGGGGGTCAACTTTTTTATAAAAAAAAAGCTATACATGTTATTTTCATCCAGAGGTTCCTTGAGATCCAAAAAACATGTCAAGAATTCCTCCAGGGTAAAACTAGTAGAAAAGCTATTCTAAAAGATCTTTAGAAAGAAGGGATACACTTGCCACACATCTCCTTTGAATTAACTGCTTTGACAGTGGGAAGTGCTTTGGAGTGGGGTGTAGTTCCTTTTCTGGATGTTTTTAAGCAGAGATGGGGTGGCTATCTGCTGGGATGCTTTGATTGTGTTTTCCTGCATGGCAAGGGGTTAAACTAGATAGCCTTTCAGATCTCTTCCAACTCCATGACTCTATGGCACAGGGCTGTTACTGGCTGTTTTTCTACTGACCCCTGCCTTAGGCCTGGCAACAAGGCATTCAAAAATAGCTCACCTCTGAACTCCTGCCATCTGTTACTCCGCACATTGTCTTGACTACACTTTTCATTGCTGTCATTGTGTATACTGTCCTTTTCAAGTCCTTTTCCATCCCTGTCAGGTTGCTGCTTTCAGGAGTTGCCTCATATATTTAGTGGGCTGATGTTGTCCTATGTTAGAACAGGCATGGGCAAACTTTGGCCCTCCAGGTGTACTGGCTGTTAGGGATTGTGGGAGTTGAAGTCCAAAACACCTGGAGGGCTGAAGTTTGCCCCTACCTGGTCTAGAAGAAGCAAGTGCCAAAAGCAGTTACCAGTGAATAAAGCCATATACAGGGATTTTTTAATACTATCTTTTTATTCAGCTATAAAGGGGAAAACATAAGGAAAGCAAGGCGATATGCAAAGAAGACAGATTTGGGGCAGCATTCCATGGATGGTGGGATTTGCAGTACCTTCACCCACATCCCGACAGTACTGCTAACCCCATTAGCCATGAATCTGGACCAGGTTTTGGACACAGAGCCCTCATGGCCCACTTTACTTCCTGGTGAGGTTTGGGAGAATGTGGACCACAGATGATGGGATTTGCAGTACCTTCGGTACACTTAGAGACTACTGCTAACCCCATCAGCCATTGATCTGGACAAGACTTGGGACACAGATCCTCCATGACCCACTTCACTTCCTGGTGAGGTTTGGGGGAGGATGGACCATGGACAATGGGATTCGCAGTACCTTCACCCACAACCAGAGACTACTACTAATCCCATGAACCATGGATCTTAACCAAACATTGCACACAGACCACCACCCACCCACCCATGATCTCCTCTACAGTCTGATGGGGTTTGTAGGAATATGGACCATGAACAATGGGATTTGCAGTACTTTCACCCACATCCAGTGACTACTGAGACCCCCACCAATGATGGACCTGAACCAAACTTGGCACAGAGAATCTCCATGACCAACTGACCATACTGGAGGGGTTTGGGAAAGATGGGCCATGGACAATGAGATTTGCAGTACCTTCATCCACATCCAGAGACTACTATTAATCTCACCAGCCATGATTCTGCACCAGTTTTAATGGGTCCATTTATAACATCAAAAAATAAACAATGCATTTTTCAAATAACTCAGGCATTGCCAGGTACCCAAACTAGTGTTTGAATATTTGAAAGATGTCCTGTTGAAGATGTATTAAGCCTGCTCTGGATATTAGGACACAGAACAATAGAGTCAAACTGCAGGAAAAAACAGATTCCACCTAAACATTAGGAAGAACTTCCTGACTATAAGAGCTATTCGGCAGTGGAATATATACTGCTGAGGAGTGCGGTAGTCTCCATCTCTTGAGGTTTTAAAACAGAAGCTGGATGGCCATCTGTCAAGGGTGCTTTGATTGTGTTTCTGTATGGTGAGGAGTTGGACTGGATGGCCTTGAGGTCTCTTTCAACTCTATGATGCTATTTTGGTGTCGGTAAGTTTCAAACAGCTGGCTGTAATGAACAAATGTGTGCCACACCCACTATACTAGTTGCAACATTTTCTCTTAGATAATTGGACAATTATTCCAGGATGTGATGTGAATACTATTATTTTGCTTGCACGCTGCTGAGTTCATGCAAAACTGAACCAAAGCAATAGTGTAGGAACACCACAATAAGGGAAGCAGAAGTGTTGTGCGGTATAGCAGACCACAGCACGCAATGAGGAGTAGAGCAATCGCATGGACTGGTAAGGTGTTTGATAAATTTTAAAATCTTCCTTTTGCAAATCGAGTCCCCAAGATTTGGAAAACATATGAGGAGGGTAGGTTCAACATGTTTTGAATCCTTGTAATTAGAAGCCTTTAACATTCCATGGGGCTGGGTTATTATGAGTTTTCTGGGCTGTATGGCCATGTTCCATAAACATTCTCTCCTGATATTTTGCCGGCATAGAGCCCAGAAAGCTCCCAACAACCCAGTGATTCCGGTCATGAATGCTTTTGACAATACATATTCCATTGAGCCTTCCAGGAAATCCAACAGTCATTGTGTGAATATCCCATAAATTGGACCAACTATGTAGATATTCTTTATGCCTTATATAAGAATATATACTGCATTTGTTTCAATCCCTTTATTAATCAATGAATACTTTCTCTTTCTTTCCATTAGGTGTAGTTGTGCTGATATTTCTACAACATGGTATGTCACTGTTTCTTTATTTCTTGGTTTTCTTTACTTTTTCCAGGAGACAGACCTCCCGATTCTCTTCTCACCAATCTTAATTTCGAATCAGTGTTGTATGATATAATATGGTTAAAAGCTCAGATGGCATAAAGTGCTCCTCTTGTGAAAGTTGTTTCTACATCCTGATTATTTTGATGGCTCTTTTATGCAACTTTTGTAGCCATGCAATATCCTGCAATAACCAGAATTATACACCGTATTCAGAATGTCTGTCACTTCAGAGATCCTTTTCTTTATCTGCTAGCTCACTTCCCATCAATGTGTTTAAAATTAGGGTTTTCTCAGAACATACTTCCCTTTACATTTGCTTCCATGAATTTGCCATTTTGAAAGTGGTGGCTGGCAATTCCCATGTCTTTGGAGCAGTAACTCCTCTCCAGGTGTTACTTCTGGAGTTTTCCAATTTTCTGAATGCTTACCCAATATAGGTTTAGCACAAGCATGGGCAAACTTTGGCCCTCCAGGTATTTTGGACTTCAACACCTACAACTCCTAAAAGTCGGTAAGCTGGCTGGGATTTCTAGGAGTTAATGTCCAAAACACCCGGAGAGCCAAAGTTTGCCCAGACCTGGTTTAGCATCAATTACAACTCCTTCAAAGCTATCGTACTTTAGCGTCCACACTAAAAGAAAAGTAAAGGTAAAGCTTTCCCCTGACATTAAGTCTAGTTGTGTCCGACTCTGGGAGGTAGTGTTCATCTCCATTTCTAAGCCAAAGAGCCAGTATTGTCCATAGACACCAACTAGATCAGGGGTCCTCAAACTAAGGCCCTGAGGCCGGATACGGCCCTCCAAGGTCATTTACCTGGCCCTCGCTCAGGGTCAACCTATGTCTGAAATGACTTGAAAGCACACAACAACAATCCTATCTCATCAGCCAAAAGTAGGCTTACACTTCCCAGTGAAATAGTGATAAGTTGATATTTGTTAAAATTGTTCTTCGTTTTAATTATTGTGTTGTTTTTAAGTGTTTTTTGCACTACAAATAAGATATTGCAGTGTGCATAGGAACTCATTCATGTTTTTTCAAATTATAATCTGGCCCTCCAATAGTTTGAGGGACTGTGACTTGGCCCTCTGTTTAAACAGTTTGAGGACCCCTGTACTAGATGATGTGGCCAGCATGTCTGAATGAAGCACCATTACCTTCCCACCAAGGTAGCATCCATTGATCTATTCACATTTGCATGTTTTCAAACTGATAGTTTGGCAGAAGCTGGGGCTAAAAGCGGGAGCTCACCCCACTCCCCAGATTCGAACCGCCAACCTTTCAGTCAGGAAGTTCAGCAGTTCAGTTGTTTAACCTGCTGCGCCACCAGGGGCCCCTAGTGTCCACACTACAGATCATAATTACAGCAGTTTGATTCCACTTTAACTGGCGTGACCCCATCCTTTAGAATCATGAGACATGTAATTTCCTGAATTCTTAAGAATTCTTTACCAGAAGGAATAAATTAGAGAATTCTAAGTACTTCACCAAATTCTAAGTCCCACATTTCAACAGAACTGCTAATAATGTGCAATGTGGATACATCACAAACATCAAAATTGATTCATTGACTTCCCAATTAAGGAGTCATCAGCCACCAAAGCTTCTGGACCTCTTTGATGCCCGATTTTATTCTGATCCCCCTAAACTATTTTTGTTTTCACTAGTGAAACTGCTCCTATGTTATTCCATTTTGATACCTGTTCGTTGCCTAACTCCTTTTTCATTTTATCTTTCTCAATCACCATAACAGTTTCCAGTTCCAACTTTAAATTGGTTTGTTATTTCACCGATTGGTCTCAGTATCATGATGGATTGGGGCGTTTTACTCCTGATGACATTGATCCACTTCTCTGCACCCACATCATTTATGCTTTTGCCAACATAAGTGATAACCAGATTGCCTCCAAGCAGAACGACATGAAAACGTATGACAGTATCAGACGCCTTAAAGTCAAGTAGGTATAACAGTGAATTTACAGACTTTGGATCACAAAGGAGAGATAATTCACATAGCAACTTTTAATTCTGATGCAAAATGGTTTGTGCTGAGGTGGTAAAAATTCCTCAGCCACCATATCCCATGGATGTGCTTCCTGGGAGTTCCTGAGAGCTATAAAAATCAAGACATCTGAGTAGCAGTAGTATACCCCTAATTTGCAAGTCCCATTGACAGAAATTGAAATCAAAGCTGTTTTTAACTGGATGGTGTTACATATTCATAGAATCAGTGGTACAGTTGGGTAATCTCAGACTCTGGGGTAAATAATCTTTTAGGATCAATCTCTTTAGATGGCAATGTCTTCTTTACTTTTTTCAAGTTAGTTTGAAAAGTGGCAAACCAGCCCCAGTGCCATTTTTGATAGGAATTGCTTCTCTATATACTGGAATACAATTAATTTTACTTGTTTTGCTCCTTTTGATTGATTGGTTGATTTAGAAATCCCACACTGAAGACTCTTCTCTCTGTTGGTGGATATTCAACAGGATCTAAACCGTAAGTTCAAAACTATCAATTTATTCTGTTGCTACCCAAAATCAAAAGGAACAGAAGCCACTGTACTTCCCCAATTTGGTTATAACTTCATAATATAACTTTGAACAAGATGGAAACGTAAGAGTCAGGCAGCAGCTTTGAGATTAACTGATTTATTTTAGAAAGAAATTAACTGATTTATTTTTAGGCAATCATCTTCTTCAGAGGCACTTTTGTAGTTGGAAACCCTAACCCTTAACTGTACCCTCAATTCATTTCTGACAGAATAAATAAATAAATTGGCATTGTTCCCTAGTAGTGAATATATATAGAGAGAGAATCATCAGCAAGCCTCCCATTAGAATTTCTGCTAACCACCAATCTATGGGGATTGCAGGTAAAATATTATTCTGAAAATTGTAGCCCAGGATCATATTCATGTGATTCCAAGCATTGTGTCATCATGTCCTCCCACATTTCACAAATGACAACTGGCACATTTGTGGCCAAGGAACATCAGTATGTGGTCATGATGTTTAAAGCTATTAAAGAGGAAGACTAGACTAGTTAGGAATAACTGGAGCACTTAGCCAATGTAGCTGAAGGTGAGGAATAATGGAAGATGTGGTCCAACACAAACTGGCAAATCCAGTAGCTGTGTACCACTGCTTTAGAGGGTTGGAAACTCAAAGACAAAGGGTTCACATTACCAAAACTACTCAGAATTTTTCCATCGGTATATTTATGCAGAGTTCTCACTTCCAAGACCTTTTTTGTCTGTTTCATCATTTCTTTCCTGTTGTGCAACATTAGAGCCCACATATGTCTTGCTTAACAATGGTAGATATCTGTGTGTGTGTGTGTGTGTGTGTGTGTGTGTGTGTTGCATTATAGATCACATCTATTTCCAATCCAGACTGTGACTGGTCCAACCATTATTTAATATTTTACTTCTGTGCCTTACTTGAGGCTCCTGACAACATCACTACTTTTCTCAGGGCAGAGGAGAAATTTGACATAACACCTGTAGCTCCTCCTTGCACTTTGGGAATCCAGGACCTTCAATCAATTAACAATCATTTTTACAATACATACTTTTCTGCACACAAAGTGAACACAAAAGACTAATTAGTTTTGGACGCTATTAATAATTAGCCGTCCCCTGCCACGCGTTGCTGTGGTCCAGTCTGATGATCTGGAAAGTAAAATAATGAGAAAGTGTTGGTTTATAATATATGTAATTCCTTTATGCTTGTGGGTAAACAGTATTTCTTGCTGTTTCTTTGTCACTGTTGATGTGGAGAGTGTCTGGATTGCCTACTCTGGAATATGCAACATATCATAGTCCTTCTTTAGGGGTCTTTTTCAAATCTATGATACTGTATCTGTGTCTGTGTGTGAATCATTTCTATCTATCTATATCTATGGCTGGATGGTTCTTTGTCAGGAGGGCTCTGATTACATTTTCTTGCCCTGGTGAAGAGAGTTGGACTGGATGGCTTTAAGTATTTTCTGTTTTTCATGGGGGTTCTGTGTGGGAAATTTGCCCCAATTCTGTCATTTTTGGGATTCAGAATGCTCTTTGATTGTAGGTGAACTATAAATCCCAGCAACTACAAATCCCAAATGTCAAGGTGTATTTTCCCCAAACTCCATCTGTGTTCGTATTTGGGCATATGGAATATTTGTGCCAAGTTTCGTCTATATCTATCATTGTTTGAGTCCACAGTGCTCTCTGGATGTAGGTGAACTACAACTCCCAAACTCAAGATAAATGCCCTCCAAACGCTGCTAGTGTTTTCTGTTGGTCATGGGAGTCCTGTATGCCACGTTTGGTTCAATGCCATAATTGGTGGAGTTCAGAATGCTCTATGATTGTAGGTGAACTATAAACCCCAGCAACGACAACTCCAAATTACGAAATAAAAAAAATTGATTGAAGGACATACATTGGGTTGTTAGGTGTATGCTGTCCAAATTTCGTGTTAATTGACCCACTGGTTTTTGAGTTCTGTTAATCCCAGAAACGAACATTACATTTTTATTTATATAGATAGTCCAGCTGTTTGTTTATTGGGAGTTTTGAACTCTTCTAGAGGTGGCTAGTTACTTGTACCTTCTACACAATAGCACATTTTTATTACGGCTTATGCTCTTCTACAAACACAAAGGTTATATCTTTGACCTTTCAGACTACTACTCCTTCAGTTAGATTTTTGTTTCTGGGTTAAAAATGTCATTTCCTATTTGGTTCTATCATGAAAACATGGAAAAGATTTATTAAAGTGCAGAAACTTTGTTCTTGTGGAACATCCTGCAGCACATTTTGCTATAGTTTTTCAATGAATACCTCACAGAATCTCAACCAATTCTCAAGTATATTAACTATTTTCAAAGTAAATGCCGCTAAACAGGAAACAGGAACAGACTCTTTTTTTCAAATTTTGTTACATAGTGTTATTAGTGTGAAGTGCTTGGTTACAATATAAACCTGGAGGATACAGCATTCTTCATTAGTGTGTGCCCAGAGAACAACAGTTGCTTTTTAAAAGAAAAGAAAAATACAAGAATAGCAATGTCTCAGAAGCGAAATAGATGCTGTTGTTGAAGGCTTTCATGGCTGGAATCACTGGGCTGCTGTGAGTTTCCCAGGCCATATGCCCATGTTCAAACCCTGGCTGGTTGCTGCCTAGAGGAATCCTTTGTTGGGATGTGTTGGCTGATCCTGATTGATTCTTGTCTGGAATTCCCCTGTTTTTTAAGTGTTGCTCTTTATTTGCTGTAGTTTTTGTACAGGTACTTTTAAAATGAAAAATGCAACAATGAAAACAAAGGCAAAACTTCCCCTAATTCTATGTTTTCCACCTATTACAGCTTTAGAGATGTAACAAGATCTCCTGCCACACGTTCAGACTTTGTGCTGTCAGTGGTGCAGTTTCTTCGGAATCACGGTTTTGATGGCTTGGATCTTAATTGGCAATACCCAGAAGAGAGGAATAAAAGACGTTTTGCCGACCTGGTTCAGGTACATTAAAACACAGTTCATTTCTGTGTAAGCAGGATTTAACCAAGATATGGACTCACCATTCAACTGGGCAAATTTTAAAACTTCTCAGTATCTTAGCTGTCAGCCTTAAGCTTCCAAAAGAATTGTCCCCCATCTTTAGAAATATCAAAGAGCTTTAAGATTTGACACTGGGTGGCAGACGTTATTAAAGTGTGGAAAAGTTTTGTTCTGGTTTTTGTTGTTGTTGTTGTTGTTTTAGTCATCTTCCAGTATATACCATCCAGAACATCCAATAAAATAACTTTCCCAACTGCAGTACAGCAGAAAGTTGGATAAGCGAAAATGTTGGATAATAAGGAGGGATTATGGTAATGCTGAATGGACTTATGGATATCAGAACTTGGTGAACGTTGGCCACTAGATTGGCTTTTAATTGTTATTGTTTTAATTGATTGTTTTAACTACTGTGGTTATTGCTGTTATGTAATTTATCTGTTGAATTGTTGGCATCGAATTGTGCCAGTTGTAAGCCGCCCTTAGTCCCCCCTCGGGGGTTGAGAAGGGCGGGATAGAAGTGCCCAAAATAAATAAATAAAATTAAGGAAAAACCTATTAAATGTCAAATAGCATTATGATTTTGTAAATTAAGTGCCAAAACATCATGTTTTATAACAAATCGACAGAAAAGGCAGTTCAATACACAGTAATGTTGCATAATAATTTCTGTATTTATGAATTTGGCACCAAAACATCGCAATGTATTGAAACAGCTGTGGATCCGGGCAGGAGGCAGATTGTGTTGGATAATACAGAATGATGGATGAGCAAAGGTTGGATAAGCAAGACTCTACTGTAATTTTAAAAAGCTGCACTGTAAGGAAATGGATGGAAGGTGGCTGAAACACACTTGGGTACAAAGTGTTGTTATTATTATTGTTATTCTGCACCACTGAAGTACTGCATACGGAAACAAAAGCTATCTGTTCCTCAAAACAAAATAACATCTACCCACTAATGTCCTTTAGGATTTCTTTCATACATTTAAGTCAGAGGCTGGAGACAATGCACGTATGGAAAAACTCATACTGAGTGTTGCAGTATCAGCTGTAACCACTGATGAACACTATGATATTGGGGAAATCAAAAGGTAAATCTTTCAGCTATATCTGTTACATACAAAGGCTAAGTAAATTTAAATTGGCAAGTGGTATCTAGAAAGGAAAGCATAATGGGTTGAAAAGTACAGTGTATTTCTTATTGACAATAGTTTAAATGGCACAGATGAATAGATAAGTGTTATGAAGCTTTAGTGCTCACTTGTGGAATTTTGATTCTCAACAGAGAATGAATTTCTGATTTTAAGTGAGAGTTCAGCCTGATAATTGTACAACATCCCATCTCTATCCTCTTATGTTTCAAAAACATTGAAGCTGGAATCCTTCTGTTTGTCCAAATTAGTGTATAGTAGACCTCTCTAATCATGTAGGCGAACACCACTGATTCAGTAGTGTTCACCTACGTGATTAGAGATTTGGATTTGGTCTAAGTGTCATGCACTCAGATATTCCAGGGTAAAATCTGGTGCAGGTAGCTAAAAAGGTACTTTATTTTAACCTCGCAGATGAACTGTAAGCATAACCACACTTGCATAATGGGGGCTGATTTACTATGTGTTCTCCCACAGATTTGCAGATTTCATAAATTTAATGACCTATGAGTTCCATGGTTACTGGAACGATGGCAGTCACAAGTACACAGGGCACACAAGTCCCCTTCACAGGGGCAGAAATGACCGTCAATTTGAGTTGTTATATAATGTGGTGAGTTGTCAATCCAAGGGTAAGTTTTCTGAGGCTTTTTCTAGACGTTATCTTTGACGCTATGTTTTACTTTGAGTGTTAAGGAAAATCAAACAACCCTGGCTGTGAGTTGAAACTTAGGAAAAAGTATCTCTGACTATTATAACTCCCCCCTACCTCCACTTCATTAAACAATATTATTATTATTATTATTATTATTATTATCACTTTATTTATATTCCACCCTTCTCACCCCAAAGGGGACTCAGGGTGGATCACAAGTACACATACATGGCAAACATTTAATGCCGTTTGTATACACAGTACACAGACAGAACAGAAGGAGGTGTTGTTTCGATGCCATGGACAGTCAGGCTCAAATCCAAAAGGGGCGCAGTCGCTCCATCCTCTATGACGAAGAGCCATCAGGACTTCCTCATTCCAGCATTTTCTGATCTTCTTTTTCTTTATGGCATTGTAAAACATCTCTCCTGCTTTAGCAGTACCTAATTTCTCTAATTACAGCTAAAGCTGTAATTAGAGAAATTATTCAGGTAAACAGTGAGCAGTTAAACAGTGTAAGGTAAACAGAACTGTTCAGGTAAACAGGTAAACAGTGAGCAGGTAAACAGAACTGTTCAGGTAAACAGTGAGCAGGACTGACGGTCAGCTGCTCAAACCAACCCAGGGGTTCGAACTTGCAACCTATTGGTTGATAGATCTTATAGTTTTTTGTTGACGATTTACCAGCTGTGCTAAACCTCCACCATTTTAAATCAGAATAAAACTGATTTACAATGCTACAATTTCCCTCTCTACCTAGACCACTGCTTCTTAAACTGTGGTTTCCAATGCCAAATGGGATCTCTGTAGCTCAATGTTGGGACCCTGAAGAATTTGGCAACAGTAAAAGTTTTCTGAACATCACTTATTGACTATTCTAGGCATTTTCATGAATCTGTTTGTGAAGTGGATTCTGCAGCTATACCTTCTTAAAAAAGGAAAATCAGCCTGGAATCATAAAGTTGGAAGAGACCACATGAGCCATCTAGTCCAATATTAAAATGTATTTCTATAAAATACACGTTAAAATACACAGAATAGAAATTAAACATGAGTTTAAAATTCATGAGGCTGGGTAGGTCTGCTGGAAGAGATAGGTCTTCAGTTGGTTTTTAAACCCCAACAGCTGATCTAACTGTCAATGCTCTTCCATAAGATCGTTCCACGGTTTTGCGGTGGCTGATGAAAAGGTCCTCTGGGTGATGGTTATTAGTAGGGTTCTGGCTGGTTGGAGTAACTTCCCACAGGGGACTCAAGTGTTCAGGAGAAGGAAATCCTTTAGGTAATCTCGACCCATACCATGTAGGACTTTAAAGGTCAAAACCAGCAACGTGTACCTTGCCAGAAACTAAACCTTAGATGTTATCAAAAACAAATGAATAACTATGATCAGAAACATATATGTATATTTAATACCTCAAAGGTATTACATTTATTTGAAAATTTAGATCAACAAGATTGCTGAAGGAACATGCAAACCATAGTGCAACATAGAACTGGAATATGCACAATGTCCCACCACATGAACACAGTGGCTAATGTGGTCTTTCTTCTTTATGCAGGATTCTGCTGTACAGTACTTAAAAAGTTTGGGTGTTCAAGATGAGAAGATCATCATGGGAGTCCCCACAGAGGGGCAGAGTTTCACTCTTTCTTCCAGAAATACTAGGGTTGGGGCTGGAGCTTCCGGTCCAGGAACACCTGGTGCTTTCACAAATATTTCAGGAAGTCTGGCCTATTATGAGGTATCAAGGGTTTCACACATGTTTGTCTCCCCATTTGGCACTCCAGCATGAAGTTGTACAATGTCAGATAGACACAGAGAGTGCATAGTATAGTGGTTTGAGTGTTGGACTTGGACTCTGAGAGACCAGTGGATTTTGGGGTTTGATTCCACTCAATCATGGGAACTCATGGAATGAACAGGGGTGCATTACAGAATAAATGCAGTTTGACACCACTTTATCTGCCATGGTTCACTGCTATGCAACCCAGGAAGTTGTAATTTGCTAAGGCACCAGCAGTCTTCGGTAGACAAGCTAAATAACTTATAGAGTCCTACAATGTCTTTAGCCTTTTCTGCCAAAGAGTGCTGGTGCCTTACCAGGGCAGATAAAGTGGAGTTAAACTGCATTGATTTTACAGTGCGGATGCACCCTAGGAATTAAAAGAGGAAAATTATTATTAGTTATCCTTCACCAGCTGAGTGGAATTCAGGGAGGGATCGTCAACAATGTCTAGAATCCAGGTAAGAGAAGATTAAATGTTTGCAGGTGGAAATTTTGAAGAAGTTACATTTTTGGCCTGCAGTTCCCAGAATCTCAACATTCAACATAGCCATTGGCTGTGGCTATGCTGCTTGCAAGTACAGTATACAGAAGGCATGAGCAAAGTTTGTCCCTCTGGCCGGTAAGCTATTAGGACTTGTAGGCACTGAAGTCCAAAACAATGGAGGGCTGAAGTCTGCCCATGCCTGGTATACAGGAAGCTGTAGTCCTGAAAGATAACATTTCCATATGCTGCAGGTGGGAATCTAGCGGGCAGGAAGGATACAAAGTGTTTTGGTGCAAAAACCATTTCCCAGTCAGGAAGGGTTGATGAAAACATTTTGCTACTTCCATCCAAGGAACAAAAAGCATTCCCAACGAAGGGGTGTAATGCTCACAACCAATAAGGCTACGAAGAAACAGAAAGCCTTCTCTTTTGAAAGCTTGTGGCCCATGAGGGGTGTGGGTTGCTTCTCTGCCATGGGACGCAGTGGCCTGTCTTATATATATGCATACTGTATTCATGTAAAAATCCAAAATATTTTGGGCCCAAGTTATCTAGAGTTTGAAAATCAAACACCATAACCTTGAGCTGAATTCTAGAAGTGCTGTTGTGCATATAGTAAAGGTAAAGGTTTCCCCTGACATTAAATCTATTCATGTCCAACTCTTGGAGGTGGTACTCATCTCCATTTCTAAGCCGAAGTGCTGGTGTTGTCTGTAGACACCTCCAATGTCATGTGGCCAGCATGACTGCATGGAGCACCATTACGTTCCTGCAGAAGCGGTACCTATTGATCTACTCACATTTGCATGTTTTCGAACTGCTAGGTTGGCAGAAGCTGGCCTAACAGCAGGAGCTCACCCCGCTACCCAGATTCACGCTGCCAACCTTTTGGTCAGCAAGTTCAGCTCAGTGGTTTAACACACTGCACCACCAGGGGGCCTAGTGTGCATATATTTATGTAATATTTATGTCTTCCAGATCTGCATTTTTAATCAGGGTGCCAAGAAAGAATGGATTACTGAGCAAAAAGTTCCCTACTCATACAAAGGAAACCAGTGGGTAGGGTATGAAGACACGAGAAGTGTTAAGGCTAAGGCAAGTGTTAAAAGTTAATTTCCCAATTTTATTTATTTATTTATTTATTTTTCCTGCATTTGTAACCTACCCTTCTCACCCCAAGCTAGTAACTGTCTTTGGGCATCATCAAATGGGTTTAGGGCTCCATTTCCATGCACTCAGGAAATAGAGCCTTATGGGAGTCCCATGGAGGCCATCTCATTATGTAAGGGCACTTCCACTGAGACAGACAGAAACAGAGTCCTAAACCCATCTTCATACTGGAGAAAGCCAGGGAAAGTGGGTAAAAGTTGTGAAAAGTCTATGGGATGGGCCATTCCCGTAGATGGACCTCAATGGGAGAGAATGGGGAGAAGATGAGTGCTTCACTCCCCGTGCTCCCCCCCCCCCCCCCACCTTGTCTGAAGAAGTCCTTACAAAGATTATACAATAAGATGATAATTAGCCTCAGCACTGTAATGGCAAATTTGGAAGTACAAGTTGGCAACATTACAGTCCTGTTTATAACACAGAGAAGTCCTCACAAATTCAGAAGCTATATATATATTTGAAAGAAGAATTGAGATTCAATAGTAATGACTGATAATACCTCCATGCACAAAGGAAAACCCTGCCTTCACAACCTGGTAGCACTCTAAATGCAGGCTTTCGTAAGTCACAGGAGATCAGAGTGCTAGGAAATGATGCCAGCCACATTGTTTAAAAAGTTTGAGGACCCCTGGTCTATACAATTAACCATTTCCAAAGAGAAATTGTATATTCTGATAAAAAAAATAAAAGAAACACTTCAGTCAGGTTCCTGTCAGATTATGAAGGTAAGTCTTGATCATAAACATGAAAGCCCAGCTAGTAAGATATTGTAAGTCCAGCTTATGATATCATAACTAGTGAACAGGACAACATTTTTAGCAGTTTCACTAGAGTGTCTCTTTAAGAGAAAAAAGATGGTATGTAAATAAATATAACAACAACTTTTCATCAGAAACAAGGTTTAACTACTCAAGACCAAGGCCACATCTACTCTGGCCACTTAATCTGGTCTTGTAGGTATGTTGATACAATGCTTGTAAACATGGCTTATGGGAAGTGTTTATGTGGTAACTGGGATATTGTTTTTATTCAAAATGATAAATTTCTGCTGAAATGCTCTGCAAAACATTTGGGTGTTACTGCCTCAGATGGTGTCAGTCAATGCAGTTCGCACCCCTCCGGTTCTCTCCTAATGATATCACAGAGTGTCATCGCTTTTACTGAAACATTGTCCAGAAGACTGGAGTCATCCCTATTACACTGCAGCAGTTGGTAATGCCAAATAGTCTCTGATGGCAGGACTTAACAGGGGAAGAGCTTGGCATCAATCTCTTGCCTGGTCTGCTCCAAGTACATAATTTATATCTACTTTAAAATCTGAGTTTTCATCAGCACAAGTAGTCTGTTCACTGGTGCAAAACACATTCATTGTGGTCACAGTTGCTTTGGAGCTTGCAACCAGAAGTTGCTTTGCAAGCTTCTGGTTGCAAGCTTCACTGTACATAGCTAGGCTGATTGTCAGTTGGGAGGCATGCAATCCACTCTCAGGGCCATACTTATTTCCCACAACTTGGGCTCATCTCCACACTGCAATTCAATGGCAGGGTAGGACTTCATAGAGGATTACGGATGTAGCCACTAGGCTTGGGTAACCACGGAAAAATTTGGTTCTAAACTCGTTTTGTTTTTAGGGGGCCCTTGCGTTTCGTTTTTTTTAATAATTCTGAATTTTTCCTTTTAAAAATTTCGAAATATACGAAATTTCATATAATTACGAATTGATTCGTTAATGGCGGATGCGATTGCGCAATATGCTAAAAAAAACCTCCAAATGGGACAGGGGGAACTTCTGAAGCTTCCCTCTCCCTCTGTTGTTGACTGTTGGTGTGATAAAACAAACAACAACTATAAAAATTGCACCAGACATGCAAAAATAATTATGAAATAATTACAAAATAATTACGAAATAATTACAAAATAATTACGAAATAATTACAAAATAATTACGAAATAAATTGAAAAAATTGTTTCGAATCTAATTTACTCCTCACACTATTCCTGCATGGCTCAATATTGGATCGTAAGCTAATTTAAATATGAATTAATAATGAATTACGAAATTAACTGACAAAACCGCCCAAGCCTAGTAGCCACATTTAGTCATTCTTTTACAAAGCTTCTTCACTCACTGATGGGAGCACATTTACTCTGCCCTATAACATTCCAATTTTACTATTTGCCTTATGTGAAGAGTAAAACATTTGAGCATATAGATGCCCCAATTTCACTGGAAATACTATGCTGTCCAAATCTTCCATGTATAACAAAAGTCATCCTCTTCAAATTCATTGCTTTCCACATGAAAAGAGTGAAGAAAAAATAAAGGGAGAGGAAGATGGAACTAGTAAGCTCTCTTCTCACCATGGCCTTATCATATCCAAATGAGTGAATTGAATAATCCATAGAGAGACTGTTATAGCATATGGGCATATTTAGAATTGTCATGTTGGGGTTAGAGAATTTCTTTGTCAAGATTACATTTATGGTGCTTGTTTCTAAAAGGCACCAAATCCAAAACAATTGAATAATAAGTTATAGATGGCAACACATTGTTGGCTAGGTAAAGGCAAAGGTTTCCCCTGACACTAAGTCTAGTCAAGTCCGACTCTAGGGGTTGGTGCTCATCTCCATTTCTAAACCATTGTCCAAAGACACCTCCAAGGTCATGGGCTAGCATGACTGCATGGAGCGCCATTACCTTCCCACCAAGATGGTACCTATTGATCTACTCACATTTGCATGTTTTCAAACTGCTAGGTTGAGTAGAATATTATCTACAAATCAAAAGTATCAAAATGAATCAAGTCACTTTGATCCAGAGACTGAAAAATGTCTTTGTATAGTAAAAGAATGCATATCCCCAGCATATATATTTTTTGATTCCTGCAAAACTTCTTCAGATGGATTTGTTACATTTTGGAAACAAACTCCATATTTGCATATGTTGGTCTTTCCTGGGTTAAATCTGGACAAATACTAATCCACTGGGCCCACAGAGCAGAGAGGAACACGTGTACGTGATGTTCACAGCTCAGAAGTATTGCTTTCTGGTTCAAATCTCCCAGAATCCACAAAGCCACCATGACAATTGTTCCAAGTACACAAGCTTTGTGAAATATCTTATCT
Source organism: Anolis sagrei (assembly GCF_037176765.1). NCBI lineage: Eukaryota > Metazoa > Chordata > Lepidosauria > Squamata > Anolidae > Anolis > Anolis sagrei. Next base: position 191,352,336 of record NC_090024.1, on the reverse strand, counting down.
TTTACAGACTGTTGTTGCTCCAGATTTGCCTCATTTCTTTCTCTTTCCTTCAGGTTCAGTATATGAAAAATAACCATTTAGGAGGCATCATGATTTGGGCACTTGATCTAGATGATTTCTCAGGTTCTTTCTGCAATGAAGGAAAATATCCACTGGTTGAAGCTGTTAAAAAAGAACTGGATGGAGTTGTAGATAGTATAGGTAAACCACCGGAGAATATACCTGAAGAACCAGATTTTATCAAAGGATAAACTGGAATATAAGGATAACCTTGATGGTTAAAGGAAGCTTTATTCTCTTATTCTAGGGAATGATACAAATGACCAAATTGCTGTGTGAGAAACATGATGAACTTTACGTGTTTCTCAAATGCTATAATATAGACAACCATGATTAGTTTTATGTGGTTTTATGATTAATGTGGTTCTATCCTTACTCATTTGCTTCAATGGACTAAAGTCATTTACACAACCTAGTCCTTCCTACCTGCTTCATTTTTTGTCTATGTTTGGGGTTGGTTGGGGTGCTTATTATAAAAGATGCTTCCTTCTGGTCTCACTATTTGAAATAAAGTAACTCACATTATGAATTGGGCTGCATGCATTGTAATTTTTAAATATATGCCTAGTGGTTTCAATAAAACATTTTCCTGCCATTTTGAGGAGATATTTGTTTCCCTGTCTGCAAAATGGTATTTGTATCTCCCAAATTACCTTTGCGGATAAATGCGGTGTTGAGTGTGGAAAATGGCATATGATAATATTGTTTTACATTTCATTGTTCAAGGTGGAATCCTTCCTTACATTCAGTATTGATCATTCATATCTCAAGGAATCAGTCACAGCAATATATGAAATGCACATTAATTCAGTAACCAGCAGCAAAATGAAGTTGGAGGTATGAGGGAAAGACGTGGAATTTACAAGACATATGTTGTTTATTCATGTGCCACTAAGTTCAGCACCACTACAAATGAGGCCCCTTCCACACAGCCCTATATCCTAGAATATCAAGGCAGAAAATCCCACAATATCCGCTTTGAACTGGGTTATCTGAGTCCACACTCAGATAATTCTGGGATATAGTGCTGTGTGGAAGGGCCCATATAGAAAAACAATTAAATTTACAGGTTAAACTTCTAGTGGAGAAGTATACAGCTTTTTCCGAAAAGATGGGAAGAGGAGGTAATGTTTTCAAGATTCCAGAAAAATTCAGCTCCAGTGTGTGGCATGCTGTCCAAATATTCATTCATTCATTCTTTTATAATATTTATATTCTGCCCTTCTCACCCTGCAGGGGACTCAGGGTGGAGCACTGCATATATATGGCAAACATTCAATGCCGGGACATAAAATCATAAGTACATACAAACATTAAAATCAGTTATATCCACTTTAAAATCAGTTGCTTAAAATATAATTCATTAGCCTGATATTACAGGAGGGCATTTCTGTATGTTCATGTGTCTGCTGGATCTGCTTATTTTTGGTCACATGATTACAGTGGTTACATTTTTTTCTTCCTGACATGTATGCAAGTATGTGTAAATTCACATGCCCATATTAACCAATAATTCTTGTTTTCTTAGCATTCTAACTGCTCCCTTGCCCTCCCATTGGATAACTCCCTTGCCTTGCTTCCCTTCTCCTTTCCTTTTGTAACCCCACAACCTTTCAATCCTACATGAATGTATAAATGAGTGGAAGGAGGTGTTCCTAGTTTGAGAATTAAACAGCTCCTTATTCATATAAAGAGAATATAAATGTGACATATGTGTGACATATATGTGACATATAAAAAGAGCCACTGCCAATGTCCCTTCCCACTGCCCTAGCTGTTCAGCCTTGATAGGACAGCTTAACAGTGGTTTACATAGTCCCCTTTAAGCCCAGTTCTATTGAGGCTGCTTCTCTAAGAAAAGACCTCACATTTCCTTCCCACTGTCCTAGCAACACAGCCTCAATGAGTCTGGGCTTAATAGACCCATATTAAGCCCAGACCCCTAAATGCTGTGTTACAAGGTCAGTGGGAAGGGGCTGTGCTGTCTGCTTCTATAGTCGTGGTTCTTTCCACATCCTCTCCCCATGCCCTGTTCCCTATGTCTGCTCCAGGCATCCACATAACTACTACCTTTCCCCTTCCCCCTCCCAACGCCTTACCCCTCCTACCCAAAAGAGAAAGGACTTCATCAGATGGTTTTCCTCCTAAGTTTCTACACATTTCAAATAGAGATGTTGGGAGATCACTTCTGATTCTTGTTGCTTTTTAAAGTAGATGGTTGTTTCCTTTTAAAAAGGAGGACTGTGTCCCTGAAGGTGTGATTCCCCCTTTCTTTAGAGAGATTTTCAAAACAGGAAAAATTGGGTTGCTGTGAGTTTTCCGGGCTGGATGGCCATGTTCGAGAAGCATCCTCTCCTGATGTATCTCCTGGTGAAACATCAACAGACAATGCTTCTGGAACATGGCCATACAGCCCAGAAAACTCACAGCAACCCAGTGATTCCAGCCATGAAAGTATTTGATAACACAGGAAAAAGTGGCTTTGGAAGCTATATTTAAGCCATGAACTGTGTGATCTACACTCCCAATTTTGATCTTACTTCACTGTTAGACACTTTGTCTGAAAACCTGAAAATGATGCATTTACAGTTATTTCAGTTTTGTGATTTTGAGAAGTTTTTCTGGAGAGCAATGAGCAGGGGAGGAGTCTACTGAGGACAATTCTGTACCATGCCTGGCTATTACTCATCCCTGGGAGTGGAATGCCTGAGTGCATTCCACTTACACCTGGTGTTGCGACCCAGAGCAGGAAACTGAACCCTAAGACAACAATCCACCACACTTGACTTCAGGAAAAAAAACAATCCTTTTTATTGATGAAAGATAAGTACAAAAATAGAAGAAAAACACAAGGTAAAAAGTCACAGTAAAACTCAGCAACCAGAAATGTCCATGAACAATATCAAAAACCCACAGCAACACTGCTGAAACCTGGAACCTGTTAGCAAACCACTAACCGTACTTGAAGCACTAGGAAAAGTCCTTGGAACAAAGCCACTGGAAGCAGGAGAATGCAAGAGACTGTTCATGAAACAGAAACGATGCCTGGACTAAATGGGCATCCAGGCCAAGCATCTTTAAAGCATAGAAATCTATTTCGTGACATGCCTGAAGGTTGTGTTTGCATTTCTCTTAATCTAGCTGACCTCCGTAAACTCTGCGCTTCGCCTCTGTTTTGCCAAATCTGCCCCCGTCTATTCTCGTTAGAGGAACCAGGTGTCCTATTATCTGGAGAGCTCGAAGGGAGTGAAAGTTCAATGCTTGGCTCTGAATCATTCTCATGGGAATTTGTACTTTCGCTTTCCAAAGCAGCAGGATTTTCACTACACAAACCGTCATCTTCTACATTGACCTCAGAATCATTGACACCTTCATTAACATCACGCTCAGAATCATTGACACCTTCATTAATATCAGGAAATACAATCAGAGAGTCAGGTACAGGTTCACACACAGGCTGAACCCCAACACCTGGGGTGCTTCATGGGGATCCAGAACACATCCAGGTGTGTCCATGCATTTAGATAGTGAACTGAACTTGATTGCAATAATAATAATAATAATAATAATAATAATAATAATAATAAATAACAACAATAATATTTTTATTTCTTACCTGCCTCTCCTCACGGCTCGAGGAGAAGCAGGTTACATTGCTAAACACATAATCAAAACACATAATCATTTAAAAACACTCAGTAGAATCTCATATTATAACATATTTCCATAGAATATATATTAAAATGCACACAACAAAAGTTAGACCTAGAGTGGAAGTTTAAAAGTCAATTAAAATGATCTGGGTAGGCCTGCTGGAAGAGATAGGTCTTCACTTGTGTTTTAAATTCTGACAGCTGATCTAGGTCATTTTATAGTCATTCTACACTGCTTTATGTTGTACAGCTAGGGTTTGCAGGGATCCTTTATTATCCCCCTTATTGGAGGACCAGAAAGGTATGCCCTTATAGGACTGTCAGGTATCCTTTTTTATACGGGATATCCTCTATTTGAGGAATGGAAAAGCTTTCCTTTTTCTAAAAGATTGAAAAGTAGCCCCAAAAATAATCCATATTTTGGACTATGAGCCCTCCAGAAAGACAGAAATTTGTATATCATGCAACTGACGAATGTGGACAACATATTCATTTACAAAGGATACATGACTATAAGAACTGAAAGCTTTTATTTGGTATCCGGGTTGACCACAAGCTTGTTAAAAGATGCTTCTCAATTGCTGATCTTGTATGTCATTTTGACTGTCTCTTGTTGCTCTTTTGAAAACCTGAAAGCACTATGTGCATTTGGGAGGAAGTGGGTGGAAAGGAACAGGCTTGCCCTGCTTCTGTCCATTACCTTCCAGCATAACTCTACAGGACTTTGTTTTATCTACACACTCTGGGCCACAAACAGGTTCTCCACTTCATCCATTTACTTTGTTCCTCAGCTCCCTATGTTATGTCATTTCAAAGGAAGGAATTGACAAAATTCCCTGTGAGTTCTGTGGCTGCTTGCAGACAAACAACTGCCAGTTGGATCAGGTGAAAGACACTGAGCAGCCATTTGTTTTCTTTACTAGCTTAATTAATTCATCTTCTGCACTACAAAAATAGGGAAGCAATGATAAGAAAACAACACCAAATGAACCCAGTGAGCCCTGAAAAATAATGTGAATGAAGCAAAAAGATTGGAACCAAGCACGCAAGTCTGCTTTCGTTTTCAGTCTAGTGTTTCAGACATTCCTCTTCCTCTTTCACTTCTTTTTTTCATAGTAAACACACGTTTAACCTCATCAAGGAATGACCATATTTTCATTGGGGCAATGCTCGAAGGCATGTACAAGCCCGCCCACCCCCACCCGCTTTCCTTTATTAGTTTCATAGTTGCTGTGTGTATTAATATTCAAGAATACCCTAACTTATGCAGCTATTTAGCCCAACATAATCCATATTTGTTCCTTTTTAAACAAAATTAATTATTTAGCATAATAGTTAGAGATCTATGACACAAAGAAAACTTCAGATGGTAATATCTATTATATTTTAAGAGTGACATGTTATAGAATGATTGGTGATGAAAGCCATTCTGGAGCAGATTCAGCACTTGACATTCTGGATCAGCCCCAGAATAAAGGGTCTGTATATAACCACCCAAAGTTTCACTGTGTTATATTATTTCAATTAATATAATGCTGGATTTAAGACAATGTATTTCGTGAAAGGAATTGTTAATTCCAAACATTTCTCTTTGCTGGTTTTCTCACATTCTTGTTAAAAAGCTAACTCTTCCAAACTTAGATGGACCTGTAAACGTGCCTGGATTAAATAAAATCAGAGTTCTTTGGCCTTATACACTTGAAAGGAAGAGATACCAATATACCTATCTTCAATTATTAATGTTATCAATACAATTACATTCCATATTCAACCTGAGTCATTTTTCTCAGGTACCTTCTACACATCCATACAACCCAGAATATCAAGGCAGAATAACCCACAATATCTGCTTTGTACTGGTTATTCGAGACCACACTGCCGTATATCCCAGTTCAAAGTAGATGATGTGGGATTTTATTCAACTGTGTGGAAGGGGCCTCAGTGAGGCAAATAAGCCCCAAAACAAGGATTGAAACAAGTTTATTGAGCGCCTGATTGGCTACGAACTCCTGAGCTGTGTTCAGCTTGGGACATGGAGGGGGTCACAACAATGGACTATGCTGTTCAACAATGGACTATGCTGTCTTTCAGGGTGGTGAAGTTCAACAATGGACTATGCTGTTCAACAATGGACTATGCTGTCTTTCAGGGTGGTGAAGTTTCTTTCTCTTGTGGTTTTTAAGCAAAGGCTGGTTGGCTATCTGTCAGGGGTGCTTTAATTGTGTTTTCCTGCAGGGTAAAGGGATTGGATTAGAGAGCCTTTATGGTGTCTTCCAACTCTATGATTCTATGATTCTATTAGAAAATGTAACCTCAAAACTGATAGTCTAGTAATGAACAGCTATAAAAGTCTTTCATGGTAGATTCTTCCTAAACCAGTGGTTCTCAACCTGTGGGTCTCCAGATGTTTTGGCCTTCAGCTCCCAGGAAACCTAACAGCTGGTATACTGGCTAGGATTCCGGGGAGCTGTAGGCCAAAACACCTGGGAACCCACAGGTTAAGAACCACTGTGTTAAACTGTTCATATAGAAGAAACAATTACAGCAGACAAATGTAACATCCAACAACTGGAATTGGAGAAAAAAACAAAGTAGCATCTAAACCAGGGGTCCTCAAACTTGTTAAGCAGAGGGCCAGTTCACGATCTCTCAGACTGTTGGGGGGCAGACTATAATTTTAAAAGAACATGAACAAATTCTTATGCACACTACACATATCTTATTTGCAATGCAAAAAACCCATGAAAGAACAAATCAACATTTAAAATTAATAACAATTTTAACCAACATAAACTTGCCAGTATTTTAGTGGGAAGTTTCGGCCTGCTTTTGGCTGATGAGAAACTCAAGCTAATTAGGATTCTTACTGTTGTATGCCTTCAAATCATTTCAGAGTTTGAGAGATCCTAAGTCTAACATGGCTGGGGAAGTGACCCTGGAGCATGAGCCTTAGTTTGGGGACTCCTGATCTAAACAGTGTCTTGCACAAAAAGAGAAACAGTGATGTTTGTGAAAAGTCCCAAAATCTCCTACTGACATGTTGCTGCAAAGCTTATCTGCTCTATCTTTTGCCTTTAGACTGTTGATGAAAGCTTGGTCTGAAAGGTATGTCACCACATTTCAGACCAAAAGTCTCCCTACTGGACATGTTGCTGCAAAAGCTCATATGCTCTATCTTTTGCCTTTAGGCTGTTGATGAAGGCTTGGTCTGAAAGTGATTTGTAATATTTGGTAATCCTGGAAAAGATCCTGCAGTGTCTTTTCTCCCTCCTTGGCAGTGGAAAAGTTCCCTAGGTTCCTGTTCCAGAGAGGGTCTTGTTGGGAACTCGCTTTCCCAGCAGCACTTGCATGGAGTGGGGGACAGGCATTGAAAAGTCTGTGAGTTCTTCTCAGAGCATGATGGGAGTTGAAGTTTTTCTCTCTCTGTTTTTCAGCCAATATAAGGCCTGGTCATGTCCATGCTCTGATTGGCTGAGAATGGACACAACCGGTGACTACAATTCCCAGAACATTCTTTTGCGTTTTATCTTATATTTAAAAATATTATGGTAAAAACTTAAAATAATTATTAAAAAATCAGATTGGTGAATTCTTCTGAAACTTGGCAGGCAACACTCCTCCTGATTCGAGTAACTTCCCGGTAAACAGAATGAGGGTTAGCCAAAAATGGACCCCGAAACAGCATGCCTTTTGGCCAAATTGCACACCTCTACTGTTTATTCCTTACTAGAGCTAAAACTGGAATCTGAGGACTAAAAGGATACCTGTGATACTATAAGTCCAAGAATTCCCCAGCAAGCATGGTTACTATGGACATCATGATTGTGGGATATGGGGATTTATATTCCCCAGAAGTAACTTTTCCCTGCTTGAGCAAACCTGAGCAGAGTAGAAGCTGGAAAGTTCTCTATTAAGCTTTGTGATCTGCTATGGCCAAGTTTTCGGATCTGCTTACCAGTTAGGCTTTTAGTGCCAATGTCCACTCCAGTTGAGAGATTCTGAAAGTTGTAGGTCAAAAAATGAAGACCTTTTCCAAGTTCGGAGAGAGTGTATGTAGTGCAGTAATTAGAGTGTTGGGCTGCAAAGATCTACATTAAATCGTTGTGTACCCTGCTACGTCTTGCTTTCCCAGCAGCTGCACAAAGCAAGTCTCGTTGCACATGATCACAACTGATCAGGATTCTGCACAGTTGAAGTAACCAAATAACATGGCTGACACTGAGGCAACATTTTCCAAAGGACCCGTGACCTCACAAGTATTGAAAGCAGGAAGATGCAGTGAATGATGGAGAGGACAGGAGTAGCCACATCCCCATTTTCTTTTGGTTGAAGGCTGAGCTCCAGCTCAACTAGATTTAGGATCCAGATCAAAATCAAGTCATCAAGAAGGATATTTCATCACTTCACTTTTGGCATTGGTCAGTTTCAAACAGCTGGGTGCAATTAATTAATTAATTAATCCCTCCGGCACAATAGCAATTTCAACATTTTTCTCCTAGACAGTTACGCAATAATTCCCAGAAGTGTTTCATCACAGTCTCTCACTTCCACCCTGTCTAGTTCTTATAAAGCTGATTCAAAGCAATGCTACAGGTACAACACAGGAAAGGACACAGAAGTACTAGTGGGATATAGAAGAGCAGAGCACACAATGATGAGCCGAGCAATCCTAAGGACTGGTAAGGCTTTTGATGAAATGTAAAATCCTGCTTGGGAACTCTACTTTAAATAGAACTCCCAATATTTAAACAACATATGGGGAGGGTTAGCAAAACATATTTTGAATGTTTGTGGCTAGAAGTCTTTAACATTCCATGGGGCCCGAGAGAAAATGAAATATCAATGCGTGGGAAAATCCCATAAACCTGGCCAGCTAAGCAAGTCTGCATTCTGTTCAGTTAAAAATGTGTACTGCATTCATTTCAGTTCCTTTATTATTCAAAAGAACAACCTTAAAGGGAAAACTATTAAGATCATGATTTTCTGGTGTTTATAGCTTTATCATGGCATAATCTCTCTCTCTCTCTCTCTCTTTCTCTCTCTCTTTCTCCATTAGGTATAGTGGCACTGATATGTCTACAGCATGGTATGTCACTGTTTCCTTATTTCTTTGTTTGGTTCTCTTCTTTTTCCAGGAGTCATATGTTATGAAAGGGCCCCCTGATTCTCTTCCCAACAATATAAAATCTTGGATCAATGGTGTATGATTTATGGAAATACAGGCAGTCCCCAAGCTATGAACAAGATAGATTATGTAGCATTTTTAGTTTTGTATAGTTATAAGTAATATTTGTGAGTTATACTTAATTTTTTTACTGTTGTTTATTTACTATGTAATTCATGTGTTTACTTCTGTCGTTTGCAATGTGCTTATTTGTTATACATTGACTTTTGTTGTAAGCCACTCAGAGTCCCCTCGGGGAGGTGGGGAGGGGTATAAATAAAGAATTATTATTATTATTATTATTATTATTATTATTATTATTATTATTATATAGGTTTGTTCTTAAGTTGAATTTGCATGTAAGTTAGAACAGGTACATTTTAAAGTGTAACTCCTCTCTCTCTCTCTCTCTCTCTCTCTCTCACACACACACACACACACACACATATATACATACATGTGTGTGTGTGTGTAACTTTGGATAGCCCAAGGAAGGGTTAACACCCCTGTGGTGTTTGTTTTGTTTTACTCTCTGTGCCCCTGTTCATGAGATTTCACCTCACTTTCTGTCCCTGTGATCATTGGATTTTGGAAAATTTGACTAGTGGAAACAAAGATTGGTATTAAAGCTTCAGTGGAGACACTTTTCCCTATGATAACTCTTTCAGGAGTGAATTTCCATTCTGGGGGGTAGATTTCTCTCACTTCCTGTTGTTAACCCCTGTTCTTAACTATGTGTAGGTCAGATGTTTGTAACCCAGGAGCTGCTGCTAATGTTACCATCACACTCTTTTGTTTCTGATCCAAAAAGATCCCCCTCACACAAGTTTTTCTATGCTGAAAAGCCAGATTTTGTTACCTCTCCACTTGTGAGAGTTGCTCTTTATTACTTTGGTTGACATTTTTGCACCCTCTGAAGCTGTAGAATATCCTATAATGACTAGAACTATATAAAGTATTCCAGATGTCTGCCAGCTTGTAGCTCCTTTTTATTGTCATTTTCCGATAGCTCACTTTCCATTAGTGTCTATATGGGATTGCTTTTTTCTCAAAACATACTTTACTTTACATTTACCATTTTGATGTTCATTCACCCAGTTGAAGAGCTCTTCCTGAACAGCAGTGGCTTGCAGCTCCCTTGTGTTTGGGGCAGTGAATCTTCTCCAGGTCTTATTATCCAATGTGTTGTATGCTAACCCAGTGTAAGGTCAGCACCTTCAAAGCTGCCCTACACTGTGTCTGCATTACACAATCATAGCAGTTTAATACCATCTCTTTGCTGTCCAGTTTTTCTGTGACCTCACTAAACTGGTTTGTTTGTCATTAATGAAATTGGCACACCCCACTGCTCATATCTAACTCCATTTTGTTGCATGTTCATTGACTGTCTTTTCATGTTATCTTTTTGAATCACCATAAAAGTTTCAACCTTTAAGTTGGTTTGCTACTTCACCAACTGGTCTCAGTATCGGGAGGAACCAGGGCGCTTTATCACTGATCACATTGATCCAGGCCTCTGCACCCACATCATTTATGCTTTTGCCAAGATAGAAAACAACATGATTGCAGCCACTGAGTGGAATGACTTGAGCACGTATGAGAGTATCCACCAACTAAAAACCAGGTAGGTATAGTAATGAAGCACTTTCAGACTTTGGACTTTAGTTCACAAGGGAGAGATCATCTGAATAGCAGGCTTTCATACTGAGACAGGATAGCTAACACCAAGGTGGGGAAAATTACTTTTTGGACTATAATTCCCAGAATTCCTCAGCCACCATTTCCATTGGCTGTGCTTGCTGGGAATTCTTGAGAACTGTAGTAATCAAAACACATCTGAAGCAGTAGTATAGCAAGTCCCATTGGGGAAAAAAAATTAAAGTAAGAGTAATTTTCACTAAATGATGTTCCATACTGATAAAATCAGTGATACAGTTGTGTAAAATTAGACTCTGAAATTAATAGTATTTCAGGATGGGTCTCTTTACATGGAAATGCCTTCTTCATTGTATTGTCAAAGGCTTTCATGGCCAGAATCACTGGGTTGTTGTAGGTTTATTCAGGCTATATGGCCATGTTCTAGAGGCATTCTAGAACATGGCCATATAGCCTGAAAAAACCTACAACAACCCACCTTCTTTATTTCTTTGAAATTACTGTATTTACTTGAATCAAATGCATATCTTTTTGGCTTAATTGAGATGCGCATTAGCTCCAATGGCGCATTACAATCACCCACCAAAAGGTGCCTTTGCCCCTCCATCAGGTTGAGACTAGCAAACTCCCAAGCCTTTCTCCTTCTCCTCACAGCTGATCTTTCCCCAGGTGAGAGAGGCGGAGAAATGGCATCAGTTTCCCTCCTCAAGCAATTTCTCCTTTATCCCCCAAGTTGGGGGTGGAGGAGAAATGGCATCTCTTTCCTTTCCTGGCCATTTTTTCCTGGTCTCCCAACTTGGGGAAACAGGGGAGAAATGGAGCTGCTTTCCCTCCCTGGCCATTTGAAAGATGGTAACCCAACCCCACTGAATTTTGGGAGGAGGAACTACTTGTTATCCTGCCCAAAAGCACTAGTTTATTGCAAGCAGGCTTTGATTACTTCTGGGTAAGAATCATACACTTATTTTTTACTTGCTTTACACCCATTGATTTATTTATTTAGAAACCCCACGCTGAAGACTCTTCTCTCTGTTGGTGGATATTCACTAGGATCTGCTCCGTAAGTCCAAAACTATCAATTTGTTCAATTTCTGCCTTTTCTAGCCAAAATCAAAGACAGCAAAAGCACCTCTGAGACTTCAGTATGACCTTGTATGGCGCTCAAACCACATCTTTGGATGCACTGCTTTAATTGGAAGCATGGCCACAGGCATATTGGAAGTTCAAATGTAAGATTGCAATGTAATAGCAGACACAAAGATACAAGTTGTGACTTGGGTCATTAATCTTCAGAAATATGTGAGGTAAAACTGCTTTGTCAAACAGTTGTTCTGTAGTCCTGAGGTGTAATGTCAATATCTAGCTTCACAGATATAATAATATAATAAATAATAATAAAATTTTATTTATATTCTGCCCTTTCTCCCCGAAGGGTGGATTCCAATCACAAAAAGGCAAAATTCAATGCCTGAAAACAACAAACAATGCACACATAATAACAAGAAATAATAGCCTAACATATCAAAACAAATTATAACTTAACTAAAATTGAAACTAAACATAACCTACAAAATAAAATTTTAACAACATAAAAACAAAGCATCAAACGAAAGCATCAGTTTCGCAGAGCCAACAGAATTTCAATAGTCATTGAAATACAAGCTCTGGGAGAAAGGGCTTACCATTTAAAATGAAAATTTTAAAATTTCACTATCATGACAAAAGACATATTCGACATATCTTTAAGTGTCATGAAAGTTCCCTTTACCCACTTTAATTTCTATTGATCCTAACCTCGGTTTTTAAAGAAATCAAGTGATGGAAAGAACTTTAAAAATGCAAGTTCCTCCTCCACTATTCCCTCTTTCTTCCCTAGCAGAGGAGCCTTTTCCTGCCATCAAGGCCTTGTTACTCCCTAGCAAAACATCTATATGAACTAGAATTGTATGTTTGATGCAGAAATACCATTGATTCAGATCTAGTTTGGATGTTTAGCACTTTTGAAGCGACTTCAGACACACCTACTTCCCCCTGCCCGCCAATATCAAGAATTTTAATTAAAAAGAGCACGTGATTTTTAAATTTTGGATGTATTCAGATGTAGCTGTGACAGAGCTAAAACTCACAGGGCAACCAAGCCCTGCTGAGAGGCGAAGCCAAGCCTGTTGACATGTCTCTCCAGTCAATCAGAGCTGACGGAGGAGAGAGGGGGTGGCAGAGGTGGAAATCGCTAAAAAATGTTGTTTTAAAAAAACTCTGAAAATTTGCCAAAAAACCATGGCTAAGTCAAACGTTTGGTGAGCTAACAGTGGTAAATGTGTTCTATCACTGTAGCAAGTTTCATCATGATAGGTCAAAAATCGAAGGAGAGAGAAACCCCTCAAGTTCACCCACTGACAGTAATGTTTTTCTTAATGCACGTGAGCAAACGCCATTAACAATGTACTTACAAAGATTCTGAAGTTTCGTAAAGTTTCAAAATGTTTACTTCCAACATTCGGAAAGGACTTTAGAAAAGAAGCGCCAGTGCTCCTTACTTTTGAACACAGTTTAGAATTATTATTTTTATCACACATGCCTAATATGTACCTTGATTCCAATGAGTTACAACTGTTTTCACTGTGAAATTGCTTCTTTGCAGCTTTAATGTGATTGTTTTAAAACAGTGGTTCTCAGCCTGTGGGTCCCTAGATGTTTTGGCCTTCAACTCCCAGAAATCATAACAGCTGGTAAACTGGTCGGGAGTTCTGGGACTTGTAGGCCAAAACACCTGGGGACCCACAGGTTGAGAACCACTGTTTTAAAACACTATTTATTACTATATAGTTGTCAGGGGAACCCATTTCTCTCTTTCTTTGTTGTTGTTTTGCAACATGTATCCTTGGGATCAGAGTGGAATTAGGGTGAGGTTTAGCTGTGGGGCACAACAGATTGTTAGGTAGCATCATAAATCCGCCAAGTGTGGAGCTAGCATTTTCTTTTCCAACATTCAATGTGTGCACAGTGTCTTGTTCTGAGGAGTGGTGTTATAACTTGTGTCTGTCGAATGTCTCCTTCATTGACTGTGGAAGGAGAAGGGAAGCTTGAGGAATTCCTGCATTAAAGCCCCTTTGCTTTCCCACGAAACAGGGGAAAATAACATGTCTGGTAGGAACTGCAGGGTGTTCACAATGCTTTGTTCTCTCCCAGAGAATGGAAGCTATTTGGCCAGGGCACCACTGAGTGACCAAGCTCATTATTCCTCCTTCCCTTTCTTTGCCAAGGCACTGAAGTGTAGTAAATGGTCAATTGTGGTACATTCATTCCAGTCAATGCCAGGGCAAGCTGAAAGAGGGCAGAAGCTGTTTATGAAGTTTATCCCTCCTCCTCTTCCTCCTCCTCCTAATTCATTGTATGTTCCTCCTTCTGCCTTCAAGGACAAGATAGATATGTCACCTGATAAAAAAGGGAAATACAGCATTATAAAAAAGGGAATACAACATTCTTCATTAATATATACCCACAGAACAACAGTTGTCTTTGAAAAAAAGAATAGTAGCAAAGCAGTGCTTCAGAAGCAAAAGAGGTGCCACAGTAGCTTTTACTGTTCTCAATGACATTTCTTTGTAAAATGAAAGATATTTTTAATCCTCTAATTCCATGTTTTCTATCTCTCACAGCTTCAGACTCATAACAAGATCTCCTGCCACACGCTCAGATTTTGTGATGTCCGTGGTTCGGTTTCTTCGGGAAAACAATTTTGATGGCTTGGATCTTTCTTGGCAAACCCCAGAACAGAATGATAAAAGACGTTTGGTGAACCTGGTTACGGTACGTTAAAGGTATTGATTCAAGAGGCAATTGGACAAACTTAAAAAGGATGTCTCAGGGTTACTCAATGTCTCAGCTTTGGGCCATTCATTTTAAAATGAATGTTTTAGAAATGAATTCTTCAGAAATTTCAGAGTTTTAAGATCTGACCCTTAATTGTAGAAGTTATCAAAACTTGGAAAAGTTACTTTGTGGACTCTTCTCCCAGAATTTACCAGCCAATATGGTTACCTTAAAAATTAGAGACCAACAAAATACATTTCTCAACTAATTAGAGCACAATCGCTGTTAGGTAATGAGTGAAGGTGGCAGGAAGGAACTTTGGTGAGTAGGTGCACAACATGACACTATTGCTCCCCTCAACGCTTCTGTCACTGGAGTACACGCTCCCCAAATGGGAAGTTTAGTTCACAACCCTTTGTGTCTTTTTGAGCTCCCTGCAAATTATTTACTTCTATTTTTATCTCATTAGAGTTTTTTTAAAAAAACATTTTATCCTGTACATGTGGTCCACCCATTGTTACTGCGATTGAGTTTATTGTAATGTTATTTTGTTATTGTATTCATATGTTTTTTTATGTAAGTTTGATTATGTTGCTTGTTGTTTATGTTTTGGTTTTATTTTGATGTAATATGTTGTCCGGGCTCAGCCCCATGTAAGCCACTCCGATTCCCCATTGGGGAGATGGTGGCAGGGTATAAATAAAGTTTATTATATTATTATGATCAATTACTGCTGTTCTGAACAGCCTAAGTACTGCATAGGACAGCAAAAGCTAACTGTTCCTTAAATCACAATAATATCTACCTTTTAGGAACTATCTCTCACATTTGAGAATGAGGCTAAGAACAATCCAAGCAAGGAGAAACTCATTCTGAGTGTTACAGTACCATCTGGGAAGGAAGCCATTGATAACGGCTATGATATCAAGAGTATCTCAAGGTAAATCCTTTCAGCTATATTTGTTACAAAGACAAGGTGAAAGGTACCTAGAATGGAAAGCATGCTGACTAGAAAATTGCCATGCTCATGGGCATTTCATATTGCCAGTCATTGAAATGGTGCAGATAAAAGCTATGAGGATATGGGGCTCATTTATGAAACTACCATCCTAAAAGGAGAATTAATATCTGGTTTTAAATGCGACTTTAGTCATATAATTTTACAACATCCCATCTCCATTCTCTTATGCTGCAATAAAAGGTGAAACTGGAATCCTTTGTTAGTCCCAAATAAAGGAGACTAGCATTTAGGTAAACCTAACCATTTCATTGATTCAGTGTCTTTATTCTAGTTGAGATTAAGAGTTTGACCTAACTGTCATGCCTTCAGATTTCCCAGGGGCAAATCTGGTGCAGGTAGCTAAATGGGTACTATATTTTAACCTTGCAGGCTTGAAATGTAAGCATAACCACACTTAATAATGGGGTTTGATTTACTGTTTGTTCTCCTTCTACAGTTCTGCAGATTTCCTTAATTTCTTGACCTATGATCTCCATGGTTACTGGGAAGATAACAGTCACGCCTACACGGGGCATGTCAGTCCCCTTAAGAAGGGCCTAGCTGACAGTGGAACGGCATCGTCTTATAATGTGGTATGTTGTGTCAGTGCATTCTAGTAACTCCCTCCACCAGTCATATGGTTGTCTGCTTTTAGCTTTAGGCAACACCTTCTCCCATGGCAGTTGTTAAATCTGCACTTTTCATGTCATCACCATACACAAATGTTTTGCATTTCTATCGCTAGCAATTCATACACACAGTGTGCCTATAACGGTCTGTTCCAAGGCACTTCATTCCATGCATCTGAGGAAATTGTCTATGAAAGCTTATGTTACTAACATTTTCTCAGTCTCTAAAGTGTTACAAGAGATATATGCTGATATTCCAGACAAATATAGTTATGTCTTTGAATATTAATGTTATTAGGTTTATTTGAATAATTGGGTTTCACATGACCGTTGAAGAAATAGCAACCCATCATGCAATATAGCAAAACTGGAATATGCATGGTGTCTCATCAAATATGCACATTTACTAATCAAATCCTTCCTTTTGCAGGATTATGCAGTAAAATACTTAATAAGTAGGGGTGCTCAAGCTGAGAAGATCGTCATGGGAATCCCCACGTATGGGCGGACTTTCACTCTGTCTTCCCACCAGTCTGGAGTTGGGTCTGTGGCTTCTGGCCCAGGAAATCCTGGTCCTTTCACAAAAGAAAGGGGCATTCTGGCCTATTATGAGGTAAAAATGTTTTCATGCATGTTTGTCTTCCCATTAAACACATGGAAATCACGGCATCATTCTGTTTTCTAGACCCCAGTCAAGAGCACGAATTTCTGATTCAGATATGAAATCCCAGCATGAAGTTTGACAACTTTAGAGAGTGAGACAGACAGATAGACAGAAAAGAAGAAAGGCAGACAGACAGCATGTAGTGGTCTGTGTATTGGACTTAGACCCCAGGAGGAGAGTCAGGTTTGGAAGCTTATTATATAATAAAGTCATATTCTCTCAGCCATCAAGAATAGCAATGTAAAACCTTGTAGTATATGTAGTATAGATTTGCTCTACATTTGCGTTGACTTGAAGGATATAACAACCACTACCATAGCAAATACTACTTAATTATACACACATACAAAATTTCTTGAAAATGCAACCCTTTTTTGAAGGAGCACTCCTAGAAGCTCATTCCCCAGTCAGCATGGCCTTTGGTTGTGGGATGGTCATGCTGGCATGGGATCCTAGAAGCCCAATTCCCAATCAACATGACCAATCCAGGCCACAGGCCACACTATTTGGGAGATTATGGGAGCAATTGTGCAAAAGGGTACATGCTTCACATATAGCTCACATGCAACATCTAAGTTTACTTCATGTGAGAGGTTACAATGTCCAGTCTCACTGCCTAAGATGTGGAGTTCCCTCCAAGCCCCCCAACACCATGTTTTGACCATAAACCTCTACAGTGAGTAAGGAGTCTTTCATACCTGGAGGCTTCCTATGAAGATTAGGCTTCTGCAAGACATTTTGCTGTGAGAACAAAAAGCATCTCTAGGCAAGGGTCGTAAGGTCCCAAACTGACAAGCCTACTGATACAGAAGAAGCCCTCATTGATGCCAGTGGCTCATGATCAGATAATGGCTGGTAGAGATTGCCCCTGTGTAATGGACTGTATGGGCCTGCTTTGTGTACAGATGGTTTTAAATGGTGTATTTTAATATTGAGATAAATGTTTTTAATGTTAATGTATGCATATAATGAATTCCTGCCCCAACACTGAATGTTTGTCATATATATGCTGTGCTCTGCCCTGAGTCCCCTTCGGGGTGAGAAGGGCGGAATATAAATGTTTTAAATAAAAAAATAAATAATATACATCTATACTGTATTTTGTGTAAAGACAAAATATCCATAAGCAGATATTTGGGGCCCAAGTCATCTGGAGGTTTAAGGGTAAAAGCCAGAAGTACAGTTTATTGATCTGTTTATGTAATATGTATCTCTTCCAACTTGTGTCTGCCAGATCTGCAGTTTCAATTATGGTGCCAGGAAAGAATGGATTGCAGAGCAAGCAGTTCCGTACTCTTACAAAGGAAACCAATGGGTAGGATATGAAGACGTGCGAAGTGTTGCACTTAAGGCAAGTATTGTCAAAACTTTCATTCCCTGCTTTCATTAAATAATGTCACCTAAGTGAGTAGCTTACAAAGGTTGTACAATAATGTGAGAATTGGTCCTAGTCATATAATGCCAGTTTTGGAAGTGTAGGTCCCCAATACAACAGTTCCTTTTATAACATACAGAAGAATCCATAAATTCAGGAAACTGTATTGATCTATATGATACCTCACCACCTCCTCAAACCTACCTTCACAGCCTGGTAGCACTCTAACTAAAGCATTTCTGAGTCTCTAGATACTGGAATGCTAGAAAACGATATCTGTAGCACTCTACTGATTAAAGGGTGTCTTGCAAAAGGGAACTTGCGGTCCTTTCACAACTTCTTGGCCCACCCCACAGCTTAAAGAGCATTTTGGGAATCTTTTCACAGTTCTCTGATTTCCAATGTCTCATAAACACTTCAGTCAGGGGCTGCCAGATTATGAAGCCAAGTTTTGGGAGTCATTGTATTCGTGACCATAAGTGTGAATCATCAGCTTGATATAATCAGCTTGAAAAACTTACTGTGCTTCTAGATTTGCCTAATTCTTTGCTTTTTGCTTTAGGTTCAGTATATGAAACAAAACAATTTGGGAGGCATTATGATTTGGACACTTGACCAAGATGATTTTTCAGGTTCTTTCTGCAATGAAGGAAAATATCCATTACTTGGAGCAGTTAAAAAAGAGCTGGACAAATGAATAACCAGTTCTGCAGAATGAATGAGCTTGAATATCAAGTGAACCTTGAAGATGCAAGGATGCTTTGTGCTTTTATTCTAGGGAGGAATGCAAAAGACCAAATTGCCATATGCAAAACATGGTAACATGGTTTAAACTTTTTTTAAAAAAAGGTTATACTATAGATCACCACAATTAGTTTTGTGGGTTTCTGTGGTTAATGTGATTCTATCCTAACTCATGTGCTTTAATGGACTGAAGTCATGAATTCTCATTCCTGCACTGCAGCCTTCTTTTGTTTATGTTTCTGTTTTAGATTATCATAAAAGGTGTTTGATTCCAGCCTCACTGTTCGAAAAAAAGTAATTTACTCTAGAAATCGGGCTGCATATATTGGTTTTTAAACATATGTCTAACGATTTCAATAAAACAGTTTGAAATCCATTCAAGTAGATTTTCTTTTCTTGACTGGGAAATAGTATTCTTAATTTCCAAAATTACATTTGTGCGTGTATGCTTTGTGGTGTGGTACTGAGTAGCAAACAGAATGTACTCATCTGTCTAAAACTAGTCTTAAACCTAAGCCTTATTCAAGCATTTGAAGAATACATGTCGGAATAATGTTTAAAGCGATCATACAGGCACATGCGCCAACTTTAACACATGGAAGACTAGGAATATTGTCAATATTTTATCATATACTTCCCAGTTGGTGGGAAGAACCAGTAAAAGTTTTTATCTCACCAGATTTCCATCCAATCTTTTAATATGAAAATGCTGTGTGGTTCATAGCTGGAGAAATCAATGCCAAAATGACAGTAATGTTAAAGAGGCATAATTAATGATTTAACAACCAGCCTTGGAATGAAAAAGTGACCCCCACAAAAAAACCTTGCTCTGCTGTAAGATTTAACCTCAAGACATTTAACCTCAAAACAAACACAACAAAGCTGACATGCTGTGCCAAGGCAATGTGTAGTTTAGCCAACCTATTAGGAACAGAAAGAAACTTTACTAGTGATCTTAAATAAAAACATACAGATGAAGGTCACAGAACAGAACAGAATCCAAATGCATAGGCACCTCAAAGAGGTAAGGAAACAAGACTAGCAAAACAACTTAATCAGCGGAATCACTGCCAACTGAACAGGCACTTTCCATGTGGGAAATAAAATGCATGTCCCAATAACCATAGTACAAAGGCATTTTTGGACTGTGATTCAAAATCAGGTTTCCTAGCTTGGAAGCTTTATAGGACTAGTACTATTTGATCTAGTAAGGAGGCTACTGCCAATAAGTTTCCAGTCCCAATTCAAGGTGCAGGTTATGATCTATAAAGATCTAAACGGTCCAGGTCCCATCTATCTTCGTGATCGTATCCCCCCCCCCCCCATGAACCAGCACAGGCTCTAAGATCTGCTGAAAAGGGCCTCCTCTCACTTCCACCACCATCACAAGCACAGCTGGTGGGGACAAGGGAGAGGGCCTTCTCAGTGGTGGCCCCTTCACTTTGGAACACCTTCTGCAGGGAGATTAGTCAAGTCCTCATACTGTCCTCCTTTCACATGGATCTGAAAACCTGGATGTTTCAGCAAGCATGCGAGAATGACTAGTCCCTAGCTATAAATGCCCAGTCCCTAGGTCTCCATATAGTATTCTGTTATGCACTTCATACACTTCCTCGGCCCTATGGTACACTGTGTGCACTAATCCTGGCACAGTCGCTTTATAGCCTGGTCATGGCCAGTAATCGTGATCATTGGTTTTTGTTGAACTTTATCTGGAGCCTCAATGCAATCTGTTTATAATTTTCTGTTGAGTGTGTGTTTTATCTGGATTGCTGTTTTTTATGATGCTCTTATTTTAATGGTGATTTTTAATGAATTGTTTTTGCATTTATATTTTGTTTTGGTTTTGGTTTTTTTGTGGACATTTTGTTCCATACATAAGCTGCCCTGAGTTCCTTCGAGGAAATGGTGGCAGGGTATAAGAATGAAATTATTATTATTCTTATTCTTATTTATAAAAATGTATTCATATGCATGCATTCATATTTGTAACTCTCCTTATTCTTGAGCTGTAATTAAATCTCTGGTTGCCATCCAACACAATTCAATATTCCACTTAAAATTATATTGTTTTAGGGATAGTTTTTAAAAATAGAAACCTGCTATAAGTATATTTTTATAAAAGTAGTATGTATTTCTCAAGAAACAATCAGATATTGTATCTACATTTTCCTTTATTTGAATATCTCCCAAGTTCTATTTAAAGTTCTAATATTAAAAAAAATTCTACCTAGGATAAAGAAAAAAAATTAAAGAAATAGATTCACTCAGCATAATTATATTTGTTTATATATTAACTCTGTGCAACTATGGCAGCTAACACTTAATAATTTGCTAGTGACAGTTCGGCACCACTTGCCTCAAAACTGTGCTATTAATTCCTTAAATTAATTGCCACAAACGCACATCAAATTAAATAGCACATTAAAAGGTGAAAATTGGAAAGCAAATTGACTTGAGGAGATTATCAATATCTTTTCCAAATAGCTGCTATCTGACATTTCCCCTTTTTGGCTCACACATGGATTTGCTTCCAATGTCATTTTTTCTAATATAATTATATAAGTAAACCTCTTATGTTTGTCTTCCTTATCTAATGACTAGTATCTTTGGTAAATTTCAAGTGGGGTTATGCCAGTGATTTGGGGCCAAAATCAAGGAGGGGGGAATATGTGCCTGCTAGTCCCAAACTTCAGAAGACTGGGAATGGAGATAATATTTCAAGGTGAAGATGGCTGCTAGAGGAGATGCCTATGATAATTTTGTCGACATATTAACTTTTTGTTTAACTTTTGGAATGAGGGCATTTGAAGTTATACTCACTCAGCAGGGGGGTGGGCACAGATGGAAACATATAAAAAGAAAGTAAGGAATGAACCAAACTAGTACACAGGTATCAAAATGGGCAAACTACTCCTTCTCACTGGTGAGTATGAAGGATACATCTATGCAACAGCAAAAAAAAGACAAGCTCTAGGGCTTCTGCCTGTCCATTTGTTGTCCTATGTCTTTTCTTATGAGCTCAGACCCTAAAAAAGTACTTTTGTATGTTTCTTGATTACAATATTTGATGAGAATGCTCTAAATGTTGTTGGTGCTTCCAGGCAGAGTTTAACCTTTTGTCCTACTTTGTTCACGGGACCCAAATTATGTGATCTTTTGTTGAGAACCTGACCATGCTTATTTGTTGCTTTTCCCATTTTTAGTTCTTGCGGCATCAAGCCTATTTAGGATAAAATATGGAATAGCTTCAAAATTCATCTTAATTAATAGTTCTTCAAATAGATTAGCTGTATATTGACTTTATGCAAACAAATATACTATTTTGTGCTCATTTCACACTGTATTGTTTAGGCCAATGAAAGATATCATATGATAGATTCTATCAGGCAGTTTCATGAAAACCGTCATCTGTAAGTGATCATGTTCTTCACAGCCATAATTATTATGCAAGATTAGGGCAATCCATGAATAGTTTCAAACACTGATATGGCCTAAAGCAAGCTGTGTTACTAAGAATTATTTTCCCCAAAGGAACAGAGTATTTCTGTGCAGGCATGTAGCTGGGGGGGGGGGGTGGGCTTGGGGGGCTTCAGCCCCCCCCCCCCCCCCCCCGAAATTCCCATGGTGTTTCGCAAAAAGCCCTTACTGGTGCATTATTTAAACTGTTATGTTTATTCATATCATGATCTGATCACCATACTCAATATATCCCACTTTTTCACTCAGACTCAGCCCCCCCCCCCAAAAAAAAACAAACTTACCCCCTACCCCCGAATCGAAATCCTGGCTACGGGCCTGCTTCTGTGACAAAGTGAATCTGCCATTTATATTTTGAGGGAATGAAGAATACTTTTATTTTTATGCTTTACTCACAATGGAACTTTTCTTTCATAGGTCTGGCTTTCCTGCTGCAATTGCAGCTTGGTAAGTTCTACTCTACCTCCCATTTTTATCATATTCCATAAAAAGCAATATTCCAAACCTTTTTTTTCTCAACCCTAGTTAATTACAACCTTGTGTTGATTGACTCTATATCTCCTCCTATGCAGGTGCAACTACCAATATCGTCTGTTACTTCACCAACTGGTGCCAGTACAGACCTGGCATTGCACGTTACATGCCTGAAGATCTTGACCCATGCCTCTGTACTCATGTCATCTATGCATTTGCGGGCATGACTAACTACCAGATCCAGACCATTGAACCAAATGATGTGGCCCTCTACGGTGGCATCAATGGACTCAAAAGCTAGTAAGAATATTTTGTATATTTACATAGAATACTGAAAACAATAACAAAGTCCAGAGAATATTGGGTATCTCTTAACATGTTCAAACCACAATGGCTTTTATGGGACTTTGGTCCACCTCATTTTTCTGTAGATGCCCCATCCTGTTTGAATATCTTTTTGTTTCCATTCCACACTAAGAGCACTGAAATATATGTTATGCAAGAGGTATACGAGATCAAAGTCATTACAAATAGCATTGCTTAAGTAGTTTCATCTTGGAGACATCTTTGATCAAATTCTAAAGAATTTGCAATAGATATCATTGCTGCTCTCACCTCTTCCCTATCTGTCCAAACCTGAGATAGGATGGCATCTCTTTTAGGATCTGTCAATCCTGCGTACAAGACTGGCATTTCTGTTTTTTGTTTTGTTTTATTTTGTTTTGTTTTTTAAAGATAGTTTGTAGATGATTCAGAGTTTCTAATTGCCTTTCTTATTTTTCTTTTTCCCCTCCAGCAATCCTGATCTGAAAACTTTGCTCTCTGTTGGAGGCTGGAACTTTGGTACCCAGAAGTAAGGCCTTCTTTTACAAGCATTTTGAATGGCTTCTCACTTAACATATTCTCTAAACTTTTCTCTTTGAATGCCTTAGAATTATGTGCATTCTATAAAGCCTGTTTTTAAGGTTTTTTATAACAATAACTGAGTGGATCATACTTAAAATATGACTATACATCAATATAGATATAGATCTTTTATTTCATATATAAGTAGTCATATATATGGCCCTCCAGATGTGGTCAGACATCTGCTCTCATCAATCCTAGACAATATAGCCAGTGATGAAGAGATGTAGTCCAACAAGATATGGAATGCTGCAAATTGGTAAAACACTCATTTCACCGCTTCTGAATCTCCACTTTGGTTTATCTCATAGGTTTTCTGACATGGTTTCCTCTGCTCAAAATCGCCAGACATTCATTCAGTCTGCTATTTCCTTCTTACGCAAATACGATTTTGATGGGTTGGATATTGACTGGGAGTACCCTGGCAACCGTGGCAGCCCTGCCGACACCCAACAACTTTTCACTGTCTTGCTCAAGGTTGGCTTTGACAATATGTTCTCTACATTATTGATACAGACTCCAAGCCATGGAGCAAGTTGTGTTCCAGATTATTTCCAGCCTTTGGGAAAGTTCCATTTGAGGAACAATTTGCAGAATATCTCAGCTAGCATTGTCCAGTAGCAGTGCTGACATGAGGATTCTAAGAATTACAGAACAAGATGTAATTATTCTGACCTCTGATTATTTCCCAGATTCTGATCAGGCAAGAGAATCAACAGCATAGATCCGTGCTTTTCAACCTTAGGTCCCCAGATGTTTTTGGCCTACAACTCCCAGAAATCCCAGCCAGTTTACCAGCTGTTAAGATTTCTGGGAATTGTAGGCAAAAAACATCTGGGGACCCCAGGTTGAGAACCACTGGCATAGATGAAATAAAGACACTGTGTCTGTCAAGATATTTATTTCTTTGATCACCCCTATTCCCAGTACTCTTAACCTCTGCCAAAAATGCCATTATATGGTGAGTTTCATGGATTTGGAGAAGTGGGAGTGAAAGCTATAGAACAAAATGTCAGGTTAAAAGTCTTCCATCTATCCACTGTTTAGAAATCACTGCTCTTTCTTCTTAAAAGAGTGTCTTATGACAATTCACTGCTTCTAATCACAGGAGATGTATGAAGCTTTTGAACAGGAGGCATCTCAAACCAACAAACCAAGACTGCTGATTTCTGCAGCTGTGTCTGCTGGTGTGGGCACCATTGAAACTGCATACCAGATCCCGCAGATGTCTAAGTAAGTTGCACATGCACATCAATACATCAACCCTTGGTAAAATATAGGGCAAGATTGCTTATTGTGGCAATTGCACTTTAGAACTTTTGCCACAATTCTCCCCATTGTGATTTCAAATGCTTCTTTGTTTTGAAAGTATAAGTTGCCTACTTTCTTTGCCACTGTTCCACCCAGAATGCAATGCTTAGTTTCCTCAGTTGAGCCACTGAAGGCAGTTTAGTTTGCCTTCTTAAATATCACTATATTGCTATTTTAGAAATATTTACGAATTGTCTGCATGTATGTATTTAATAGTTTGCCATTCCTCCTTAACGAGATCTACAAAATATCAAATATCCTTCCTAAAAATCCTAATTAGCTTTAAATGGATGGATGTTTTTTTTTATCAAATTCAGCACTTATGTGCCATAAATTGCTAATGTGCAATTTGATAAATTGCTATAAGGAAATGAGGGTCAATAAAAACTATTTCCCCTCCAAGAGAAAGAGCAATGCAAAGTCAACATACTAGACACTCAAATATTAAAATTAAATTCTAAGTTTTTCTGTTGACTAACTAGAAAAGAAATTGCCAGGACAATATATTAGATTGCTTTCTTTCTCTCCATCCTCAGATACATGGACCTGATTAATGTGATGACCTATGATCTCAGAGGATCCTGGGAAGGTTTCACTGGTGAAAACAGCCCTCTGTATGCAGGGCCTGAAGACCAGGGCTCCTATATTTATTTCAATGTGGTGAGTAACTGTGAAGAGCTAAGCGTTTAGAGTTCTTTTCACCTTCAGTCATGTGCTTTTGTTTGATTGGTGAATAGGCATTTTAGAACTTCTTTTCTTCCACCAGGACTATGCCATGAACTACTGGAAGAAAAATGGTGCACCAGCTGAAAAGCTGATGGTGGGATTTGGAGCCTATGCCCGCACTTTCACCCTCTCCAACCCCTCTAACCATGGCCTGGATGCACCAACTGCTGGGCCAGGTAAAGGTGGTGCCTACACTCAAGCAGCTGGAACACTGGCATACTTTGAGGTAAAACTCTGGTTTCCTTGCCAATGACATCCTAAATATATGCCTGTTTATACTGAGGTTCCATACACATAGGACTATAGTTTTTGCAATATTCCGACATCCACTTTCCATATACTTTTATGTTTTCACCTAGCAATTATTTTTAGTTCCAGATACTTTTATTTAGTTTGAGGATTTTTCTGTTTTGGAAAGAGGAATATTTATTATTGATTTTAACTAAATTCATTTGCATTCTTTTCTAGGAAACAAAAATGGCCTCTTTTCAATATGCTGATATAAGATGTTGCTTTTAGCTGGTGGTTGGGCAGAAGTTTGTGTGTGTGTGGATGTCTTTTTTCTTTAATACATTGATTTGATGGTTTTTTGCTATACATAGTAAGGACATCCTTCTATTTTCAACATAGCAAAGATTGAAGCAATCATCCAATAATGTTTATTGAGTTTTATGCAGCCAGGTCTTCTACCTTCATTGGCTTAGCAAGAGATATTTTCCTCCACAGGTCTGTACCTTCTTGAAGAGTGGTGCCACTGTTGTATGGAATGCTCCCCAGGAAGTGCCTTATGCCTATAAAGGAAACCAGTGGATTGGCTATGATAACCCCAAAAGTTTTGCCATCAAGGTAAGCTTCTTCCTTGTCTCTCTTTTGTGCCCTTACTCATGGATTTTTGAAACACTCTCCAAGAAAACAAGAGCCAAAATTCAATATAGTACCTCACCTTTAGCACCAGCACAATAAAACTTCCTCCTCCTTTCCTTTTCCTCTTCTATCCAATCCTTGGAGCTGTCCAAAAACCAGCTTCATGTTATTTCCCAGCCCTTCAGAGTAGATTTATGGTATTCATGGAAGCTCAGAAAGAAAATGTCTCACACCTCTCACTTCCATGGATCCTACTTATGAAGGCAGAGTTCCTTTCAGGGCTGAGTTAATTGTGTACGTGTGCACCCTCAAATCACTTGTCAGCTTATGGATAAACTACTTCTGAGTATTCCTTACCTTAAAACCCTATGAAATTCATGGGATTGCCACAACGTGGCAGGGGATTTGAAGATACAGACACACATGCAATAACCATCAGTGTCTACTTGTCATTGTTGTTCTAACCCATTCATGTCTGGATTGGATTCATGACTGGGTGAAATCACTGTCGAAGAAGCTATAATAAATACATTGTCTTAATAACAGAAGGCGAAGAACAACTCTGGTTTTTCCGGAAACTTTTACACCTGTCTATTTCACAATTTAACTTTCAGGCTAAGTGGCTACTGGAGAATAACTTTGGTGGAGCCATGGTATGGGCTGTTGATCTGGATGATTTCACTGGCACATTCTGCGGGGAAGGCAAATACCCACTAATGAATTCCTTGAAATCTGCATTGGGAGTGACCACACCAAGTAAGTAACATATTGCAGATGGCTAAATAAAGTGATCACCTGACATATCTGGAATTCCTGATCCTTCATAAGTGAAATGTGCCCACTATTCCCTTGTTTATACCCATGCTTACACTTTCAGAACCATTTCTTTTAAGACCATTTGGCATCAAGTTGCAATTTGCCCCTGAGCAATGATTAGTTTCAGATGGAAGACTTTCCTCGTGATTGTAATGCAAAATAAAATAATTCATTTCCTCATCACCAACTTCTACAATCCTAACAATTTTCATATAGTAGCATTTGAATTTCAGAAATCCTACATGTTAAATGTGCATTCAGTGTTCAATTCATTTGGCCCTATAGAAAATCCCACTAATTTTACATTCAGCTCAGGCAAAATAAACGTAACTGATATTTGTCCTCCTGCATTCACTTAATCTTTTGTTGCCATTCTTCTCTTCGGCCCCCAAGTTTACAATTTCTTTTGCCAAGAATGAGAACATCCACTATCTATTTCATCACTTTCCTACATTCTCATTAGTGTGAGCCTCCCTATTCCAAAGAAATACTGCACCAAGCCCTGATTTCCAAGTTATATCAAGTGATGAGTCTTCTAAGAAAAGCATTAACAGAAAACTGTTCTAACTATATAATGGGCCCTCGGTATCTGCTGGGGTTTGGTTCCACGACACCCATGGATAGCCAAAGTCTTATTATATACCATAGCATAGTAAAATGGTGTCCCTTATTAAAACAGCACAAAGTCTGCACTGGAAACTTTTATTGGTGGGGCCAACACTTTAATATTTTCAAGCCATGAATAGTTCAATCTATGGGTGCAGATTGGAAGGACAAACTGTATTTTTCCTCTTTCTTTCAGACTGCAAGGTGCCAACAACCACCCTTGGGACCAATGCCAATGGCCAACCTGCCCAGCCTCCCACAGCAGCTCCATCCTCAGGTGGCAGTGGAAGCTCTGGGGGCAGTGGAGGTAGTGGAGGTAGCAGTGGTGGGGCCTTCTGCAATGGGAAATCCAGTGGCCTCTACGCAGATCCTACCAACAAGAATGCCTTCTACCACTGTGTGAATGGAGAGACATACCTGCAATATTGTCAGAGTGGCCTTGTATTCGACACCAGCTGTTCCTGTTGCAACTGGGCTTAAAAAGAACAGCAATCCCATGCACACATGCACTCCACTGGGGCAGAGGAGAGAGAAAGTTTTCAGCATCATAAATAAAATTGGTTGCATTCAAACACAGTCTCTCTGCATTTTATCCTTGAGAAAAACATGTTCAAATTGCATTCAATAACCTTTATGTTATATTTAATACTTTGGTTACCTTTTCAGACTACAATATAAAAAACACACAATTACATTTTTGCTTTTTTTGATTTCCTCATTAATACTGAAATATCTAGATCGAAAAAAGCAATTAAACTGCGAAAATGAATGCAAACAGGGTTTTAACCGAATACTGATCACAATTTAATAGAGAGGCCTGTTGGTATAGCAGATTAAATTATTGAGCTGCTGAACTTGTTGACTGAAAGGTTGGCAGTTTAAACCTGGGCCGCGAGCTGAGCTCCCGCTGTTAGCCCCAGCTTCTGCCAACCTAACAGTTCAAAAACATACAAATGTGAGTAGATGAATAGGTACAGTTTCTGCAGAAAGGTATTATTATTTATTATTTATTATTTTGGGTACTTCTACCCCGCCCTTCTCAACCCCCGGGGGGGGGGGGACACTCAGGGCAGCTTACAAAAAGGCACAATTCGATGCCTACACAAGATACACATACATACAAAACAGCAGTTAAAACAATTATCAAGTTAAAAACAATCGGTACATAACACAATCAATAAAACTAATCTCATGCTCAGCATTCATCTTTCAGAGTTCCATAATTCCATTCCACTTAGTCAATTCCTGTCCATCGTCAAGTCCTTTCTTTAGCTGCCAGAATGTCCGAATGCCTGGTCCCAAATCCAAGTTTTCAATTTTTTCCTAAAGGAAAGGAGGGATGTCCCTGATCTAATTTCCCCAGGGAGTGAATTCCACAGGTGAGGGGCCACCACCGAGAAGGCCCTGCTTCTCGTCCCCGCCAATCTCACTTGTGATGGAGGTGGGGTCGAGAGCAGGGCCTCCCCAGAAGATCTTAGACTCTGAGGTGGGACGTAGAGGGAGATCCATTCGGACAGATACACTGGGCCAGAACCGTATAGGGTTTTGTAGGTCAAAACCAGCACTTTGAATTGTGCTCGGAATTGGATCGGCAGCCAGTGGAGCTGACACAGCAGGGGGGTGGTATGCTCCCTGTATGACGCTCCGGTGAGCAGTCTGGCTGCCTCCCGCTGGACTAGTTGGAGTTTCTGAACAGTCTTCAAAGGCAACCCCATGTAGAGTGCGTGGGGTAATGGCACTCCATGCACTTATGCTGGCCACATGACCTAGAAGGTATCTATGGACAACACTGGCTCTTCGGCTTAGAAATAGAAATGGAGATGAGCACCAACCCCCAGAGTCAGAGACAGGTAGACTTAATGTCAGGGGAAACCTTTACCTTTACAATTTAATAGTGATATGCAAAACTCACCTACAGTATATAGTTACTTAAATAAATGAAAAGAAATTGAGTATGAGCCTTTTTATTTAGTTGGCAATGAATCTGAAGGCTAGTTGGTAGTTTATTACGCAAGAGAAGCAAATAGCAATTACATCAAGGCAGCACGTTTTTGGCTGGGACTTACTACATGACTCCACTGTTTTGGTAAAAAACAGCCTGGAAAATATTTCTTTTACAAACACAAATAATAATCCACTATTTACATCCTCTTGAAACATAAATGCTTTCCAGCAGTCTCCCACTGGAATAAAAACATAACAGGAACAATGCCCTGTGATAAAGTAAAGGTAAGGTTTCCCCTTGACATTAAGTCTAGTCGTGTCCAACTCTAAGCCGAAGAGCCGACATTTTCTGAAGACACCTCCAAGGTCATGTAGCCAGCATGACTGCATGTTGCGCTGTTACCTTCCCACAGAAGCAATACGTATTGATCTACTCACAACTACTAGGTTGGCAGAAGCTGGGCCTAACAGCAGGAGCCCGCCCCGCTCCCCGGATTCGAATGGCCAACTTTTTGGCCAGCAAGTTCAGCAGCTCAGCGGTTTAACCCACTGCACAGGCAGGGGCCCCAGCATGTGATAAGTTCCACTGTTATCCTACTGTAATTGCAACCTACTGCCTCATGTGATAAGATTCTTATTCCAGTCTCTTTCTTCAGTGAGGAAGAATCCATTGAGGCTTCGCTTTCTTTTTGGTTGCAAATAATACCCTTTTGCATTCCTCCCTGCCAATGTTCAAGGTTTCAGCCCAGAGGTCTTCTATTCCTTGTTAATTAGGATCAATACTGCAAAGCAAAGTACTACCAAGTGTCAGCTATGGTGCCACTGCCCTTGTCTTGAGGGATCCTCTGTCAGTCTCTCTCTCACACACACAAATTACTGCTGCTGCTGCTGGCTATTACCTGTTTGGCACATAATGATCCCACAAGGAGGAATTTTTCTGTTTGTGACATTCCCCCTTGCAATTCAGAAAAACCAGATCAACATTTGTCAGATGGAAAATTATGAAATGTATATCAGTTAATAAGTCTCATAGAATAACTGAAAACGGTTTTTATCAGAAAACATCAAATGGTAGGCTAAACACAGACTTCCAACCATAATCCGTTATTATCAAACAATAAGAACAGCCCAGTTTTAAAAAAATGCATAATCAAAACAAATTAGAAATACTGGAACTACATAAATATGGAAAATGTTTTAGGGAAGTGATTGATACATCCCAAAATTATATCTATAATTCAAAGACATTAGTTTCCACAAAATCCATTCTCAACATGGGGAGCAGATTTGCTACAACCTAAGGTAGAACTAACTGAGAAACACAATTTTCATTGGATTAGATCTGACACTTGTGATTTTGACTAACTTTTGGCATCTGAATCCAAAAATGACCCCAGTTTTTTCTATCATTACAACTTTCTAAGTTACAGGATACCCTCCCTTTATACATACAAAGGAAAATAAAGAAAAATTACCTTAATAGACAAAATATGTAGAGTTATTTTATTCATACAAAGACTATATATTGTTACTGCAAGTCAAATTGTGTACAAGTAGTTCTGCTACCAATCATTAAGGTAAAAAATTATGTTTATAGCTTTTCCTGAAATGCTCCTCTATCAAGCAAAATTTTCTCATGCAGTCGTGATGCAAGGAGTTCTGAAGCCCTTCTGGATAGTCCCAAATCTTGTGCCAAATCATTCATGCTGATCAAATCTCTTATGAACTGAGTCATCTTTGATTTCAATATCTTCATTGTTGCTGTCACTTAGTTCTTCACCATACTCCCGTTTTCCGAAAGGGGGCAGTTCAATGAAAACTGGCACTGGGATTTCAGCTGAATGAGGCACTGGGCATATAGCTAGTGGTAGAGCAGGATACTCTATTTCACATTTATTTTTCTTGTTATAACCTGACATTTTCACTACACAAATGTAACAGTCACTTGAATGGTCTCTGGGCTCTCACCAAACCATAGGTATGCCAAATGGCAGTATATCATGTGTTTTGTCCACATCCGTAAACTCTTGGCACACTGTTTGCACACCTTGTGAGGGGCCCAAGAATTATCTTGATCACCAAGTTTTACTTTTAAAAGTACAAAACAAGCTTGCCTGATAAATGCACTGATGTTTGTCCTTTGACTGGGAATTGTGAAACTGCCACAGATATAACAAAACAAATCAGGGTTGTTTATGCACTTATGACGAGAAATAGCATGATCTGACGTATGTATGTAAATTAAAAAATAAATTCTGCTAACTCCATGTATACAGACAAGGACTCGGACAACCCTTTGGACTATGACTCAATATATAGAGTGGCACACAACCTCTAACCACACTGTCTCATATGTAATTGAATAGCCTAGACAAGTATGAACCTATTGCTGGTCTCCAAGGTCATCCCCTACCCCTCCCTACTTGAGGGAGGTTGGCTCTCAGTCAATAGGAGAGCACTGGTACTTTCCTCCATCCAGCCTAGAGTGGTCACATTGAGATAAGCTGCAGAGAAAAAACTTGACATGATAAGAAGAAAACTAATTGCAAAAAGAAACTTGATCTGATAGAAAAAACTAATCAGTATGTCTATTTATGTCTAAAACAGCTGAAAAAATTGAACCCAATAGGAATTACATTAAAAATTGTTCCTCAGAGATTAACATCTTGTTGTGAGAAAACGTGCTAGAATCAGATATCTAAATGAAAGAAAATCATGATTGCATGGGTCGGGGGCAGGAGTGTTGGTGTAATTATTTAAGTGCTGGGCTGTAATGATTTGAGTGCTGGGCTAGAAGTTCACATTCTTGCTCACCCATGCAGACTCACTGGTGTCCTTGGGTGAGTCACACTCTTTCAACCTCAGAAGAAAGCAGTAGCAAACCCCTTTGAACAATTTTTTTCCAGAAAAGCTCTGTCTTAGGGAAACAACTTAATGGCACGAAACAACAACAACAACAATAACAACAACATAACATAGTTTTGGGGTGCCATGCTCATAAATGCACACCAAAGCTATGTTATAGCCTCACTCACTGGCGAAAGGGGTGGAGCAATCACCTGCCCAAGCCTAGTCAGCACAACAGACCTTCTTCTCTCCATCCAGCTGATGTCTGGTCAAGTAGACTGCCACTTGCTGTCCAATCACCTCCCTTATCCTCCTTTCTACTTCATGGCTGCTGTAAGAGAAGGTCGAAACAGGCACAGAGCCAAATGCATAGAGATAGGGATACCAGAATGAAAACTGCAGAGGAGGAATGTCAATGTTGCTTGTTGCTACCTGGTTTTGTGATGAGCAATACCTGTATAACCATGTATAACCATGAAAGGTACAGGAGCCATCTCCAATTTTCATTTTTGCAACTCTACATGGAGTGGTTGTTCTTTATGTGTCCCATGTGGGATCTTAGCCGGCATTCAGTATCAAAATACAGTTGTATTAACAGAACAATGAATAACAGTCAGCATTGGAAACATACGCAAAATCTCTTACATTGTTACTATTAGCCAAAATTCAGTTTTGCCTTGGGTATGAATAAGAGGCGATTAAGAGACTACGGCCCCTTCTACACTGTCCTGTATCCCATAATCTAATCCCAGATTATTTGGCAGTGGAGGCTCATATAATCTAGTTCAAAGTGGATAATCTGGGATCAGATCCTGGGATATAGGGCAATGTAGATCCAGCCTAGGTATTTTGGATAGATTCAAGAAGATATCTGTAATCAGTTAGGATTTCAAAATTAGTTTCATTCCTCTTCTTTTCGAAAATTAAACATTTTAAAACCAGATATTTCATCAAATCAAGCCATCTTCTTTTATTGAACTGAGAGTACTGCCTGCTGCTGTTTGAGATGGATTGTATAATAAGGTGGTATTTGAAAATTGTGTTTGTAGTGTAAGGTGAAAAACATGGTGCATTTCATTCTAACCTGTCCCCTATATAATGACCCCAAAAAAAGATTTCTGAAACCCTCACAAATAGAAGTAGTCATTCTCCAATGGAACTGATTCATTTATTTATTTATTTTGAGTGATTCCAATAATTATGCAAAAAAGTGTTCCTTTTTGTTTAGGCTGCAAAAAAGATAAGAGACAGAGCTAGATGATGTTACTATAGAGACTCCAAGAATCAACTTGATTTCCATGTTGACAACTTAGAAACTTATCTATAACTTAAAATGTTTTTTATCCTTTATACAAACTTGGTAATGATTTGCTACCGTTTCTTGTACTTTTCATGTTGTTCTAGATATTTTAATGCTCTTTATCATGGCCTTTGAAATTGTATATATTAAAATTGACAAAACATACTAATGAATTTACTTATTCATTCATCTTTGTATTTAATAACTTCCATGCCAAAATAATCTTCTTCATTATTGATGACATTTTAATTAAAAACAGAAAAAGTGCATATCAAATTAAATTAATATTGTGCACAGTACAAACTTAGCAAATAAATACAAAATAAAACTAGCAACAGCAGTAGAAAAACAACTACAGAAAGAACTCTCGCATTCATGATCTCAGAAGATCTCAAAAGCAATCTTTGAACGATCTTTAGAAAACCTTCAAATGACTGAGGGTGTGGGGAAGGCTTGGCAAACAGAAAGGTGGATTGAAAGGACCACAGTAGGTGCCAGGCAAACCTCCATGGGAAGGTCACTCCTCATCTGGGACACTCTACTGAGTAAGTGATTTGTCTTGCAGCCACTGGCTAAATGCCACTTCACAAAGACACCTTGAGAAGCTCTTCTGAAGTTACAGATAGATCCATATGGACTAGCTCCAGGAGTCAGAGAGCCAGTTGCCCATCCTCTGGCAGTCTGGAGTGATATACAAGTGGCATTTCAGGCAAACCAAAAATCAGTTTCGGGTCCCAGAACAGTGCTTTGGGGATACACCCAAACAAAAGAGGCCTTTACAGTATGCATTTTTATATATGGCATCTAATTGTTGCCAATTTGTATGCCGCCCTGAGTCGCCTTCAGGCTGATATGGGCAGGATAGAAGTAACGTAAATAAATAATTTTTTTTCTCAAAATGGACACTTTTCTCCAATGGACACTTGAGTGACAAGTCAGAGGTCCACAACTGCATGGTTCCCGTTCCTGAAACTGTAGTTAAATATGGGAAAAGGTAATCCTTCCGGCAATCTGATAATAAATGGTTTAGATCTCTGTAGGTTAAAAACAAGAAACTAAACCTAGATATTGACTTGCAGATTTTTTAAAAAGCACTGTTGTAAATTGTCTAATACTCTCTCATATGATTTATTTACTATTTGCAGTGCTTTAACTAGAAGAATATGAAGCCAAACAATAATTGAGAACCACATATCTAAATGCTATTTACTAAGCTTAGACTATTGACAGATCCTATACTCTAGCAGGAGATATTAGGTTGTCAAAAATAAAATAAAATTGGGGTACCATTGAAGCACATATGCATTCCCAATTCCACTATGTTTTGTTCTTTGTGAACCGAAACAGAAGTTAGCTATTGATTAGGAACAGATGCCAGTGACTTATGATCTTGACAGGTTGTGGTTTCCTTCATTTTTCACCATTAGCTTCAATGGTTAGATGTGCTGGGATTTGTAGTCCAACAATAGCTCCAGCTCAGCTACTGTCCACGTCAAGACTAGAAGGAGATATATTTTCTCTCCTTTCTGTTACATTTTAGTCTTTGAGAAAGGACAGATTATTGGGGCAAATATCTGACCCCTTGTCCATATGGGTTATATAACACACTATTTATTCTTCATCTAAAAGCCCTGATTGCCATATGTAATTATTGAATTAAACGAACGATAGTATTATATTCTGTGATCACAATCTGTTCCGCCAGGGGTCTAAATGCACTGGTAAAACAAAAGTATAGATAACCATGTTTTCTTAAGTCCACATTTTCCATAATTCTGTACCGGTACTGGAATGTGTTCTGTGCTGCTGCTAATGTTTGATGTATGTCACAGCCATGTGTTTGAAATGTCTTTGGTTACAAAACCCCAAAGTGTTAAAAGGGCAAATGTGGGGTATAAAAGGAAGTAAGGAACAGTGTCAAATCAGTACAGAGGCAAAGATGGCCAAGTTGATCTTGCTTACGGGTAAGTAGAAATATAACTCTCATATAATAGACTCTTTTAATTCTTTTGTTGGTTCTTTATGCAGTGTAGAGCCACTGCTATTTCATAAATAGCTTAGTATTTAAAAGATCATTAGTCTTACTTAATTCAATTAAGTAACTCCACCACCATCCCAAAAAGTGTGTGAAATCTGGTTTACTATATGGTCAACCTCATTTGCTGGAATTTCACTAAAAATAATTACAGTGAAAGTTATTCTTCCTATTTTCTGGAAAGGATCTTGCTTACTGTATAAAAGTTGCAGAAACTGTTTGATCTTTGGGTGTTTTTGAAGAAGATATTACTTCTGCTATTTAGATGAACCTATAAATTTGTATATCTCCATGTACGGAACAACTCCCCACCATACTTTTCTATTAATAAGATGCATTGCATTGTAGATCAAATAAAATGCAAGTAACTGCTTCCCTTTTTAAAAAAAACTATTTAAGTTGTTCATATGCATTCATCCAAAATTATAGGAAGTTCATCATGGCATACTTTTGCCAATGGAATTGACAGCGGTCAACACATTGTCAGTACCATGGAAAACCACAGGGGAAAAGTAATCTCCTTTACTATTAGGAGCATCATATTTCATTTCGACGTATATCTGAAATAAACTGGATAATTCAGTGGGCCAATTTTAGGTGCACTTCTTTCTTTCTTTATTTATCTTTTTTCTACCCCACCCTTCTCAACCCCGAAGAGGACTCAAGGCAGCTTAACATATAGGCAACTATTCAGTATCTTAAAAACAAGATATAATTAAAATAAACATTTAAATTTAATATTTAAATTTAAACACATTAAAACATTTAAAATCATTACATTCACTATTAAAACCACGCCAACCACAATCATAATCCGGGGCCGTTCCACTAGTCAGTCATTGCACATATTCTGTATTCATCTATTGCACTTACAATTCTTGATCCCAAGGCCATGTTTTCAC
This sequence comes from Anolis sagrei, assembly GCF_037176765.1. Classification (NCBI taxonomy): domain Eukaryota; kingdom Metazoa; phylum Chordata; class Lepidosauria; order Squamata; family Anolidae; genus Anolis; species Anolis sagrei. The sequence goes on along the minus strand of NC_090024.1, from coordinate 191,315,367 downwards.
TCTATTTCAGAAGGTCAGAAGGGAGTGGGCTGATCTAACATTACTAGGGAGGGTGTTCCACAGCCGAGGGGCCACCACTGAGAAGGCCCTGTCTCTCATCCCCCGCCAATCGCGCCTATGGCTTGGGTCCAGGTTACTTGAGGACTATATCTTCCTCTATGAAACTGTCAGAAATCTTTGATCATCTGGGTGGGTCTTCTCTCTGTTCCACTACAAACTGAAGTGCCTTTTTGTGGGAACAAGGGAGAGGGCCTTTGCAGTAGCTGATCCAGAACTTTGAAACTCCCTCCCAGATTCCAGAGGGCCCCATACCTGCTTGCTTTTCACAAGCAAATGAAGACATTTCTTTGCCATCAGGCATTTGGGGGAGGATGAGGGCCATGCTGCTGGGTAGGTTGTGGGTGGGAGCTGGGGAGGATATTTAGTTTTAAATGTAATTTTAATTGTACAAGTATTTTCATTGAATCTTAACTGCATTTTGAATTCATGATGCAACTATTTTTTTAAAAAATTACTTGCATTTTCCACTTTTTAAAATTTATTGGGTTCTGTCAAGTTATTGTAAACTACCTTGGCTCCCCACAGGGGAAAAGATGCGTTAGAAATAAAGTTAATAAATATTTATAGCTGATGTCCTGTTGACTAATTCCCAACCAGAGTTGGATCAATTGTTGCAAAACATATAGTGAAATCCAATTGATTGAATAGGTCTACTCTAGTCAAAACTAAGATGAGATACAGGTTTGTGCTATTATTAACATGCATGCATATATATTATGAATTACGTGCAGGTGCTGACTTCTCACAAGAGTGACACAAATGAATCAATTGTTGAATTTTTTAAGTCATTAAGGAAATGAAGAGACTTTAGTTGGGACTAGCTATTGAATTTAGACCTATGTCATGCTGTCAGGGGAGAGTAACATTGTTAATCCAGTTTACTAATGATATCCTTTCTCTTGACAGGTCTGGTACTCCTGCTGAATGCACAAATAGGTATGAAGTCCACTTCTGGGAATATATGTATCTCTGGACCATGGTTGATGGGGGAAAGATACCAATTAAATATTCTTGGTGTTACTGCCTTTTCTCTGTAAGGAAAGCATGGCGTCATAGTTCAGGGATACAACAGATATTTTGTATGCAGAAGGTTTCTATCTAGCTTAATCCCTAGTATTAAAACTTTAAGTAGCAGCACTGATGGAAGCAATACCATCTTAGGACTTTTGGAGCATCTACACCAGGCATGGGCAAATTTGGGGCCTCCAGATGTTTTGGACTTCAACTACCACAATTCCTAACAGTCTCAGGCCTTTTCCTTTTCTCCCTCAGCCACTTAAACAGTTGAAGGAGGAAAGGAAAGGGCCTGAGGGTGATTTACACAGTAGAATTAATGTAATTTAACACCATTTTAACTGCCAGAACCTAATGCTATGTGGTCCTGAGATTTGTACTTTGGTGAAGCACCAGTATTCTCTAGCAGAAAAGTTTAAAGTCCTTGTAAAACTACAACTACACCCTTAGAGAGCCACTTTCAGTCAGAGTAGAGTATATGTTGGGTGGTATAGCCGTAGGTGAGTAGAGTATATAATATTGGGCTTAGAAAGCTACAAATGACTTTTAATAGACCAGATAAGAAACTGTAAAGTAATTACTATAATAGCCAATAGCCATGAATATAGTTACTTTGCATCTTTCTGCAATTCAGAATGTGTTTATATCTTTAATAAAAGACAACCTTTACATTTATTTTTAATTTTAACAGGGGGTTGTAACAGCAAGCCAACAAAAATTATTAATGTGATACAAATATATTGGGATAATTAAGTAACATATTTATAAAATGAAAAGTGGTCATTCTTTCAGTACTGTAATATAAGCTTGTTCAAAACAGAAAAAATGATGTTAATAGAAATGGCAATCACAATCTATTGTGGATATATAAAACCCAATTTTCCAGTTTCCAACAAACCTCACAACCTCTGAGGATGCTTGCTACAAATACAGGCGAAATGTCAGAAGAGAATGCTTCTAGAACATGGCCACACAGCCCGAAAAACCTACAACAATCCATTGCTTTTGTTTACCAAATGTAATGAGCAGAACTGGCACAACATACTTTGCTGCCTAAGGTAAAGCAGCAAAGACCTCTTTATTCAAGCAGGACTTTAATAACTTTTGTTGTTGCTGCGTGCCTTCAATTCATTCCTGACCATATGGAGAAACTATTGAAATCAGCTCTGCAAGATTTGTTCAGAGGAGGATTGCATTTGCCTTCCTCTGAGGCTGAGGAACTAACCCAAGGTCAACTAGGTCTAAATGAAAATGGTAGACTTTCAAAGTGCCATCTATCAATCAATGTATAATTGTTATAAAACATTCCTAGAGAGAGCATTTAATTAAAACAGTAATTAAATCTACAAAAGACATGGGGTCCTGACTAAGTGCATTAAGGCTTTTAAAATAACGAAATAAAATACATGCCAAGCTATCTTCTTCCTATTGGCCCAACTCTGTTTCAAGATTCATTATCAGGTCTCCCTTTTCTTCTCTTTCTATAAAACAGGTTCTGCCTATGTGCTATCATGCTACTTCACCAACTGGGGCCAATACAGACCAGGCCTTGGGCGCTACAAGCCTGACAACATTGACCCTTGCCTGTGTACTCACCTGATCTATGCCTTTGCTGGGATGCGCAACAATGAGATTGCAACCATTGAATGGAATGATGTCACCCTCTACAAATCTTTCAATGGCTTGAAAAACCAGTAAGTACCCATGAATAACTCATTCCCCTTTCCCCATTCTTTTTTTTAAACATGTTATTAAGTCAAAACAAAAATTCAGCCAAAATGATGCTCAGACAGGATATTTGCCAGCTTTAGTTCAAAGCATATTCTGAGGAAATATATAGCACCTCTCTGTTTTTTCTCTTTTCTGCTCGATGTCTACCTTACTGTCTAAAGATATTGTGTCACAAGCCAAAATTATCCACTTTGGACTATTCACTCAACAGTATGGGTGTGTAATAAAATATGGGTTATCTCTTTAGTGTGCCAGCTAGTCTTTACAATACTAATAGCAAACTCTGAAATCACATGATTATGTGATAATATATATGTCATTTTAAAAAATTACACATGAAACTTATCCAAATTCAACACTATTATGACCAAAAGAGCAAGATTTTTTTTCAAATATCCATGAAACTAGGACACTAATTACCCAAAATGGGGTTATCTATTGGTCCTGAAACCCAAAAATGAAAAGTTATTTATTCTTGGATACTGAATGAATTTGTATTGAACATAGATCACGATTTAAAACAGACATAATATGGGGACAGCCAGATGTCATTGATGTGTGATTTGTCATACCAGAGAGTCTAGCATTCACATCTGTAATCTTTCCCTTTGCAGGAATGGAGAACTGAAGACTCTCCTGGCAATTGGAGGCTGGAACTTTGGAACAGCACCGTAAGTTTGAAGCATTTCACTCTTACTAGCAAGAATGCATGCAAGAAGTAGGCAACTCCCTAAAACCATCCTTATAACCACCTTTCAGATTCACCGCTATGGTTTCCACTCCTGCAAACCGCCAGACCTTCATCAATTCTGTCATCACATTCTTGCGCCAGTATGGTTTTGATGGACTGGACTTTGACTGGGAGTATCCTGGCTCTAGAGGCAGCACTCCTCAGGATAAGTCCCTCTTTACCGTCCTGGTTAAGGTAAAGTCACCGTTTGTATATTTCTTCTTTCCACTCAGGGCCAGGGCTACAAGGCTACATAGAATAGGTTCAAGCACTATTTGAAAAATCACGGACCACAATTGCTTTGCCAGCCATAAACAGCCCTTCCCCCACATACCTACCTGATGTCATTCTTTGACCCACAACCCAAAGTTGCCCCTTCCCATGCCATGTCCTCTTTAGTAGACCCATCCATGTATCCAGTTCAGGAGCTGGTCTCCTAGGCACAGGAGGTAGCAAAGATGAGAGCTGCTTACCCAGATCATGGAGGTGAAGGAGGTAATATACATTTACATTTGTAGGTATATTCTTTGCACAGCCCCTTGAGCAAGGCCTTAAAATATCCATAAACTGGATCACATTGGGCTTTTAATAATTAAGTCTGATTCTTCAGCATCTTTAGATATCTCTTCTTCCCCTCCCTCTGAGATTTGAATGGGATGCACTCCAGCTTTTGTTTTTTCCAAGTTTTCAATGAATAAATGACATTATTTTGAAACCTCTGGTTTAGATGAAATTTCTGTATCCTTGTTTTTTGAAAGAAGAGAAAAACAAAAGCCAGGATCCCATAGTGCGGTGCTAGTAAGATAATTAACTACCAGTGGGACTAAAGAGGGGATAATCCTACCCTTTGTTTGCAATGCCTCATGGGCAGCTTTCTGAAGGAGAAGACATGGAGGTCCACAGAGGAGAAGAAAGGAAGGAAGAAAACCCAATTGCATTAGTTGTCATGCATTATCATAACATTTAAGCAATGAAAACAACACATAAATAAAATGTTGTTATCATTCTTTATTATTATTTCACATATTATTTCATCCTAAAAGGATACTTGGGGCGGCCTTATAGCAGGCAGCGATTTGATGCCAATATATATAAATATAAATTTAACAAATACAATTAAAACCATAAAATTAAACATGAATTATTAAAACATCAATTAAGATTATGTTATCCAATGAGTACAGTCTAAGTCAAACAAAAATAATAGAAAAGTGTTTTACTATTTGACCATATAGTGATTAAAGATACTTGTAAGAAAAATGCCAACAATTCTCAAACATGGAGAAATATCCTGATTATGACAGCACTTTTCTTTTGGCAACAACTGATAGGGAGATCATCAATAAAGGATACTGCCACAGTAAAACCAACTTATTCAGAATGTCTACTAGGGCCAGGCTTTAGCACAGCTGGTTAATCGCCAGCAGCAATAGATCTTACCAATCAAGAGGTTGGCAGTTTGAAGCCTGGGTCAGGGTGAGCACCTTCAGCCCAGCTTACTGAAAATAGCTGTGAATAGAGAAATTAGGCACCGCTTAAGCAGGGAGGTAGTTTATGGCACCATAAAAGGAAATGCCAGAAAATGCCAGTGATCAAAGGAAAGACAAAGTCTGTGATCAAGGGCTCTTCGTCATACAAGATGGCACGACAGCCCTGTCCTGTGGCTGAAATCAAGCACAGCCTTCAGGATGCCGAAGTTGGGAAAAATGCGGACATAATACCTCTATCTGTTGTCAGTCCTGTCTGTTTAATGGCACTGAATGTTTGCCATGTATGTGTTCTGTGGTCCACCTTGAGTCCCCTTTGGGGGAGAAGGGCGGAATATAAATGCTGTAAATAAATAAATAAATAAATACTTTAATAAGAGTTTTTAGTTCAGTTTTATTATCTTGTAGGAAATGTTGGCAGCCTTTGAACAGGAGGCCCAGAAAACAAACAGACCCAGGCTGATGGTCACTGCTGCTGTTGCTGCTGGACTTTCCAATATTGAGTCAGGCTACCAGATCCCTGAGCTTGGCCAGTAAGTAGAGTGATTTCAAACTTCAGATTTTACAAGTAACATCTGCCTTTTGTTATCTGCACAGATGAAGATCTCATTACACTGTGAGCTAATGTACTATAAGACCACATAATGTACACCATAAAGGTTTTCGGTTGTGAGCAACAATGTAAAACCAATCTGTTCAATCTCATAAATTTCTCCTTGGTGAAGTACTAAGAGAGCATTTCCACGTAGCTAGAAAATGTATTGCCGGTTACAGTGTGCTTTGCAACATGTGCTTGAGCCCAGAGGCACTGAAGCAGAGCATATAGGCATAAATACTATTCTCCATGATCATTGGCAATAAGGCACTGATAAATATTAATAGTGCTATGGGCATTCACTCTAAAGAGGTGATTCTGTGCTGGTACATCCAGTGTTCACAACTTGAGTGCATAATAGCCTGAGATCTGAAAAGATGCATCTTCATCGCTGACCACTGACTGCATGAATTGCTAGAATCAAAAGACATTGATGGCCATTCTGTGGCATCAGATGCTAGCTTTTTATAAGATATAATGGGAAAATCTGAAGAAGAAAAATCCTAATTCTTTTGCATAAGAAGCCCCCGGTAGCACAATGGGTTAAGCCCTTGTGCTGGCAGGACTGAAGACCATCAGGTCGGAGGTTCGAATCATGGGAGAGTACGGATGACCTCCCTCTGTCAGCTCCAGCTCCCCATGTGGAGATATGAGAGAAACCTCCCACAAGAATGGTAAAACATCAAACTTCTGGGTGTCCTCTGAGGAAACATCCTTGCAGACAGCCAATTCTCTCACACCAGAAGCAACTTGCAGTTTCTCAAGTCGCTCCTGACATGAAAAAAAATGTATTGTCGAAGGCTTTCATGGCCGGAATCACTGGGTTGTTGTAGGTTTTTTTGGGCTATATGGCCATGTTCTAGTGGCATTCTCTCCTGACGTTTCACCTGCATCTATGGCAAGCATCCTCAGAGGTAGTGAGGTCTGTTGGAACTAGGGAAAGGGGTTTATATATCTGTGGAATGACCAAGGTGGGACAAAGGACTCTTGTCTGCTGGAGCTAGGTGTGAATGTCTCAACTGACTACCTTGATTAGCATTTGATGGCTTGGCAGTGCCTGGGGCAATTTTTTGTTGAGAGGTGATTAGATGTCCCAGCAAAGCCACAGAGAGGAAACAATCTGGGACATCGAATTACCTCTCAACAAAAGACTGCCCCACTGAAAAAAAATTATTTGCTTGTGATACCTGAATCCCTATACAGTTCTGTGGATGAAACAGAGAGATTGCAAATATATTTACTGTATAATCAGACCTCATCTGAAACCATCTTTAGCAATGTGAGGCCTAAATAACTGAGTCTTCATACTGCCTACCAAATAGTATGTTAGATACAGATGCATGTTATTATCCCACAGGTACCTGGACTACTTCCATGTGATGACTTATGACTTCCATGGATCCTGGGAAGGGTACACTGGAGAGAACAGCCCTCTGTACAAAGGTCCTGCTGATACTGGCAGCAACATCTACTTCAACATTGTAAGTATAAGATGAAAGGATGCACCAGGACTCCTCAGAACCTGCAATGAAATCAGGCTTGAAAAACTGCAAGCATGCAAAACTCAAAACACGAGTATTGCTTTTATAGGACTATGCCATGAACTACTGGAAAGATAACGGTGCCCCAGCTGAGAAACTCATTGTTGGATTCCCAACTTATGGACACACCTTCATCCTCAGTGATCCATCCAATACTGCCATTGGTGCTCCCACATCTGGGTCTGGGCCTGCTGGACCTTACACAAGACAAGCTGGCTTCTGGGCTTACTATGAGGTTTGTACATTTGTATTGATAACACAGAACTGAATTCAATGAATTCAAGCAACTAGCAGTCAACTTATTTTATTGATGATCCTTCAGAATCAATGAACTTATTTTTGATCAATATGAACCACTAACAAATTCCTCAGTACTGACAGATCATGAAACAAAAGAAATAAAGTTGGTTTGCCACAAGCCATCAGTGACAAAGAGTTTTGTAATGAATATGTACCATCCATATCATGAGCATCATACATAGAATGATGGAAATGACATACATCAGAGTGTTGGGTGTTCAAACATGCTTTTGAAGACACCTAGTTCCTAGTTGTTCTACACAATAGTTATGCAGCATTGCGCTTCATCCCATGTCCTCATTCCATGGTTACAACTTTGTACTTATCCCATTCCCTTGTCCTATTGTTTACAGCCTGGCCATGTTTATAGTAGCTAGCTTATCACCATTAGTTATTGTGCGCTGCTTTATTGAGTCTTACGTTGTTGTTTCATATGCTTTTATGTTTTATTCTATTGTATTTTGCATTGTGTCTTATTTTATTTTCTATTTTTAGGCACCTTGTGCCATAAGCTGCCCCAAGTCCCTTCGGGGAGATGGTGGTGGGATACAAGAATAAAATTATTATTATTATTATTATTATTATTATTATTATTATTATTATTTTACTGACACAAAAACACAGTACATCACAACAAACGGGATCTATATGCTGGATTTCACAAAGTGTTCATAAGTTGAACACTTCCCAAGCGTCTAGGATTGTGTGACGTATATTTGTCATTATTATTATTATTATTATTATTACTATTATTACCAGCATGAAGGCAGTCCTTTGTTGATTTCAGAAATGATTCTATACAAATGAATGCATTTCTAATCTATAGCTCTGTATTCAGAGAAGTGTTTTCCCACTAGAATAATCTAAAATTTTACCTGATGTTATTTAATCTGAACTAAAAAGTTTACAGATATCAAATTATATGTGAAACAATGCAAAGAGAAAATCAACCCAATCAAACTGAGGCAAATGGCTTGGATGATGTCATTAATATTTTGATTTTGTTTAGAAATGCTGTTTAGTCAAGAGCAGTGGTAGAAATGTTTTTGAAATACAGCAATTAGTGGGTTTTTTAGACCTAGACAAAGAATGAAGTTCTGGCTGCCACAGGCAAACAGCTGTTACTCTTCCTCCTTATGACAGATGATATTAACATAGAACTATATGCCTAATGCATGGAATAATGAGGAATTTTAGAAAATTTAGGATTTTTACATTAGCAAGGATTTGCTTTATTATGAAGTCCAGACTTTAGCACAACACATAGCACAGACCTGCATTTTTATACTTTCAGTTCATGCCTCTGGATCATGCAAATTGCATTACAAGAAACTAGCCATGATCAAAAATCTTAGATGACTAACAAAATGGTGGGGTTTTTTCTTTCAGATCTGCACCTTCCTGAAAAATGGAGCTACAGAAGCCTGGGATGGTCCTCAAGATGTGCCCTATGCCTACAAAGGAAATGAGTGGCTTGGGTATGACAACATCAAGAGTTTCAACATCAAGGTATGAGAGTGCTGCTTAATGATCCAACATGGAATACTGCTCCTATTCTTCATGCAACATGGGTTTATCCTAGATTCTTTCTTTACATCAAACAGGCTGAGTGGGTGAAGAAGAACAACTTTGCAGGTGCCATGGTTTGGTCCCTTGACTTGGATGACTTCACTGGCACTTTCTGCAACCAGGGCAAATACCCCTTGATCACCACCTTGAAGAATGCTCTTGGACTGCAGAGTGCAAGTAAGTAGTAGTAGTGGTAGAAGTAGAAATAGAAGTAGTGGTGGAGGCAGAAGCAGAAGCCCACAATATGAATGTGAAGACCAGCATTTTAGGGAATGGTTTGTGCCTGGATATAATATATTCTTATCAATTGAAGATGTAGATTGGACAGAGAAATATAGAATAGACCGTGTCAGCATATTTTGATACAGTAGTACATCAAGCAGGCAAAAATTAGAAAATATTTTTAATTATCTGTCTGCTTTTCAACTCTCAAAGTCAAAAGACTTTGCTAGCAAGTGGACATATTTATGTTCAATATGAAACTGGAATGAGTGTCAGTCCCAAAACAGTCTTCACCACTGCTACAGAGACAATAACACAGGAATTGGAAGGGAAAGACTGATACAGTTCAGAACAAAGTTCATAGTTGATCGTAAGCCTCCCAACCAGAAGGTTCTTGAATTCTGCAAGGATTATGCAGAGTCATAGGACATATAAGCCATCAATTTAAATTATTCTATTGAGCATGTATGGCAGGTCACTTCAGGCTGAATTAACTTTCTACTGTGTGAAAATTAAAAGAATGGGATTCCCAAGTAACAGTGGCAGCTGGTAGCTACCCCATCAGTAGGAGAGTGGATTTACTATTTGTTTTAGTCTTTCTCTTAAAATAACAATTGAAGGTGTATTTTTAAGACAGAGTTCAGTTCAATATCTTGGACATCTTCTTTAAACATCAAACTAAACCACAGAGTGGATTTTCACCCATCTAATATAGTAGCCATCAGCCACTAGCCAACACTGAACTGTTATGGCTGCCGATAAGCTATATTTGATTTGGTGGATCCCAAATATTGGAAAAATGGGATAGAATGACCGATTATGAGATTTTGCAGTCAACAAAGTTAGAAATTGCCCATTTTATGTGTACCCGAGATTAAAATGATTAGCAGCTCAGACCCATCTCTGCTGCCATGGAAGTAGATTAAGGTGAATTATACTTTATGAAAAGGGGGAAAGCAAAATTTAGAGACTCATGGTTGACCTTCTCTATAGCATGAACTAATTGTCTGTGTCAAGCCCATAATGCCATAAAATTCATATTTAAAAAATCAAACACAGCCATGGTTACCCAAGAGAGGAATCTGCTCATGTTTTTATCACTATGTAATGGTTTTTATTTTATGTGCGGTACTTTGGAGTACTTTGTTAGCTGCCCCGAGTCCCTTAGAGGAGATGGTGGCAAGGTACAAATAAAAATTATTATTATTATAACTGTCGTCTTCTCCTCTAGGTTGCAAAGCTCCTTCCCAGCCCATTGTCCCACCATCCTCTGGTAGTGGTAGCAGCAGTGGCAGTGGAAGTTCTGGTGGCAGCCCCAGTAGTTCTGGAGGTAGCCCTAGCAGCTCTGGTGGAAGCCCCAGCAGCTCTGGTGGTAGTGGGTTCTGTGCTGGAAAAGCCGGAGGCCTTTATCCAGACCCAACTGACAAAAACAGCTTCTACCACTGCGTGAATGGAAGAACCTTCCTGCAGAATTGCCAGTCCGGTCTTGTTTTTGACTCCAGCTGTCAGTGCTGCAACTGGGCATGAAGAGATCAGGGTTAAATTCACTGTCTTCTCTTTCCTAATCTGACTCAACATTCAAAACTGCTTTCCAAATGAAATAAAATTTAGCAAAAAAAAAAAAACATTTGTTTCCTCCATGTCAATTTATCTATTTAGCTTACAGGCTGTCCTGCAATAGTGTTTCTCAACTTTCCTAATGCCACAACCCTTTAATACAGTTCCTCATGTTGTGGTGACCCCCAACCATAACATTATTTTTGTTGCTACTTCACAACTATAATTTTGCTACAGTTGTAAATCGTAATGTAAATATCTGATATGCAGGATGTATTTTCATTCATGGGACCAAATTTGGCACAAATACCCAATACACCCATATTTGAATACGGGTGAGGTTGGGGGGGGGGGTTGATTTTGTCATTTGGGTGTTGTAGTTGCTGAGATTTATAGTTAACTTACAATCAACAAGCATTCCGAACTCCACCAATGATGGAATCCAACCAAACTTGGCATACAGAACGCCTGTGACCAAGAGAAAATACTGGAAGGGTTTGGTGGGCATTGGCCTTGAGTTTTGGAGTTGTAGTTCACTTACAACCAGAGAGCACCGTGGACTCAAACAATGACTGGTCTGGACTAAACTTGGCATAAGTCCCCAGTATGCCCAAATGTGAACACTGGTGGAGTTTGGGGAAAGTCGTTTGCAGGAATTGTGTGCCCTCAAGCCCTGATGTAGCACCAGTGTGGCCAGACCTATGGACAGTGATCCTATGTCAATATAAAGCTGGACTTTGATAGGATTCTAAAAAAAATAGTGTGACATAAGCCTTTATCAATCAATCAAAACTTTATTACAATCCAAAGACCCAATTTAATAAGTGGTAAAAGGTGCACAACTGCAAATAGATTCATAAACTTATTAGACCAATTAAACACAGGATGACATGCAATGCAAGATGCATATGAACTAGGGTAAGAAAACTACAAATAGATACAAGGCAAGTTTCAGCCTGAGTCTAATACAGGAAGTTGTCTTATCCCACTACCTCAGAGAAAAACTTGGCAATAGCCAAGGTCACATGGGGGGAACTGTCATCTAGTAAAATCTTTACATGGAACTGGGCTGATCTATTGGGTAAATTTATCAGTAGTGGGTTAATAGTATGTAGCCAAGCCTGCTTATAAAAACTGCAGGACAATCAGATGTGATACATACATTCAACATTCTGGCTATTACAGGATCAAAGTCTTGCATTGTATAGGACTCCTGCAAATCTATCTTGAAGCACTTCAGATGGAAACACATTGTACCTTGCCCTAGAGAACAGGCAGTGATATTTGTCCATGGTCAAGTTCTTAAAATAATTTACTTCATGGAGAGGCACAGCAGTCTAGACTCAGGGCACACGGAGAACAAGAAACATATGAGTGAGAACGCAGCTCACAGAAGGCAATGTCCCACAGTCTTTGTTTTGCCATATCAAAACACAGATGAGATACATAAGCCTTTATAACAAGAGGCCTATCAATCTGATACTTGTAGTAATTTTCATTTTTCTAGAGGACCCCAAACACACAGTGGTCTTGACCTTTAGGACCTCAGTGCTAATTTGCATTATGGTTATATCATCTAGATTTAATGTGACACCTTAGAAGTGCTGCCATCTTGAGTAGTGCCACATCTTTATTAATACACACATATAAACATATACATATATATTTACATATACAGGCCTAACAACTCTAAATGCACCTTTTTTTTAATTTGGGAAACTAAGGAGAGCCAGCCCTGGTGAGTATTGGGATGGGAAACAGCCAATGAATACCAGGTACTGTGGGCTATATTTCAAAGAAAGGAACTGGTAAAACCATCTCTAAGGGTAAAACCAAGGGTAAAACCATCTCTAAGGGTGTTTCCAGACAGCAAGAAAATGTGGGTTTTAAATGGAGGACAAAAAAATCCTGGACCCGAGAACATATTCCCACATAGACCTATGGGTCCCCGGATTTCTTTCCCCACTGTCGTAACAGACTTTCTCTGTATCAGAACAAGATGTAGGGCAGAGAGAGACATCTTCCGGAAGGTGTGCATATACGGTCCGTTATGCACTGGACCGTATATGCACACGTGAATATTTCAATATAAATGCAAGCAGATTTGCATGCACATATGAGGTTGAACCCATAACGGGGATTTAAAAAAAAAACCTTCCGCCAGATTTCTCTCTTCCCCCAATTGTTTATTCAAGTCCCGTTTAACATTATAAAGTTTATAATAAAGAGTTTCAGAGAGTTCTAACAGCTCTCCATTTGTGCATCTTTTAAATAATCTGTGTGCCCATTTCACAGCCCAATCAACTGGTCAGCTTTTTAAAAGTGGACATGTGCTGAAACAGTCTCCACAGGGGGGAATCAAAGGAAATCATGTGTTTTTCACGAATTCAGGGATATACTGTGATGCAAATATATGCATTTCCCAGCTGGAATCAGGATAGAAGGGGCCATTTTTACCCCGTGTTTTCTGTCAGTTGCAGCAAATGAGCATGGATTTACCGCTGTATCCCCCCCCCCTTTTTTTTTAACTCAGAAAATCCCAAGGTTTAGGTGCTGTGTAAATGGGCCCTAAGTATCCCTTACCTAAGAAACCCCTTTGAAATTCATGGGATTGCCATAAATCAACACATTCCTTGAAGGCTCACATGCACACACGCACATATTACATGCACCCTTCAATAGTCCTAATCTGGCATCGACAGTCCCCATTCATTCTTTGCCATGGCACTTTTTCAGCTGATTTTAAAATTGTCCAGCTTCCCTCTTCTCCCACTTTCCTCCTTCACCTTCAACTTACTTCAGTTGCAGAAAATTTAATTCAAAGGGCAAAAATAGTGTGAACTCAGGTCAGCACAAAGAACAAGAGAGGAGGAAGCAGAATCTTTCTTACCCGAGAGGCTCAGCCAAAAGCAAACTGCTGTAGCCTCTCAGAAGTTGTGAATCTTTCTTCATTAAGACTTTTTTGCTATCTTAATTACACTCTGATGTTGCTTGACCACACATAGCCTGGTTTTCATCTGTGATTGTTGGAGAAGGTAACATTCATGATAAGGGGATATTTTTAAGAAATGCTATTACCAACATTAGGGAAACTACTTAAAATCATCACCAAAAACTATAGTCTCCTCTTTTTTGACATTATTTTTATGCACACAAACATGTATATGCAAAGATATCACAAGACAAAAACAGTTTGGTTAGTGGGGATGAAGGAAGAAGAAGAATGGACAATCTAAGTGGTTACTGTTATAATTAGCTGGCTTCAAAATATGAAGAATTAATTGATTTCAAAATGTCATGAACAGTGGATACTCTCAGGTTTGGCATTGTTAGTTCTAAAAGAAATGAGGAGAAAGTCTCAAAGTACTTTGGTAGCTATTGAAAAACATTTATCAAGACATCCCAAAACATGTTATCCAGATAGTTCTGTCGGGCATTTAATCTTTTAGTCCTTGTGGTAATGAAGAGATGATCAAAGGGAAACATCTCCTTATTTTTATTAGTGACGTGGAGCCACTACAATTGGGTTTGAAGACAGAATTTAGAACTAGGAGCAGAAAGCTAGAGAAGACATTCCTCCTCAGCTATCAGTCACTGAGAATCACCTGCCTTACTTACTACTTCTGTCTCTTCTTTTTGTTATCAAGTAGGGGATGTTTGAGCCATAGCCATCACTGCAGTCAGGCATGTAGCCAGTAAGGCCTTTTCACGAACCACCATCAGAATTTCGGTGGGGGGGGGGGGGGGGGCTGAAGCCCCTCAAGCCCCCCCCAAAAAAAATTCTGATGGTGGTTCACGAAAAGGCCTTACTGGTGCATTATTTAAACTGTTATGTTTATTCATATCATGATCTGATCACCATACTCAATATATCCCATATGCATGGGGGTATTGGGGTAATGATACAAAAGGTTTGCTAGGCTAGACCCTCTTTCACTCAGACTCAGCCCCCCCCCCCCCCGAAACTCACCCCCAACCCTCCCCCCTGAAAAAAATTCCGCCCCCCCCCCCCCCGAAACGAAATCCTGGCTACGGGCCTGACTGCAGTATTGCTTTCTATTTTCTTCCATGGCTGAGAGAGTACAAAGCTGCTACCACCACTGCTACCTCTGTGCAGTAGTGCTGTGTCTTGTTTATGCTTCTTGTCATTGCAACAATTGACATTATGCCATGCCTCAGAAGTAAATCTTTAAAATCAGATTTCAGCTAAAATATATCTTTCTGTTTGGCTTGGAGGTCTTGACAGTGGTTTCCGAATTGCGTCTGTTTTCTGTTTAGCCTCTACTATTGAGTCCAATGCCTAATTTAAAAGAATCCTAAAACCACTAAAAGGGCTGAGGATGGAGGGGAGAGGAGAGACTCAGGAAAGTGTTTATGCGTTTTCCATAGTTAACTGCAAGCAACATCCTGCACATTGGAGGAAACACACACACTCAGTTATTCTGACACTGAAGTGAACATTCAGAGAAGGCTTTATTAGGGCTGGGCGGTTTCGTTTCGTTAATTCGTAATTCGTTAATAATTCGTTATTTTTTTCAATTACAAAACGATAACGAACCATTCTGGAGCAATTTTTTAAAAAAACGAATTTTTAAATAGTTTTGTAAATGCTTCGTATTTCGTTATTGTATTCGTTTCGTTATTGTTCTGAGGTCGTTTCGTTATTATTTCCGCATGTCTGGGGCAAGTTTTTTGTTTAATTAGTGAAAAAAAATTATAATATCACACCAACAGTCAACAACAGAGGGAGAGGGAAGCTTCAGAAGTTTTTGGAGGTTTTTTAGCGTATTTCGCGGTCGCGTCCGCCATTAACGAATCGATTCGTTATTGTTTCGGAAATCGATTCGTTAATGTTTTGTATTTTTGTCACATTTATGAAATTTCGTAAATACCGAACTTTTTTAAGGGAAAATTTTGTAATTATTTTAAATATCGAAACAAAAAAACCCCTCAAATACAAATCGATTTTAGAAACAAATTTTTCCGTTGTTATCCAGGCCTAAGCTTTATTACTATTCACAGAAGACCTATGCATGACTTTTTCTGAAAAGAATTGATTCCTGAGCCATGGAGTCAAAGTAATGTCAAGGAAGCACTGCATTCATTTTCTCTATCACAGCCAGTAGGTTTTGCATTCAGTACTTGTTTTTCTGAGTCATAGCATACTGGTAAACTCATCATAACAATTTTGTAAAAGCCCCAAAGCAATTTCCAAAATACCATCCTTGTGCACATGTGGGAGCTATTCAAGGAATTGTGAAATTGAAAATAAATACAGAAAATAATATGAAAAAAAAAATGTTTCAACAACATATGACTGGATGACTGAAAGTGCAAACCCACTTTCAGTCATCCAGCTTCAGTGACATTAACACCCTGATCCAACATGTGTTTACTGTGCGGAACATATAATACATATTATGTAGAAATAGATAAAAGACTGCAAAGAAAGAAAAAGCAAGTTACACCATTTCCATTCAACTGTTTTGTATTCCCTGCAGCCAATGGTATCAACCAAGCAATTGATAAACTGGACCTTGCATCTCCACTTACTGAAGTTTCTAATATTGTTATTCTCTAATATAATGATATGGGAGACACTGTGATGAAGAGAATTGTTATGAGCTGTTACACATAGCTGTAGCAACAACAGCACCATATTATTGCATTTAGGATAGATTGAAAATAGTACTTATGCAACCAGGGACTATTTCATGCTGAACTTTTCATCCCACTCATTGCATTCCCAAGACAAGAGAATTCATAAACCTCTACCTAGGAAAATAATTGGGCTTCTCTCCATTTCTAACACCACTTCAGATGCTGGACAACTCCCCATCCCAACTTTCTGGCACTTTCTAAAAGTAGTTTTGTTTATTAAATGCATCATGATCGGCCATAGTATTGGATGAATGCTGTGGAGGTTTTGTTTTTGTTTTGCACATAAATGTATTACCTATTCCTGTTCATCCTAAACCTGGGTGGCAAGGCTTTGAGCAGATAAAGCCATGGAGTTTTTTAAAAAATGTCATTCTATGAATGCAGGAACTTTTTCTGTTTATGGAAAGCACTGGGAGGATTTCCACAGAAGAATCAAAGCAAACAGACCATCTGCATTCTTTATCATTCTCTCTTTGCTGTGCACCACTATATCTTACTTCTTACACTGCTCCAAAGGGTATTCCAGCACTTCAAGGCACTTTATGAAAAGGACCAGGAAACACTTTTAAAAAAAGGGAATTGAAAAGATTATTTCCTGCCTCCATTAGCTTTTCTCCATTACAAGCAGAAATAACACTACTGTGGATCCAACCTATTCCATACATTCATATGTCCAGCTTCTAAAAAGAGATATCTATCTAAATCCCTTGATTATGACAGATGATATTAATTGCCATGTATCTTGGTAATAAAAATAATGAAGACAAAACAGCAAACCACTGAGTAGAGGCAGCTCACAGACCTAGCAGAGGACTCTACTTCTAATATTTCAGTGAGCTTGTCCCATGCAGAACTCAGCACCTGCCACTCTGCATGGACAAATATCCCAATGATATCAAAACGTAAAGGCCAATAGTAAAAAAGTAAAGGCCACTGCACAAAAGGGAAAGAGACTGAGAACAAATATCTGGTTGAATTAACACACTGCACAAATGCTGGCATTTTAACCTTACTTTATCTTAATGGGTGTATATATAGGTCCTGATCTTGTAAACAGCTGCTCAAAAGGAGACCTTTCCACCAAAGGTCTTTACAGACAATTCAAATGTGCAAAAATACAAGAGTACATGGAAGTGTGCTTCTGGACTTTAACATTGTGGACAATTGCAGATAGAGAAATTATATGGCTTCCCTATTTAAACACATCTTCTCTGCACATTGTAAGTAGCTTGACAGGGAGAGTATTGGACCTTCTCCCACCCCCAGGACACATAGGTGATCATTGTCCCACAGAGACAGTCCTAAATAATCCTCTGCCTTCCTACTTTTGCAGATATATTAAAATATGCAATATTCCTCCATTATCCTCAAGTTGCTTCAAAAGCTGTGAACTTAGTTCAAAGTGCAAAAAGTCATATGCACTCAACTCAATATGGGGGAGAAGAGTGGCAGAAGAAATCATGCCCTTTCCTGCAGACTCAGCCAACAACAAATTGCTGCAGCATCTCTTAATTTTGTGTTTATTCTCATTTATACGTGTTCTCAACTTGGCCACCTTTTGCTTATGTTTGGTGACATATCCGTTTTAATTAGTGAAATGTTGGAGGGAATACAAAACAAATGCTTTCCCTCCATGTGTGAAGAGTCTCCTTCATGAGTAAGAGTTCCCAAGGTTCTTCTGGGCTCTTCTTCCCCATGAATTTGGCATACATAAATCCCAAATTGTGGCTAACACAATTGTTTTCTTGTCACATATAATCATGGATTCAAAGGTATGCATTCCGGTACACATTTCTCTCTCTATACCAGTTTACCAGCTGTTAGGATTTCTGGGAGTTGAAGGCCAAAACATCTGGGGACCCACAGGTTGAGAACCACTGCTCTACACAATAATGACCAGAAAAGTTGAAGGAAATTTTGAAAGTTAATCAGTCCAATGAGGGGAATGGAAACCTTTTATGAGCCCTGTCCTCCTCCTCCTCCTTTTCATTATATTGACATTTTGATAGTCATTTCAATAAGCAGCAACACAACTAAGAGCTTTACTCTGCAGCAGTGCCAACCCATGGCATTAAAAGGACACAGAAGAGAAGGTTATCAAATTTCAACTTTTAAGAAATATTAAGTCATTTGATTGCATTTGACAACCCATAAATTCAATTCAGAGATTAATTTATCTTCTATAAATTAGTTCACTTGGTTTAATAAACCTGAATTGGAAAAAAATACAAAATTACATTATCAGTTTAAGAAATCATTATAATTACTCAAAATACATAAGATGTTTTGGATCAGATATTTCGCTTCTCTGTTCTTTTGCTAGTGATATATTTTTATTTGACTAATTTCCTTGGTAGACTTGGAAGTCATGAAAATGATCCAATACCAGAATTCAAATCATTAATATATTTGTGTTATTTTTTTCACATTATCACAATCACACAGAATGATACCTAAAAGAGAACAGTTGATTTAGAATGAGGAAATGCTAACTCAAAATGAGCAAACTTGCAAGGCTGCAACAGTGTAGAAATAGGTAATATGAAGCTGTCTGGGCTGCTAAGAAGAGGAAGAAATTAGAGAAAGAGGTTCAACAATGATGAAAAAATACTTTCCTTAATACAAACATGCACAGTGGAGAGAGAGGGACCTACTTTGGGTACCTGCAATGTGCATGGAAAGTACTTGGCAAATGAAAGATTTTAGAGATGGCAAAAGTTACCTCTCTTTGGCAGTGCCAGATTTATCAGTGTGCTTAGGTGTGCTTAAGCACTGGGCCCCGTTGGCTAGGGGAGTCCATCTTCCTCCTCCCAAAAATGTACAATGGATTTTGCTCATATGGCACAATTCTAAATTTGAAGGTGTTCTGTTTTGGAGCAATCCCTGACATAATGATAGAGTTGATAGTCTATGGGAGTGTGCCACAAAGTAGGCAGTGTAGGCCTACTGGGCCTCCCTCCTTCAGGGCACAAGTAAGGGGCCTCTCAACTTAACTACCACAGGGACTCATTTGTCCTAAATCTTTGGTCTCATTTGGCCTTTTTTGAGGGAAAGCTAAGAAGTGTTGGCATTGCAGGCTGGAACCACATACAGAAAAGAATGATAAACAATCAAAGGCCCTCTAAACCTGAGTCAAGACTTTGAGGCAAAATAAGCCAATGGAATTTCTGGCCAAAATCATAGATCTTGTGGAAATAACAATATAAAAGGACCATGTCCTAGATTCAGCAAAGATTTCAGCAAGAGCCCTCCAGGAGGAAGAAACAACTAGATCCTTGGTTGATGCAAAATAGATCTCACTCCAAGAACCCACTACCTTTCCATCTGAAATAATTTTAAAAGCATTTCATTTGGGAAACTAAGGATGATGCCAGGACATTCTTTAGAACAGATGATTGGTCTACAAACAAAAAAATTGTGATGTAAGAACCCACCTAAGGAAAACAATACAAAACCCTTATATTGATCATACTTGCCACAAATGAGGTT
The DNA here is from genome assembly GCF_037176765.1 of Anolis sagrei. Classification (NCBI taxonomy): domain Eukaryota; kingdom Metazoa; phylum Chordata; class Lepidosauria; order Squamata; family Anolidae; genus Anolis; species Anolis sagrei. The sequence goes on along the minus strand of NC_090024.1, from coordinate 191,295,411 downwards.
TTTCTGGCATTCCCTGTCTATTACTACCTACAGGGCTACACACTGAGAAATAGAGAACCTTGTTTGGTGGGCATTCCATTTGTTAATGGACTTTGGTATGAGTGCCAGCTATAGGATCTATCTACAAGGTTTCTGTGTTAACACTTTGCACTCTTTAGGCAGAGAGTTAAATAAAGAGGTTCAATTTTAGAACATATGCATGTACAACTTGTTCAGGATGTTGTGAAAATATGTCTAGCTCAAAATATCTGACCTTAGAGGAACTATCCAAAGTTCTGAACCCAATAAAATGATTCAAAGCACTAAAACTACAAAAGGGGACTAAAAATGAGAGCAGATATACTGTTCCACATGTAAGAAAACTACCAGCCTCCACTGTATGACACTGAATCTCAGTTTATGTAGCTATGGCGCACTCTGTGGTATACTATAAGCCTACATGCAAATTGCACTCACAATATTGTCTGAAGCTTTGCATCACCTAGATTCATTTAACTACATCTTCAGAAGAATATTCTCTAGCTTATGGGAGTAAAACATTGTTTATGAGCCAAACAGTGCTTAGTATGGCAGCAAACCATTGTGGAAAGTAAAATAGCTTAATTAATTGTTTGATATTATACCAGATAATAAAATAATATTATTTCTTGAACATCCTTGGTCTCTCTTAGCAGGGCTCTCAGGTCTATAAACTCAGAAATCCCATAATTGATCATATACATTCCATTGCCTATACTTCTTCCTTTCTCTTTATTATTCAAATGCCAACATCCTTGATTGTGTATTGATTTTGTAGATACCCAAGACCCATATATACCCAGACAACCCAACTATTGATTGTTTCTCTCAAGCTCTGCTAGAGCCAAAAGACAAAATTAGGATGCATCAGTTCAAGTTCTAGCTCAGATACTTTCTTCTGGGCTTTTGTTTGAGGCATGAACTCAGAAATAGTGACCCTTAGCTTCAGTATAATCAAATTAGCTAGAAATCTGGATTTCCCAAATTTTTAAAAATGATTTTTTTCAATAACATTTCTAGATAATATTATTGTATTTGTAATTCATAACAATCTTATGCATTAACAAGGGAAATGAATTAGGAATATTCCAGGTAAATGCAGAAGATTGTCAGCTGAGTGTCAGCAAAATCCTTTGCAGTTCTTTATGCTAAAGCTGTGAAGGATTTTAGGACAGCTGGGAACACAAAGGAGACAGGGATGGGGCTTGCATAACTTACCCCATGACCAGTCTCACTATGCCAGACTTGCAATATTTAGGAATGTTTAAATAACACTATCTACATTATTTTTTCCACTAACATACTTCATTCATATTCTTTGAAAAGTTATTTAAGCAGCAATACAAATACTGTTAAAATAATTAGAAACACAATAGCCAATATCAGCTCCCTAGAGAACATGCACCTTCCTAAATCAGGTCTTATCTTTCTGACGATATCACTTGAGGTCAGTCATTTCCATGGTGGCAGACTTGTATGGAACGAGAAGGAAAGAAAATGGTACATTACAAATGGAGGTCGAAATATCTACGAATTAATCCATTAATCACATTTGCTTTTCTTTTAATGGCTGATCTGCTTATCTTTTGTGATATGGAACCATGCAGTAAAAGGACACACGCACTATAAAAGTCAGTAGAGGACTGGGGAAGAGCGGTACACAGATTAACCATGGCTAAGCTGATTCTCCTTGCAGGTAAGTCTGTAGTAGTTGATATTATTTGTTAATAATATTTTTAGGTTCTTTACCATATTGCTATATTCTAAAACACTGCACTAAATTTGCAAGTCTGAGGGCCCTTCCGCACAGCCCTATATCCCAGAATATCAAGGCAGAAAATCCCACAATATCTGCTTTGAACTGGAATAAATGACAGTGTGGACTCAGATAATCCAATTCAAATCAGATACTGTGGGATTTTCTGCCTTGATATTCTGGGATATAGGGCTGCGTGGAAGGGCCCAGAATAGTGTCTGTGATCACCTGTGAGTAAATCCTATTGAAGCATGTACTGAGTCATACTTTAAGTACAAAGGGGTCTCCTAGAATCCTCAAATGTTCTACTGAAGCAAATTATTGATACAATCTTTTCCAAATTGGTGTACTGGCAGAATACCACACCGCTCATCTCCTGTTAGCATTGACATTGATCATGCTGGCTGGGGATGTTCTGAGATTTTGTACAGCATATCTGGAAAGCACGGGGTCACAGAAAACATAAAACAAAAAAAACCAAAATTAATATGAGGTTAAGAGCCTACTGTTACAAGTACTACCTAAATGTTGCTTCTTCTATACTCTGCTTAGATATTTTCACTTAGCTCCAGTTTTTATATAACTAACATGAAACACAGTATTTGAGTCACCATATTGCTGAGAAAGGCAGGCTATACATATCATAAATACATAATAAATAAATATATATATTTGGTATGTATTTGAAATCTACTGTTTTTCTTGTATAAAAATTACAAGAAGGCATTATTACAGACATAATGCATTTGAATATCACGATAATTCAAGAGAATACTGCCATATTAAGGGCAAGCCAGTGGGCTCGTGCATGAGGACTAATTCCCATCATTCATATTCCCAGCTGCAGAGAATCTACAGTTTCGTGTATGGTAGGAGTGAGCAAATACTAATAGGTTACAACTCTTAGCCGCTCTGGCCAATGGTGAGGAGTGCTGGCAGTTGCAGTCTAGTCCCAACTGGAAAGCTATAATTTGAAAACTCTTGTTCTAGGATTATTTCTTCAGGATGTCAGGGATAGGCAAACCAGAGAGTTGTCTTCTGCCAGGTTTTTGTCTCATAATAGGTCAAGGGCCAAAGCTCCATGGCTTCTTTGATAGGACTGATTGAGTAGCATGTACTAACATGCCATTTGCATTTATTATGGAGCCCTGGCTTTCTATGATGCCTGAAGTTCTCTGAACCATGTTAGCATGAATGATTCTTGGTTTCCAAATGTGCTCATATGCCTTTGCCTCTTTGGACACAGGACATGTACACACTTTTCCATTGTTTTAGAAGGGTCATCTCATTTTTTTCTTCATTTCCTAGGTCTGGTGCTTTTGCTGAATGCTCAGCTGGGTAAGTAATGATGGAACAGACTATAATCAAAGCAATTGATAAAAAGGGAAAGCTTAATATTTCCTATATAATTTTAATGCTAATTAAGAGTCTTTTTGCTTGGAAGAGATGCAGAGGTTTCCCATAAATTGAGTAAATGATGATTTCAAAATATATCTATACTGATAACTAGAAATATAGTATATAGTATTATTTTGTCTTGTTAACATCTTCCATTGGAATTATCTACATCCCGATTATATTATTGTAGAATTCAGTCATCCAGTCATGAGATTTCCAATCTGACAATAATTCAATTAGATGATTCCACAGATAATGTTAAAATAGCTGCATTGTTGCGTAGCCACACAATTCAATCACTCTCTGTGGAAGGAGCTTTTGTCAATGTGCTTTTGATAATTTTGTGGAAATAATGAATATATGAATTTGAATGTGTGATAGTTAGCCCTCCTTTTCATGGATCTATAGAATTCACGGATCCACATCTGGGCACTCACATGTTGACTTGCACACATGAACTGGATGCAGCCATGGTGTATCCAAGTTATTGGGCATGGATATGAGCTTTGTAAGTCATCTTTCATGAATCACTTTGGTTCATTATGGAAATTATGAGTTACTTCCATCTCCACTTTTTTGTTGATTACAGGCTCTGCCTATCAGCTGACATGCTACTTTACCAACTGGGCCCAGTATAGACCTGGTCTGGGACGCTTCAAGCCTGATAATATTGACCCATGCCTGTGTACCCAACTAATCTATGCATTTGCTGGAATGAAGAACAATGAAATTGCCACTATTGAATGGAATGATGTGACCCTTTACAAATCTTTCAATGGACTGAAGAACCAGTAAGTAGTTAGATGACAAGTTATTTCTGGTTTGGCATTATACAGTGCCCTCTTCAGGTCAGCTAACTTGTTTGCCTCTTTTAAAATCCTCTGTGTTGTTAGTAACTAAAGCTTGTAGATTATGCAGGCAGGCAGGCAAGTATACAAACACATATGGAAGGCACAAGGGAACAAAAATGACTATCCACATACAGCAGACTGAGGAAGCTTTGCCCTGCAACTATTTTTAATCTCACACTAGGGAATTCTAGGAAAGGGAAGCAAAGTGGAGATGGGAACAAGTCACTGAAGTTATCCTAACTGAAGTTATCCATATAGAATTTATGTGCTGGAATTTTCTTGGTAACTTAGCTTTACATAATCAGTGTATACATCCCTTTTGTATCATTGCACAAGAATGTATTCAGTACCTCCTTGCAACAGTGAACTGTTTCCATACACACAACGGAGGCCTCATCTCATGGCTTGTGTGTGCAGCTCACCCTTCTGCCCCCAACAAGAATTGATTGTCCATGGAGATATTGGGAAAACTCCTTCCATACTTGTCATCCTGGTAGCTTTTGGGATCCCAGACCTTTTCTATCTCCAACTATATCTTCACCATAAGCGCATTATGCTTTACTATTATCAAAGAGATCCTTGACCATTGTGTGAGACATAATATTACCAACATTTAAAAACATATCTGCTTTGCTTCCAACTCATAATCATTACAAGGATGCAGAATCAAAAAACAAAACTGAACTTAATCTTTCTTAATTATATATTCACAGGAATGGACAACTAAAGACTCTCCTGGCTATCGGAGGATGGAATTTTGGAACAGCACCGTAAGCTTTGTTTGTTTTTTTTTCTTAGAAAGTTGTCATAATGGGCTTTGACTCAAACTCTGGATATGATTAATAATCACTGGAGTTTGGGGTTTGAAAGGACTGGTCTCAAAAGTCAAATCACTTCTGGAAAAGGATGATCTTCAGGTCCTAATTCTGGAAAATTCTGGAAAAGGATGATCTTCAGGTCCTAAACCTGAAGGATTGTGGGATTGTGGCACAGCTGGCTGAGTGTCAGCTGCATTAAGATCACTCTGACCAAAAGGTCATGAGTTCGAAGCAGGCCCGGGTTGGAGTGGGTTTCCAACCAATTGTGTAGCCTGTTGTCGACCTTTGCAACCCGAAAGACAGTTGCATCTATCAAGTAGGAAAATAAGGTACCACCTTAAAGTGTGGGGAGGCTAAATTAACTGATTTATGAGGCCATAAAGAAGACTCCAGCAAAGCATTCCAGCAGGGAAGCCTGCGGGGAATGCGGAAGTGCTTCATCAGCATCGCAGATGGACGATGAAAGCGACAGCTCCCCTGGCAGCCAGAAAAAGTTAAATAGACTCTGTGTATGTCTGTATATGTTTGTATGTCAAAAATTGGCATTGAATGTTTGCCATATATGTGTACACTATAATCTGCCCTGAGTCCCCTGCGGGGTGAGAAGGGCGGAATATAAAAACTGTAAATAAATAAATAAATAAAATAAGCATGAGGTTTGCCTCACTTGGGACTTCTAAAACTATTTGCTCTTTGGGAAATGCACATGGGAACCTGTACGAGTGATTGCTGCATATCATTTTAAAGTTATGAGAGATAACCTTGGGACAAGAAGTTGGACTTGATATTTTTCCACTTATTCTGATGCCTTTTTTAAACGATTACATTTTACTGTTGCAGACCAGAGTGGAATGAATGATGGTTATAAGTGTTTGTTCTAATTCTCTAATTCACTCTGTTCTATTTAGATTCAATGCAATGGTGGCCACTTCTGCAACCCGTCAGACTTTTATCACCTCAGTCATCAAATTCCTTCGTGGATATGAATTTGATGGTCTGGATTTTGACTGGGAGTACCCTGGTTCTCGAGGCAGCACTGCTCAGGATAAGGCTCTCTTTACTGTTCTTGTTAAGGTAAACTGCATAGCCAAAAACATTAACATACCAGCAGAAAAGTTTCAAAATAACTAAGTGCAAATAAATGCTTGTTGCTTCGTGTTAGCATCATTATTAGGTACAATGCGAGAAGATGATAAAATGCATCTGTGCATATTTAGATGAATCCCAGGTTTTTCTGTAAGAATTCTCAGGCAGCTTAGTAAAGATGAAGAACATGTGAACTTCCAAAAGTTGTACTGCAACTCCCATGGACCTCAGCTTCAGGATATTTAAAATATGCAATCACGAAATGTAGGCATGCTAGTATTCACTGCAGTGAATGTATTCGGGGAATTACCAGTTTCCACCTGTTCTGCTACAGAATACTAGGTTTATATCATGTGTAAACAAGGGATTTCTCTCTCTAAACTGAAAGCAAGGATGATAGTATATGATGGTACTGAGAGATTTTATCTGCATAATTCTTTTTTTTTTCCATAGGAAATGCGGGAAGCCTTTGAGCAGGAGGCCCAGCAAACTAACAAACCCAGGCTGATGGTCACTGCTGCTGTAGCTGCTGGACTGTCCAACATTGAATCAGGCTATGAGATTCCACAACTTGGCCAGTGAGTCCTTACAAAATTATTTTTCAGAAGCAGCTTAGAGCGGAGTATCATAGGGGGAAGTGGTTTTGCTACAACACAAATGACTCCCTTGTTGTCTTGCAGCCAGGAAAGAAACATAGCACTTTGAAGGAGATCTGTAAACTGTGTTTGCCAAGAGGGAGAGAGAGGAGCTGAAGTGATACAGTGTTAGAACATAACTCTGCCATGTTCCCAGAAATCTAGTTATAGTTTAGCGATTTCCTAACTTCATAGGTAACCTCCATGCTGCTATTATTGCAAAAAAAAAAAAACCCCAGGGACTACAGGCAACATAACCTCTTCTGAGAGTTGTAGTCCAACAAAGTAATGTCACAAGTTCTCCATAGGAGAGGTTATCTTTATCAAGCTAAACTGACCACAACATTTGAGATAATCAGCACTGAGAAAGAGGCAGGAGAGGAGTCCTACAATATTTGTAGCTAACATACCTATAGAACTGAAAAGGCATTCTAGGATATGCTTTTATGCTCATCCTTCCTATTACAAAGCCTTTGAGGATACATTTTGACAAGCTAGATTCCACAACATGGAATTTTACTAAAGCCCCAGACATCACTTTACGTACAACCCTCCTCTTGTGTTCTCTCCAGCACTACTTTGAGGTACAAGAAAACCCATAAAGGAAGGAAAGATGGGATATGTGTATAAGTCTCTTTGGTTTGTCATTTGTCATTTGTGAAATATTCTTCCAATCAGCTAGACCAGCCTTCTCAAGGTTGATGTTCTCCATATGAGTGATGACCATTACTCTAGACAGTGTGGTCATAGGATGTTGTGAGCTGTCTTCTCCAATATAGATAGATAGATAGATAGATAGATAGATAGATACCAGATTGAAGAAATGCTGTACTTGCTCATCAATGTTATGGACATTTCAAGGAGAGCAAACTCTATGAAACAAGGGAGAAGAAACATCTTAAAACTATTCCCCATAGAAGCATAAATACTGCTAAGCAATTGTGGCCAAGAATACGGAGATTCAATGGCTAGGGGACACGCACCAACAGAAGGTCTATATATCTGCTTTCTGATTTCCACAGAAATATTAACAGGGGAAAAAAGAAAACTCAACACAGGCTTAACAAGCTATTTTAAAACTACATCAGGGCAGCAAACATATGCCATGCAATGGATAATCCCTACTTTAAAATAAATGCAGGCTTCTTTACTGGGCAATTCTTCGTATAAGACTGGAACATGCATGGCAATAGCAGGTTGCACAGTTCTTTTACAGTTCTCAATAAATATGAAGACTGATCATTTTGCGTACATACATACATACATACATACATACATACATTATATGTATGTAATGACTGAGGAAAGAATAAGAGATGAAATCTTTTTTTCTCCATTCTGTTCACACACACACACATACCCTGCATTCTGTTTTTAAAAAACTGCTTTAGAGATAACCGCACATTTCTATATTATTAGCTTGTCAGATTAGCAAACTGGACATATATGATGCAAACCCTAAATTTGTATTTCCATAACCACTACAGATATCTGGACTATTTCCATGTGATGACCTATGATTTCCATGGTTCCTGGGAAGGATACACAGGAGAGAACAGCCCCCTCTACAGTGGCCCTGCTGATACTGGTAGCAACATTTACTTCAATGTTGTAAGTATATCTTGTATACCTGGTCACTAATAGCTGAATGAACTTGCCTAAACAAAAGGTAAAAATAAAAGAGGATTACTGGATTAGAGCAAAGATATCTCTAGTGCAGCTTCCTGTTTCCAAAGTGACTAATTGGATGTCTTCCACCCACAAGTCCTTGGAAAAGCTTATTTTCATGCTTTTAAATTTTCCCAATAGAACTATGCCATGAACTACTGGAAAAATAACGGTGCTCCAGCTGAAAAACTCATTGTTGGATTCCCAACATATGGGCACACCTTCATCCTCAGCAACCCATCCAATACAGCTGTTGGTGCTCCAACATCTGGCCCTGGGCCTGCTGGACCTTACACAAGACAGTCTGGTTTCTGGGCTTATTATGAGGTATGTGCCACATAGATGTTGCCATACATGCACTAAATTACAAAAATTATCAGCAATGTAAAACTGGAGCAATTGCAGCAATTTAGCTAATGACAACTGAATGTTCTTCCCCTTCTAGATCTGCACCTTCCTGAACAAAGGAGCTACCAAGGCTTGGGATAGTCCTCAGGATGTCCCTTATGCCTACCAAGGGAGTGAGTGGGTTGGATATGACAACATCAAGAGCTTCAACATCAAGGTATGGTGAAAGTATACCCAGTGTCATCTGTATATTCATTGACCACATATATGAAGAGTTTCATGTCTTAAATTCTGGAAACCTGGTAGATAGCATCTATATAAAAATTAAGGCAAGAGAAACAACTCATTTTGGGGATCTACTACAGACCTCCAAACCAGACTGAGGATTTGGATGTTGTTTTCCTGAAACAGATGACACCCATCCAAAAAGGAGAGGTAGTGAGTGTAGTAGTAATGGAAGATTTCAACTATGCTTTGTATTTGTTGGAAGTCACACTCTGCCAAAAAAAATCCTCACTTTGTCTTGTAAGTGGAAGAAACTGCAAAATGATCAGCTGCTTTAGACTTAACCACAACTAACAGTAATGACCTGGATATTATTATTATTATTATTATTATTATTATTATTATTATTATTATTATTTTATTACCCGCCTCTCCCTATGGCTCCAGGCAGAGTTAATGGTTAATGAGGTGGAACTTCTAAATTTTTAGGTGAGAGTTACCATGTTCTCTTGGAAGTTGTTGTACAGAAGAAAGATGAAGCTGAGTATAGTCAGACATGCATTCCAGACTTTAATTTCAGTAAACATAGGAAAACACTGGATGTGATCCCATGGTCAGGAATACTAAAAGAAGAGAGCTCATGGTGGATGGGAGGTTCTTAAAAGTGAGGTATTGAAGGTACAATTTCGAACAGTTCCAATGAAGAAGAAAAATGTATTAGGAATGGAAAGTAGGGTGGAGTTCATCAAAGAGGAATTTAAGTAAATAATCAGCACATGTAGGGAGAAAGTTGAAAAAGCGGAAAAGCAAAACAACCCCCATCTCCTAGAGAGATCAGAAACAAAGAGTCTTTTTGGTCATGTTGGTAGCAAAGGTAAAAGTGAGGAAGTGGCAAGGCAACTGCTTGGAGAAGATGGCAAAATGCTAACAAGGGACAGAGAAAACTACTCAACACCTTCTTTACCTCAGTCTTCTCCCAAAAGGAAAACAGTGTTCAGCCTGGAGAAATTTAAGCAAATGATGCTATTGGAGAAATGCAGCACAAAATAGGTAAAGAGATAGTATAGGAATATCTGGCTACTCTCAATGAATTCAAGACTCCAAGGCCAATTGAAATACATTTAAAAATATTAAAATAATTGGCTTGTTTTGTGCTGCTCCATAGACTAGGACATGGGGCAATGGATTCAAACTATAGGGAAAGAGATTCCACCCCAAAATTAGGAAGATCTTTCTGATAATAAGAGCTATTTGACAATGAAATATTCCGCCTCAGATAGTGGCGGAGTCTCCTTCTCTAGAAGTTTTTCAATAGAAGCTTGTAATCTCTTCCAATTCCATGATCTATGAATCAGTTATTAATTCTGGTGCATCAGAATCTCTTTTCCTGTTGACTGGAGACTGATAGTTTGTTTCCTCTTTCAAAGGTTGATTGGCTGAAACAGAACAACTTTGGAGGTGCCATGGTCTGGGCTCTTGACTTGGATGACTTCACTGGAACATTCTGTAATCAAGGCAAATACCCCTTGATCACTGCTCTGAAGAATGGTCTGGGACTACAAAGCACCAGTAAGTAGCAACAGCAAAGAGTGTCTTAAGCAAACTGCCATCAGCAAGTTGTAGTTTAGCATGTCTATGTTCCATGACAATATAATGTAAATATGTTGAAATTCATACGAAAGGCTAAAGCATGCACAAAGTACCACACTCGTTGTAGGGTACATATTTCTCATGGTATTTTCTCATTTGTCAGTATATTGGTGATATCCACTGTAGCTTGGATGTAGCTTTTCTGACTGAAACTCTCCAAATTCCAAAGACCAAATTCCAAAATTCCAAATTTCAAAATTCTGGGACACATAATGCAACCAAGTAACTTTCAGTACAGAAGACTTGGTTCAGATCTATGCTGTTACTAATTGACTATGGACTAATTAATGAAAAGTACTAAGAAGTATTTTTTTTAAAAAAAACTCTAGGTCACTCCCTGCATCAAGAGATGTATTTGTACCAGATAGCTATGTCATGGCTGCATCTGCCAATGCTACAGCAATCTCCACTCCACAAAGACAAACAGACAGACAGACAGACCACCACCTCCTCGTTACTTCTGAGTTGTTAGAGGACAGGGGGGATGGGGATCAATTTGATGAGTTCAGATTCTTTTCTGTAGCTGGATACACTGTAAGAGACATCCACAGAGACCCCTGCAGTTCCTTGTGAAGTCCCTGTAGATGATGTCCATGCTGATCCTCCTACTCTTTGATAACACAAAATGAGGAAGGTTTGGGGTAGGGGATTGTGCTGCTAATAAAGCAGGTTTGGAGGGATTTTGGTCATTGCATAGTTAGAATAGAATTCTGACCTCTGTAACAACCACCAAAAGAGAGTTGCAATAGTATAAATTTGACTTTATTGCCTTTATAATTCCCCAAAAGAAGTCCAGCCTCTGTATTATTTTTTCAGTTTACATACAGTTAGGTAGCTGTTTCATATTCATGATTGCTATTTAATTGTGATTGTGACTCTATTACCATGATCGCAACACACCCCCAACTGAACTTGCCATGCATCAGTTTCATAGGGAGAAGGAAGGCCATTTTGCTCATGATCACAGTACAGTTGAATTATATTTTCATCAGGGCTGGAGGGTCAGACCAGGAGAAATGACATATTTAAATACTCTGGCCTATAATTTTTGCTTTTAAGAATTTAGTAAGAATTCTGTTTTTTTAAATTTAGCATTTAGTGATGGACAGGTGTTTTTGTCGTTTCACAAGGTTCTAACCTAAATGAGGAACAAGAAATTGGGCACCAAGAATGAACATATACTGATCATACTGGGACACATATTGATCTGTGTGATGTTCTTTTCTGTTTCAGGCTGCACTGCTCCAGCCCAGCCCAACCCTCCCATCACAGCTGCGCCCAGTGGTGGAGGAAGTGGCAGTGGCAGTTCTGGAAGTGGTGGCAGTTCAAGTGGTGGCAGTGGATTCTGTGCCGGCAAAGCCAACGGTCTCTACCCAGTGGCCAACAACAAGAATGCTTTCTGGCACTGTCTTGATGGAACCACTTATGAGCAACATTGCCAGACTGGCCTGGTGTTTGACACAAGCTGCAGCTGTTGCAACTGGGCCTAAAATCAGATTCTCCAGCTCTTACATGCATTCAGACCCAATGGAATTTCCTTTTGCAGGTTAAGCTCATGACAACAGATTAAAAGAAAAAGTATGCAAAATAATCCCTCGTTTGTTGGCCTGCTTCATTACAATAGTCCAGCGTTCGTAAGATAATACCTTTTTTGTGAAGTAAGGCAATGATGGCAACAGCAGTAGGAGAGGAGATGGTGTGGCCAGTTGCTTCCCACCCATTCTAATAGATATCCCAAGGATATTCTGATAGATATTTCGGTTGTAGAGTTATGGAGTTGCGTCCATATGCTGCTACACACTGCAAAGGTCATGTGCACAACACAATTCTGGACACCTTCTAATGCAAAGATCTAATTAGTATACTGTTGTTATAGCTAGGACATACTCACAACTGGGTTCTGGCCACTGTCACATACATTATGAACCAATAATGTTTTGTCTGATGAAAAATACATGAAATTATTAATAATATATTATTCCAGGAACAACAAAAGCACACAGAGATGTTACATGCTACCACACTTAATTTGATGCCAATGCAGAATTCTAAATTGTTGATAGCACTATCATACCTATTGTATTATATCCATTTAAAATGGTTATAAAATTGTATCTGTGGGTTGGACCAGTAAAAAGAGCTATGTGATGAGTGTGGAATCATGTGGCCATGAACCCAAACAACTGGGCTATACATCCATCTTCCTTTAAATCCACTCAACTCCAGAACATTTCACTGCCTCAAGAACACTTATTTCTCATAGTACTCTTATCTATTTTTGAACCAACAATATTCTCCCAAGAGGGAGGTGCACCATTCCTGGAGGCACTGCAATACCAGGCTGATGCATGGAGTGGACAGAGCAAGCTCCTGTTCCAGCTCCTATTTCCAAAAACCCATTTAATATAGAGTTCTCAAATAGAGAACATATCAGATACTAAACTGATAAGAACAGATACTACACTTGATCTTAGCCAAAAGGCCGAGAAGCGATACCAAGCACATTTCAAGAGACAGCAGGCAGATTCTCCAGTTACCTTTTAGGTAACCACGAGTAAACCAGTGCTTCAAAGTGCTCAGGGCCACATCAAAATCAGCAGAGTTTGTAATTCCACAAGAAATACTTTAAAAACAATGATGTTTCCACCATGTGGGAAAACAATCACTGATAGACCATGTAATATGGAAAAAAAATATGTGAACTCCCTCAAATTCTTCTATTTCCCAGTTGTCACTCTGTTGGCTCTGCTGGCTATTGGTGTGTTCTTTGCATATGCTTATCTATTCCCCGCCCCATCCTTTGCTACGGAATTGCTAATCCACTGCCCACCAGCAGAGGTCTGGAGACAGGAGCTTGTCTGTGTAAGTGGACACTCCACTCACACATATACATATTTTCACCTTTATTACATGCATAAATATATAGGTGTAACTCCATAACAAAAGCCTCTACATGTAATGAGTGCAGAACAACATATCCAATGTTATCCTTCTATTAGCAAATCCTGATGTCTGAGCAAGTAGTTTAATCATGCCCTTTAGACTTTTAATTTGTGAATAAATTGCAAACCTGCAACCTGACAGACTACATCCGTTTTCTTTCTATTGATTTAAATATATCCCTTCCTCAGATTAATTCAGTAAAATTCCAACAATACAGAGTGGACCAGAAAAAATGTTTCTGTGTACACGATTTTAGGAGAAAGCCAGAGACGAAGGTCCCTTTTACATGTTTACATATCAAATATCCCTAGATCCAGCCTAAGGATACTTTTTCACATTTCATCCTAAACCAGAAAATATTATTTACAAAATAATATTTCCAATCATATCCATCGATTATTGGAAAGCTCCAGATCACTTGCAGCTGTGGGAAAATTAGCTCTGTGGTGGCAGAATACACTTTTGATATGCTCACAGTTCCTTAATTATTATTACCTTGGTCAGCAGGGCTTACCTCTGTCATTGATAGCCCTGAAATAGCTCAAACTCATGTAAAATTATTTCTTCTCTGTCAAATTGCTGCTGGTGGGAATAACTGATAGTTTGAGTTAGATCTTTCAATGCTCTAAAAATAACACAGAAAACAGAAGCTGTGGAGATGCAAGCAAGAAAATAGACACCGTTACATGCCAATGTGTATGTAGGAAGCATTAAGAGATTATTTAAAAGCAAACAAGTAGCATTTTCCCCAAGTGTCTTCTGTGTCCCACATGAATGCAGTTAATCGATTAATTGAAACATTTATTGGTGTGATTAACAAATAGACAACAACTAACATTAAGTCTAGTGGTGTCTGACTCTGGAGTGTGGTACTCCTCTCCATTTCTAAACTGAAGAGCTGGCATTGTTCGTAGACACCTCCAAGGACATGTGGCCAGCATGACTGCATGGAGCACCGTTACCTTCCCACATAAGCGGTACCTATTGATCTACTCACATTTCGCTTTCGAACTGCTAGGTTGACAGAAGTTAGGCCTATCAGCAGGAGCACACTCACTCCCCAAATTCGAACTGCCAACCTTTTTGTCAGCAAGTTCAGCAGCTCAGTGGTTTAACCCACTACACCACCAGGGGCCCCATAACTAACATATATGCGCTTTATTGCCCAGGTATGGATTTTCTTCGTGGCTATTTCTTTCCTTCCACCATTTCCCTAATACACCTTTTCTTTATCTCCCTTCTTTTTCCTTCTTCCCTTGTTTTCATGACTTTTTTTTTCTAGGAGCCCCCGGTGGCGCAGTGAGTTAAAGCACTGTGCCGCGACAGGTCGCAGGTTCGAATCCAGTGAGAGGCAGATGAGCTCCCTCTATTAGCTCCAGCTCCTCATGTGGGGACATGAGAGAAGCCTCCCACAAGTATGATAAAACATCAAAATCATCCTGGTGTCCCCTGGGCAACGTCCTTGCAGACGGCCAATTCTCTCACAACAGGAGCGGTTGCTCCTGACACGACAAAAAAAAAAAGACTTTTTCTTTCCACTTCCTTTCTTTTTTCTTCCTACTCCTTTCCTCTTCCTTCTTCCTTTCTCTTCTCCTTTTTCTTTTATTTGCTGCGCTCATACATTTCCCCTTTGTTCACTTCCCTCCCCCTTTTTTCTTCTTCCCTCCCCCTCTCTTTCTCTCCTTTTCCACCTTCCTTCCTTCCTTCCTTCCTTCCTTCCTCTCATACTATCACCTAGAAGTCAACCCTTTCTTTCCCTTTTTTAATCCTTCTTCCTTCCTTCTTCCCTCCTTCTTCTCAAACATGTCACCTAGCAGCACCTCTTATGTGTGGTCGAAGGGGCAGCTGGTGCACAAGTTTTAACTGTGCAAAAGCTCCCCTGGCCACCGCCAAAACCTGGGGTTCCAGGCTCAGCGATGAATCCATGATCACTCCCAAGCTGCGAACCTGCGTCTTCAGAGGGAGTGTAACCCCATCCAACACGGGCTGTAACTGCCAACATTGCACAAAATTTTTGATCTAAGTTATGTAGTTACCAAAAAATATATAGAACACTTATTTCTCATAGTGGCACGGTGGGTTAAAGCGCTGAAAGGTTGCAGGTTCAAATCCGGGGAATGGCATGAGCTTCCGCTGTCAGCCCCAGCTTCTGCCAACCTAGCAGTTCAAAAGCATGCAAATGAGAGTAGATCAATAGATACCACTTAGAAATAGAAATGAGCACCACACCCCAGAGTCAGACACAACTGGACTTCATGTCAGGGAAAAACCTTTACCCTATTTCTCATAGTTCTTTTATCTATTTTTGAACCAACAATATTCTCCCAAGAGGGAGGTGCACCATTCCTGGAGGCACTGCAATACCAGGCTGATGCATGGAGTGGACAGAGCAAGCTCCTGTTCCAGCTCCTATTTCCAAAAACCCATTTAATATAAAGTTCTCAAACAGAGAACATATCAGATATTAAACTGATAAGAACAGATACTACACTTGATCTTAGCCAAAAGGCCGAGAAGCGATACCAAGCACACTTCAAGAGACAGCAGGCAGATTCTCCAGTTACCTTTTAGGTAACCACGAGTAAACCAGTACTTCAAAGTGCTCAGGGCCACATCACAATCAGCAGACTGTAATTCCACAAGAAGTACTTTAAAAACACTGATGTTTCCACCATGTGGGAAAACAATCACTGATAGACCATGTAATATGCAAAAAAATATGTGAACTCCCTCAAATTCTTCTATTTCCCAGATGTCACTCTGTTGGCTCTGCTGGCTATTGGTGTGTTCTTTGCATATGCTTATCTATTCCCCGCCCCATCCTTTGCTACGGAATTGCTAATCCACTGCCCACCAGCAGAGGTCTCAAAATCTTTATTTCCTACAAATAATAGCCATGTAAATATGGTCATAAAGAAAGGGTTGCCAGAAAGCAATTGTCTACTATATGAAATCTAACGCTATAAGAAACTTGTCTAGATGTAATGAGTGCAGAACAACATATCCAATGTTCTCTTTCTTTTAGATTTATCAGCAAACCTGATGTTTGAGAAGTTCGTTGAATTCTACCCTTAGACTTTAATTTCGTGAATAAAGTGTAAATCTGCATCCTGACAGAAATCAGCTTTCCTTTCTATTGATTTAAATACATCTCTTCCTGAGATTAATTCAGTACAATTCCTACAATACCAGTGAACCAGAAAAATATAGAAATAGCAGCTAGCTTGAGTTAGATCTCTCAGTGCTCTAAATGTAATATAGAAAATGATAGGAGTGACTTACTTACTTACTTACTTACTTAGGCGATCCCTCGTTTTCCGAGGAGGATTGTCTCCCAGTATTCTTGTGGGACCATATGTGGCTGTGGAGCCCTATTCTTCCTCTGGGGTTGGCTTGACACGCCTTCCTCTTGGCACGCTTCTCCCTTTCGCCCTCCATTCATGCCTCTTCAAATTCTGCAGCACTGCTGGTCACAGCTGACCTCCAACTGGAGCGGTCAAGGGCAAAGGCTTCCCAGTTCTCAGTGTCTATGCCAGAGTTTTTACGGTTGGCTTTGAGCCCATCTTTAAATCTCTTTTCCTGTCCACCAACTCCATTCTTTAGTGTGGAGTAGAGCAACTGCTTTGGGAGATGGTGGTCGGACATCCGGACAATGTGGCCGGTCCAGCGTAGTTGATGGCGGAGGACCATCACTTCAATGCTGGTGGTCTTCGCTTCTTCCAGCACGCTGACGTTTGTCCGCCTGTCTTCCCAAGAGATTTGCAGGATTTTCCCGACCAGCGCTGATGGAATCGTTCCACCAAAGTCAACATCGACACCGAAATACAACACCGCCTGAGCTCTGCGAGTGTAGCATTTTTCCGAATGAAACAGAGAGTGTTTGAGTACTGGGACATCCGTAGGGATACCAAGGTGCTTGTTTATGGAGCTATTGTCCTCCCAACCCTGCTATATACATGTGAGACGCGTGGACTGTCTACAGACGTCACATGCAACTCCTGGAAGGATAGGAGTGAGGATGCATTTCTTCCTCAGACCTCACAACCTCTGAGGATGCTTGCCATAGATGCAAGCGAAACATCAGGAGAAATGCCTCTAGAACATGGCTCTATAGCCCGAAAAAATCCACAAGAACCATTTCTTCCTTGTTTGCTTGCTTGCTTTTTCTTTCTTTCTTTCTCCTTCCTTCCTTCCTCTTCCCTTCTTTTACTTCCTACTGCTTCCCTCTTCCTTCTGCCTTCCTTTCTCTTCTCCTATTTTTTCTTTTCCTGACAACTAGCAGCACCTAATCCATTTCACCCCCTTTCTTTCCCAGTGACATCACAGCAAACTCTCTAAAGGTGTAAGGTGAGTTACCTTGAGTAGCACAGGGCACCTGCAAGGAAACATTAAAATTCCCATAGAAGGATAAAATTGGGGCTGGCAATTCCCATGATAAAAAGATTGATGGAGTTGCTGCTTTCATTTTGAAATTTTGGATCCAACATTCTCTCTTATGATCAAATTAATTTATTGATTCTCTGCACACACTTAGATCTAGGCCTAAATCCTATTGCCCAACATTGCACAAAAAAACCTAGATTTAAGTGTAACTATATCCTATTTGGTAAGTAGCTACCAAAAAGAATATAGAAGGCTTACTTCTCAAGGTTCTTTTATCTATTTTTGAACCAACAATATTCTCCCAAGAGGGAGGTGCACCATTCCTGGAGACACTGCAATACCAGGCTGATGCATGGAGTGGACAGAGCAAGCTCCTGTTCCAGCTCCTATTTCCAAAAACCCATTTAATATAGAGTTCTCAAATAGAGAACATATCAGATATTACACTGATAAGAACAGATACTACACTTGATCTTAGCCAAAAGGCCGAGAAGCGATAACAAGCACATTTCAAGAGACAGCAGGCAGATTCTCCAGTTACCTTTTAGGTAACCACGAGTAAACCAGTGCTTCAAAGTGCTCAGGGCCACATCACAATCAGCAGAGTTTGCAATTCCACAAGAAGTACTTTAAAAACACTGATGTTTCCACCATGTGGGAAAACAATCACTGATAGACAATGTAATATGGGAAAAAAAATATGTGAACTCCCTCAAATTCTTCTATTTCCCAGTTGTCACTCTGTTGGCTCTGCTGGCTATTGGTGTGTTCTTTGCATATGCTTATCTATTCCCCGCCCCATCCTTTGCTACAGAATTGCTAATCCACTGCCCACCAGCAGAGGTCTCAAAATCTTTATTTCCTACAAATAATAGCCATGTAAATATGGTCATAAAGAAAGGGTTGCCAGAAAGCAATTGTCTTCCATATGAAATGTAACTCTGTGAGAAAGGTTTCTACATGCAGTGAGTGCAGAACAGCATATCTAATGCTATCCTGTTAGGAAATCCTGATGTTTGAGAAACTTGTTTAATCCTGCCCTATTGACTTTAATTTGTGAATAAAGTGCAAATCTGCATCCTTTCCTCAGATTAATTCAGTACAGTTCCAATAATACATAATGGTCCAGAAAAACTAATCTTTCCCTGTTTATGCTTTTAGGAAAAAGCCAGAGACTTAGGCCAATTCCACATAACTGTATAAAATCCAGTTACTGGATTATATGGTAATGTGGACTCAGATAATACAGTTCAAAGCAAATATTGTGGATTACCTGCCTTTATATTCTGGGTTATATGGCTGTGTGGAAGGGCCCTAAGACTGGATCTACACTGTCCTGTATCCCAGAATCCAGGCATGTAGCCCGGGGGGAGGGCCTTGAGGAGCTTCAGCCCCCCCCCCCCCCCGAAATTCTCATGGTGGTTCGTGAAAAGACCTTACTGGTGCATTATTTAAACTGCTATGTTTATTCATACTTATTCATACTTGAACTTATTCATACTTGCACTTAGGCGATCCCTCGTTTTCCAAGGATGATTGTCTTCCAATATTCTTGTGGGTCCGTATGTGGCTTGCTCTGCATCTTCTTCCGCAGTGAGGGCATTGGTTTCCAGGTGGAAGGCGGTCTCAGTCGGGGTTGGCTTGACGCGCCTTCCTCTTGGCACGCTTCTCCCTTTCGCCCTCCATTCGTGCCTCTTCAAATTCTGCAGCACTGCTGGTCACAGCTGACCTCCAGCTGGAGAGGGCAAGGGCTTCCCAGTTCTCAGTGTCTATGCCAGAGTTTTTAAGGTTGGCTTTGAGGCCATCTTTAAATCTCTTTTCCTGTCCACCAACATTCCGTTTTCCGTTCTTAAGTTCAGAGTAGAGCAACTGCTTTGGGAGATGGTGGTTGGGCATCCGGACAACGTGGCCGGTCCAGCGGAGTTGGTGGCGGAGGACCATTGCTTCAATGCTGGTCAGGCCCGTATCCAGGATTTCGATTCGGGGGGGGGGCTGATTTTTTTCAGGGGGGGTTTCGGGGGGGCTGAGTCTGAGTGAAAGAGGGTCTACCCCAGCAAACCTTTTGTATCATTACTCAATACCCCCATGCATATGGGATATATTGAGTATGGTGATCAGATCATGAAATAATGCAACAGTAAGGCCTTTTCGCGAACTACCATGAGAATTTCGGGGGGGGGCTGAAGCCCCTCAAGCCCCCCCCCCCCCCCCCCCCCCCCCGGCTACATGCCTGATGCTGGTGGTCTTTGCTTCTTCCAGCACGCTGACGTTTGTCCGCTTGTCTTCCCAAGAGATTTGCAGGATTTTCCGGAGGCAGCGCTGATGGAATCGTTCCAGGAGTTGCATGTGACGTCTGTAGACAGTTCATGACTCACAGGCATATAGCAGGGTTGGGAGGACAATAGCTCTATAAACAAGCACCTTGGTATCCCTACAGATGTCCCTCAAACACTCTCTGCTTCATTTGGAAAAATGCTGCACTTGCAGAGCTCAGGCGGTGTTGTATTTCGGCGTCGATGTTGACTTTGTTTATTCATATCATGATCTGATCACTATACTCAATATATCCCATATGCATGGGGGTATTGGGGTAACGATACAAAAAGTTTGCTAGGATAGACCCTCTTTCACTCAGACTCAGCCCCCCCCCCCTAAAACAAACTTACCCCCCCCCCCCCAAATCAAAATCCTGGCTACAGGCCTGCCAGAATCCAAACCCAGATTATCTGTTTTGAACTGGATTATATGAGGCTCCTTCTACACTGCCATATAAAATCCAGATTATGTAGATTATCTGATTTGATAACCTAGATTATATGGCAGAGTAGACGGGGCCTGAGTCTACACTGCCAGATAATCTGGGATAAACAGATAATCCAAGATCTGATCCTGAGACATAGGGCAGCGTTAATTCAGCCTGTGGTCCCTTTTGCATTTTTATGTATATGGTATCCCTACGCTCAAGCTTCTTTATCAGATTTCATCTCAAAATACCTATCTAAAGCAAATTCCAAGGTCTTTGGAGAACCCACTATAAGCATGACATAAATTGGATGAATAAGTTTTGAAAACTGATCAGGTTATGCTGTTTTATAATTATGATGTCAATTGTGTGTCACAATCAGACCAAAGCAATCCCCAGGAATACAGTTATGTAACCTCTATGATGTCAGGAAGCTGAAGATCATCTTCTCCTGGAAAATCACTATTTGAGGGAGGAAGGGAATAAACTGAAGTGCCATTGTTCGGTGTTAAGCTGCAACACATTTTGTGTCATGATACGTTTCAGAAGCTCAGGTAAGCAAATGAACCCCGTTAGCTTGTTGCCTATCCAGGTGTATGCCCCATTTAACTCATTCGTTTTTATTTGCGAGCAAACATGCATGGCTTTGGGATTTCTTCAGTTTGAAGATCCTCATTCTTCATATCTTTTAATAATTCACAGGTCTCAGTCTGACCCACCAACCAGAGTAGTTAGAATTTAAATAGTGTGAAACAATTGCCTCAAGTAGTAGATGCTGAGGCCCCTTCTACACTGCTATATAAAATCCAGATTATCTGCTTTGAACTGGATTATCTGAATCTACACTGCCATATAATCCAGTATAGAGCAAATAATCTGGATTATTTGGCAGTGTAGAAGGGGCCAGTCAATATTAAAAATAGGCCTAAATAATATCATACCTCATATTATACCATGCCATTAACTCTGTAATCACAGAAAAGCATCTCAAGCTCTGAGGGTTACCTGGGAAGGAATCCCACTGGAGCATTGCATCACACCAAAATACCTGGGAATTATGCTGGACCGTGCTCTGCCTTACAAGAAGCATTGTTTGACTATCAAGCAAAAATTGGGTTCTAGAAATATCATATGAAAGCTGACTGGCACAGCCTGGGAAGACATCTGCCCTTCAGCTTTGCTACTTTTCTGCTGAAAATGCATGCCCAATGTGGAATACATCTCACCACATTAAAACAGTGGATTGGTCTCTTAATGCAGTGGATTGCTCTTAATGAGACCTGCTGCATTATCACAGGGTGTATATACCCAGTACCGCTGGAGAAATTATAGTGCTTAGCCAGTATTGCACCACCTGACAACCGTTGAAAAGTAGGAGTATGTAATACAGTGGTTCCCAACCTTTTTTTGACCAGGGACTACTTGACCAGGGACCACTTTGACCAGGGACCATTCTCCAACATTAGTACCAAAAGGGTTATGAATCAGTTTTTGGTCAACTTTAAATTCTGTTTGGTTATTTGGAGTGCCGATTCAGAAAATTGCATTGGATAAGCCACAAAAGCTCTAGTTTCTGATACAGAACATATGCCATCCAGTAGTCGCCATCTGCTCGCCCACAGAAAACCATATTTAATAAACTAGAGCTGATGTGGTCTATCCAATGCAATTTTCTTAATTAGCACCTCCAAATAACCCCAGGAACAGGCCTAATGAAGACACTAAGAAAAAAAATTGGGCGTTGGGCTGTGTTATTATCCATAGTAGTAACTGTGAGTCTGTGGACCATATTCTAGTTCTTGCGGACCACTGGTGGTCCATGGACCACAGGATGGGAACCACTGATGCAATGATGTTGAGGCTCCAGGAATCAAAATATTTCATAAACCCAATCCGAAAAGCAGAAAGCCCCCATCCCGGGGGAGGACAAGGAAGAACACCACGAAAGTTAAATCTTTTAAACTGCAAGATGGATGGATGGTATCCTTGAAGTGACTGGCTTGACCTTGAAGGAGCTGGGGGCGGCCACAGCTGACAGGGAGCTCTAGCATGGGCTGGTTCATGAAGTCACGATGAGTCGGAAGCGACTGAACGAATAAACAACAATAAACATGCTGTTTGTTGTTATTGCTATGGCCTTGCAATAAATAGGTTTTATTGCAATTTGAAGATTCAACTTTTGTAGTCCTTCCTCACCCTAGCCATTGGAAAGGGAGCTCCTGCTTTTTGGGAAATATTTTGGTTTCATTGCCCCAACACTTGTAGGAGCACCTCAGCAAGTGAGAGTCCAAAAGTGGCAGGCTAAAACCCAGAACCTCAATCAGTGGCTGAGACCAGATGCGAAACTCCCTCCTGGGCACGCAGAAGACTGGATGACTTGGAAGATGCTGAACAGACTGCGCTCTGGCACCACGAGGTGCAAAGCCAATCTTCAGAAATGGGACTACAAAGTGGAGTCCACAACATGCGAGTGCGGAGGAGAGCAAACCACAGGCCACCTACTACAATGCAACCTGAGCCCTGCCACATGCACAGTGGAAGACCTTCTTATAGCCACAGCAGAGGCACTCCAAGTGGTCTGCTCCTGGTCAAATGAAATCTAGAATACCACCAAACGCAGCATTGGCCAAACACAAATCAAGGAACATGAAAGGCACTGCAGACTACTTCAACCAGAGAAGTCAGTCATAGCAGAGCACCTGATGAACCAACCTGGACACAGCATATTATTTGAGAACACAGAAATGCTGGACCACTCTCACAACCACCATGTCAGACTACATAGAGAAGCCATTGAAATCCACAAGCATGTGGACAATTTCAACAGAAAGGAGGAAACCATGAAAATGAACAAAATCTGGCTACCAGTATTAAAAAAAACTATAAAATTAAAACAGCAAAACAGCAGAGGGAAAACAATCAGGGACATCTAATCACCTCTCAACAAAAGATTGCTCCAGGCACTGCCAGGCCATTCAATGCTAATCAAGGTGGTCAGTTGAAACATTCACACCTAGCTCCAGCAGACAAGAGTTCTTTGTCCCACCCTGGTCTTTCCACAGATGTTGTTGTTGTTGTTCATTCGTTCAGTCGTCTCCGACTCTTCGTGACCTCATGGACCAGCCCACGCCAGAGCTCCCTGTCGGCCGTCACCACCCCCAGCTCCTTCAAGGTCATTCCAATCACTTCAAGGATGCCATCCATCCATCTTGCCCTTGGTCGGCCCCTCTTCCTTTTGTCTTCCACTTTCCCTAGCATAATTGTCTTCTCCAGGCTTTGCTGCCTCCTCATGATGTGGCCAAAGTACTTCAACTTTGTCTCTAGTATCCTTCCCTCCAGTGAGCAGCTGGGCTTTATTTCCTGGAGGATGGACTGGTTGGATCTTCTCGCAATCCAAGGCACTCTCAGCACTTTCCTCCAACACCACAGCTCAAAAGCATCGATCTTCCTTCGCTCAGCCTTCCCTAAGGTCCAGCTCTCACATCCGTAGGTGACTACAGGGAATACCATGGCTTTGACTAGGCGGATCTTTGTTGCCAGTCTGATGTCTCTACTCCTTATTATTTTATCGAGACTGGACATTGCTCTCCTCCCAAGAAGTAAGCGTCTTCTGATTTCCTGGCCACAGTCTGCATCTGCAGTAATCTTTGCACCTAGAAATACAAAGTCTCTCACGGCCTCCACATTTTCTCCCTCTATTTTCCACAGATATATAAACCCATTTTCCTAGTTCCAACAGACCTCACTGCCTCTGAGGATGCTTGCCATAGATGCAGGCGAAACGTCAGGAGAGAATGCCTCTAGAACATGGCCAAATAGTCTGAAAAAACCTACAACAATCCAGAAATCTAGAATAAATAAATAACTTTGTAATGTCTTGATATAAATATTGAAATATAGTAATTAAAAGCAGAGGGGGACAAACTTAACGTGGTATGACACCACTGCATTAAGGGTGTCTATGTTTTTTCTTTCTTTTTTCAAACTTTGAAGTGTGTTTGTTTGTTTCTCCCTCCCTCCCTTCCTCCTCCCCCCTCTTGTTGCCATGCCAACGCCAGCTTCCTCAGCCCCGCGCCGCTCCCTCCTTCCGGGCCACGAGATCAGGAAGTACAGCCTCCCTCAGTTTCCATGGCAACAGATGGGCGCCGCGCACGCCAAAGGAGTCCTAGGCATGATTTCGGGGCAGCGGCAGCTCGTCTGGGAGCTCACAGGTAGCGGCGGGCGTTGATTGGTCAAAACGCCAAAGGGGGCGGGGCTTCGCCTAGGTCTCCCCTAGCTTGGCTCAAAGAGAGGCTAGAGGTCCATTCATACCAATTCCAGCTTAAGTGACATGGATTCTTGGGATTGTGTAGTTTGGTGGGGCACCCAGCCCTCTTGGGCAGAGAAGGCGAAAGACCTTGCAAAACTACAACTCTCAGGATTCCAGGGGAAGCCCTGAATGCACATCTGTGTTTTGCATAATCACAATATGGGCTTCCAACTGGTTCCAGAATTTAGTTTGTAATTGCACTACCCATGCTACGAATTCATGAGATTTGCAGTATGCAGAGGCTCTAGAGCAGTTATGGGCAAACTTTGGCCCTCCAGGCGTTTTGGACTTCAACTCCCACCATTCCTAACAGCCTCAGGCCCCTTCCTTTTCACCCCCAGCCGCTTAAGCAGCTGGGGGTGAAAAGGAAAGGGCCTGAGGCTGTTAGGAATGGTGGGAGTTGAAGTCCAAAACGCCTGGAGGGCCAAAGTTTGCCTGAGGCCCCTTCTACACTGCCCTATATATCCCAAGATCCTATCCCAGATTATCTGCTTTAAACTGGATTGTAGGAGTCTCCACTGCCAAATAATCTGGGATTAGATCACAAAATATGGAAGGGCCCTGAGATAGCATTGGTGCTATGTCCCTTGGGTTATCCCTGGATCATATTCAAAAATATAATTTTGGCCCCAAAACCTGCTCTTGACTTGTACGTGAGATCGACCAATGCATGAGTGCACATGGTAAGCATATTCTGGTTTTTCTGTTCTGCATAGGAATGAACATCCGCTAGATTAAAAGATGTTTAAAGGGGTGAAAGATCAATCTCCATGCTGTATTTCTTCCCTCCTTGTTTCAACACTCATTCGTGTCTTTTGGGTTTTGCAGAGGCGCAAAAACGGAACTCGTTCGGATCATGCCAGGAGCGGGAAGTTTTCCCTTTTTCGTATGCTCCAGACCGCTTGGGCAATGAGTATGTCCCCATTAAAGGTCATCCCAATCGCGGACCTGGGGCTTATAACAATGCAGAGGTAAGTTGTGCTTTCTTTGATTTAGCTCTTCGTTTCCCTCTGCTGAGCTTTCATCTATATAAATAAAAATGTAATGTTCGTTTGTGGGATTAACAGAACTCAAAAACCACTGGGTGAATTGACACCAAATTTGGACACAAGATACCTAATAACCCAATCTATGTCCTTCACTCAAAAAAATTGATTTTGTCATTTGGGAGTTGTAGTTGCTGGGATTTATAGTTCACCTACAATCAAAGAGCATTCTGAACTCCACTAATGATGGAATTGAACTCCCATGACCAACAAAAAAAATACTGGATGGGTTTGGTTGACACTGACCTTGAGTTTTGGATTTGTAGTTCACCAATATCCAGAGAGCACTGTGGACTCAAGCAATGATAGATCTGGACCATAATTGGCACAAATACTCAATATGCCAAATGTGAACACTGGTGCTGTTTGGAGAAAATAGACCTTGATATTTGGGAGTGGTAGTGGCTGGGATTTATAGTTCACCTACAATCAAAGAGCATTCTGAACCCCACCAACAATAGAATTGGGCCAGACTTCCCACACCGAACCCTATGTCTTGAAGGGACTCAGTGGTGCGAGACTCCCTCCAGCCTCACACATTCTCCCTTGCCCACACAGCAGGAGGGGGGATTTTGGTGGGAGGATTTGCTGTCTGTTTCCAAAAAGGAGGACAAGGACAAGTGGAGAGTTCTTCATCCTTCTCTACTAAAGGGGTTCCTAAGGTCATCAGAAATATGTGTTTTCTGAAACCTCCTCATGACCCCCCCCCCCCCAGGAGTTCTGACCCCCAGGCTGAGAAATGCTGCTGTAGGGGTATTTTTATTTTCAAATAATTTTCATTAAATATTTACTGGAAGAGTGGGAGAGTGGGGAGAAAGAGGAAGGAAAAAAGAAAAAATTGTGGACAATAGATTTGTTATTGGTTAGTTGCAGGGGTATTATTTAATCTGTAGATTTGTAATCTGTTACTGTAGATTGACATAATCTATGTGATGTTTTTAATACAGAAAAACACTCTTATATATAATCTGGCTCACAGACCGGTGAGCATTAAGGGTTACAGCATGGGAGCAAGAACAAATCCACGTTTTAGAATCATTGGCAAGGTAAAAGTGGTTTTCCTCTCTTCTACACATCCTTAAATCATAGATCGTAAAAATGTACTATAATATAAATTATCTACTGTATGCAATGCATTAAAGGCAAAAATATCTGTCATTGGTTGCCAAGACAATACCACTGTGACAACTGCATGCAAGGGGGTCTTTATACAGTAGAGCAGTAGAGCATTTTCATTCAGGAGAAAGCATGGGATCAAAGATTGAGAATTACAATAAATACCTATTGTATTTATATACAGGCAGTCCCCAAGTTACATACGACTCAGCGTTGATAAAGAGGGTGAGACAACAGAAAGTGAAAGGAAATCTACCCTTAGAAAGGGAAGAAATATTTTGCCTATCTCAACATAAGGCAGTTTAATATCTTCATGATATGTTCTGCTTTTAGTTCAAATGATTTTTTAATTAGCATTGTCCTAATATGTTTCCTAATTTCTTCACTGGCTAAGGAAAATAAGGCTACTGAACATTCTTACAGGGTTGAGGAATATATGCTCTTTCAAATAGTGTTGGAATGCTGTTACCACCATCTCTGAGCAGTAGCTGCAGCTGATCTAGAGCACTTCCTTTTGAACTGTGGGTTCTGACCCCAAATTGGGTCCCTTTGCTTCATGTTGGGGTCCCAAAAATTCTGGACATCACCTAGTGGCCGTTTTCAATATTTACAGTATAGTTGTGCAGTATTTACAATAGACCCTGAAGAAGATTCCTCAGGGCCCCTTCCGCACAACCACATAACCCAGAATATTAAGGCAGAAAATCTCACAACATCTGCTTTGAACTGAGTTATCTGAGTGCACACTGCCATATATTCCAGTTCAAAGCAGAAAATATGGGGTTTTATTCAGCTGTGTCAGCTGTACTCCGTAAAAAGGAAAACCTGTTTAGCAAGCCTTGCAAAGCTGATTTAATTATCAGTAAATATTTGACTTTTATACCTATACAGGCAGTCCCCAAGTTACATACATTCAACTGACATATGACTCAAAGTTAGGAACGAGGATGAGACAACAGGACGTGGCAGAAATCCCTTCAGGAGCGAAATTCAATCCTGGAAGAGTTGTCATGGGGAAAAGGTGTCTCCACTGAAGCTTTACCACTAATCTTTGTTTCCACAACAATTATCACAGGGACAGAAAATGAAGCAGAATCTTCTGAACAGGGACACAGACAGCAAAACAAATGTCACAGGGGTGTTAATCCTTCCCTATGCTACCCAAAATGTACACACACATAAACACATACAAGTAGAGTTTTGCTTATCCAACATAAACAGGCTGGCAGAACATTGTATAATGTTGGAGGGATTAATGGAAAGCCTATTAAACATCAAAATACGTAATGATTTTACAAATTAAGCACCAAAACATCATATTTTATAACAAATTGACAGATAAAGCAGTTCAATACACAGTAACGTTATGTAGTAATTACTTTATTTACGAATTTAGCACCAAAACAGACAAGGGTTCTTTCTTTCTCCCACTCTGGACATTATTCCAGGCAGCAGACTGCATTGGATAATACAGAAAGTCGGGTGAGCCAAAGTTGGATAAGCGAGACTCTATTGTATACATATATAATATTTGGCTAGAGTTACACTTAAAAATGTATATGTTCTGTTTTACATATCATTTATTTATTTATTTATTTATTTATTTATTTATGACATTTCTACCCCACCTGTCTCCTCCCCGAGGGGGGACTCAAGGCAGTTTACACTAGGCAACTATTCGATGCCTTCAAAAAACAATATACAATTCAAAGCATTTAAATAGAATTATAAAATACATTAACACATTTAAAACAATGCCTTCACTGTTAACCATGTTATCCAAAGTCATAGTCTGGGCCATTCCAATACTTATAGCACATAATTCCATATTAAATTCAGTTTAAGAACAAACCTACCGAACCTATTATTATTATATACTGCCCTATCTCCCCAAAGGGACTTAGAGTGGTTTACAACAAAAGTTACAGAGTGGCAAACATTCAATGCCAAAAAGAACAAAAAAAAAAAAAACCCAAACAAATCAACTGGAGCTGCTGCAGCCTGGTGGAGAGTGATGATGAGACCCTCCTGGGCCCAGCTTATCTTGTCTGTAACTTGGAGGCTGCCTGTACCTATATACCTGGAGTCATGTAAACATTTCTCAGACCAAAAAGGATCCTAAGTGGAAAAGATTTAAGAAGCCCCAATCTAGAGAACTGCTTTTCAGGTTATATTATGAGGGGTGTTATTCTAATGTGTCAGATACTAGTACCATATTTTCATGTATTAGAAATGAGAGTAAAACCATGTCTAGCTGTCAAGATGAAAATGAATGTATTCTATGTAATACACCATTTTGGCATCATCTATCTATACATAGGCTGCTCATACAAGAGGTTTAAGGGAATTGTCAACATCATTGCAGATTTATCCATAAATCAGGATTATCAATATCTGACAGGGTTTAGGAGGAGGCAGGGATTTGCTTGTTTATCTTTCGAATTAGAGGTTTCTTGGTTTAATTATTTCAATGAATGATTTGTCTCATCACTTCCTTTTCTAATCTCATTTGTTTAGCATGTGGTTCCTGACCCTACAGTCTACCAAGGGGATCACAGCAAAGAGCAAAAGCGCCAGCCTGCATTTGCTCCATTTGGCAGACGCTCACCACGATTTTCAGACTACCTTCTGCCCAAAGAGTGTTTCCCTGGGTATCATTTTTCATTTCTTGAATTACAAGGGTGCTCATTAGGACTTAGAACCTTAAAAAAAGGGGGAGAGAGGTCTTTACCCAATTCGGAATTACTGAGCATGAAACACAGAGGTATGGAGTAAATGGGAGATGTGTTCATAGGGCAACAATCACATTTAAAGTATTGATGGTAATCTGTGGTCAAGACAGAGAGAGGAAGTTTGTGTTCCTTCTTTCCACTGAAGTCAGTGAAGAGAAACATCAGTTCCTCATTGATGTAATTTAGGGCCTTTGGGAGGTTGAGGGAACAAGAAGGCTTAGGGCCTGTGGAGCTACGCTCATCTTTGATATGCCAAAGTAACCTGTTATGGCTTTCACACTACTAATAAAATAGACTGAGATGGAAGTCAGTAGGATGGAGGGAGAAGTCTACTGTGTAGGCAGTTCGGTACTAAAGTGGCCTTTGTTTCTAACTTTTATAAACAAATGTAGCTCAAGGTACTGTTTGTTCTTATTATGTGCCTTCAAGTCATCTCCGATTTACAGCAAAACTTGGACTTTGTTGGTAAGATTTATTAAGAGGAGGTTTGCCTCCCTCTTAAGAATCAGGAATACTTCTTGTCTAAGGTAATCCACTGGGTTCCTATGGCCAAGTGAATACATTATTTGAATTTTGGTCTCCTGCATCCTAGTCCAACACTAACCACTACAGCTCCCAAACAACTGTAATGTGACACATTACACTGGCCAACACGCATTTTGGTGCCTCAAATGTTAGAACTGTTTCTGAGTATATTTGATCTGCTGATTCCAAAAAATGGCATCCGTTTCCCCCTGTCAGCTCTGGTTTTTGAGATACAGAACTTATGCCATATGCTCACTCATAAAGAATCATGATAACCATAACTAAGAAATTAGAGCTGATGCAGTCTATCTAATGCACTTTTCTTAATCAGTGCCCTAAATAATCCCAGGAACAAGCCTAAAAACCAAGACATTTTTGTTGGGCTGTGTTATTTGGGGTCTCTCTTCCTTTCTCTCTCTATAGACCTGGAACCTATGATCCAGACCGGTTGCCACACAAGCATGTCACTTGGCCAGGGAGATTTGGGCCTCCAGATTGGGCATTAATACCAATGCCAGAAAAAAGAACTTTCAAAGCTGAGGTATGAAATTCAGATATAGTTATCTAAATGGTCATTGTTGTGACCATGCTTGTATTAAGATAGACTTCCACTGAACTACTTGTTTCCTTAATAGGCAGTAGGTTTTCAACACTACTGACAATATTTATGTTTGTATTTATTTTAGCTGCTTACAGACAAAGAATTCAAGAAGCACCGGAACCTGGTGGCATACCTGAGCCTATACTACAGTGACTAATCCTTTTGACTTGAGTCTTTCCTGTCCTGTATATTTAACCACTCATTTTCCCTTTTGCTGCTTACAAAAATGTTCTTAATTTTATTCAGTAGGCTGCTTCATAAAGCTCTTCTGAATGTATCACACCTTCCTAATTTGATTGTCTGGTCAAAAGTATTCACTGATTTTATATAAAATATTCACAACCATAGAGCTTGTAAGATACCATCAGAAGTCAGGATAGTGGTGATTTGCAATTGCTGTGCCAACCCTTCAGTTTCTTTTCCACAAAATACAGAAGTCAGTCCTACTGTTTGCTGTCAGGGTAGGCAAACACTGATCAGTGCTCAAGTACCCATTTATTCATTCTTATTTTGTGTGCCAATTTTAAAATACCTTGCCAACACATTGAAGCTTGAAGTTGAGGTCACAGTGCCCATAAAATACATGCCAGAGGTGTTACTGGAACAAAACAACCTGGTGAAGTACCAGGATCACCTGCTTCACCTCCTTAGCCATCTCCCCTCTTAACTCTTTTACTGCTGAAAAATATGCATTCCTCTCTATACACACATAAACACAAATTGCTTTCCCTCTTGGCTGGGCAAATGGCATAGGATTGCTTCATATCTAGTTCCCCAGAAAACATGATTCCCATTGTGAGAGGGATTCTGATGTTTTGTTTTCTCCTCCTCCTTTAGCAGCTGTGAAGCGGAGATGCTTTTACTTGCAAAGTTCTTGGTGATGTCCAAACATCAATTAGGAACAAGCCAGGAAACCGTGGTTTGATCCAACTTTACTTGTGTTTAACCACAGCTCAAATACTTCATAATTATCCAAACCCTGACATCACAATTCATTTAAAATTGAAAGCAGATCTATCTGAAAGGAAATGGGATATAGAGTGTATGTGATTTGAACATGCAAGGCCAAGGCTCTCCATGACTTGCTTTCATATAAGGAACCCATTGTTTTTTTCTGTTATGTATGACCTAAGACAGATGCACTGTACTAGGAGCATAGATTTGCAATCCCCACCTGAAAAAAGCATCCAGCATAAGATAATTTTCATGGGAAACCTTGTAGACTTATCCATACAGTCTATTCCTTGTTATAATCTTTACCGTGGGAAGATACACATAGGAGATGTGCTGTCATGTTCATACTGCATTGCTTGAGGCTTAGAACTAGACTACATCAATCTGTGAGCTACTGCTCCTTCTTTCACGATAAAAAATACTTTCACATTTGGATTGGCCTAATTTTTCTCTTGTTCAGCACAACAAGTTTTGTTATTGATGTTTTGTCATTTTTTTCTTTGTGTCAAAAGTATTCAATATAGAAAAGAAATAAACTAGCAATGTTGTTGTGTTATAATAACATAAATAAATCCATTATTAGTGAAACTGGTATTTTACAAATTGATTCCTTTATAATTTTCAGAATGAAATAGACATAAAGCCATTACTTTTCAAGTTTTATAGAGATGAATCACAAGATTGACAATCGGGCTAGGAGGTGAAAGGATGAAATCAAATCATGTAGCTAACTCAAGCAGGAGAATGCCATATGTAGTCTTCTCTCCTATCCATTTCCTTGCTAGCTACAGGTAATGCATGGTGTGACAGAGATGAATTTGTGTGATTTGTCTTGCTGAAAATGCATGCAAAATGCCAAGATGCAAAATGCTTGATATCAGGTCACAATGTACCACATTCCTCAGATTGCTTGCCGGGATTTGTCATGAACTGTAAGTAGAGAACAAGCATAGATGGAGTACAGGTTAAATATGTGATGGTTTGGCCTTCATGTCAATAGATTACATACAGCAGGCAATGGGGTGGAGGACTACTAAACAATCATTTAACCCAAGAAAGAGTCCTCTGACATCTTAAAGATTAGCTAATTTATTTTGAGTTATGTTGTTATGGATTACTAGTCACTCCAATGAAATAACATGGCAACTACTTTAGCCTTGCATTACACTTCATCAAACGATAGGGGCAATCTAAATAGTACAATTTATCTCATTCATCCATGAATACTCCACCCAGCATACTTATAAAAAATATTAAGTTATGGATTTGGGGATATTGTATAGGTAAAAGGATAGGATTTCATCTTTTGTCTCCTCTGCAGTTCGTATCCAATTCTTCTTATACCTGTGCTTTTTCCCATTATTCCTGGGAGACTAATCCCTAAGATTAAAATACATTTTCTTCCTCTTTTTGTCTTTTAATCCAAACAGATTAAAAAACAAAAAGGGCTTCGATTATGTTCCCATCCTTTCTGATTTGATTTTGGAGTTCCATTCACATTTTATGTATTGCAATATATTTTATGTCAGCTCCTAGTACAGGCAAAGACTTTTGATACCAAATACTTTTGAAATACCCCAAGTTGGTTTCTTTCAACCCAGTATAACATTGAAAAGAACCAAAATTAAACTGGGGACTTTTCAGTCAGCTTGGATGCACAATTTCTTACATTTATATTCCATCTTCCAATAAGCTCCCTCCCCCTCCCCCCACCATGTCAAGAGTGTCTTGAGAAACTGCAAGTTGCTTCTGGTGTAAGAGAATTGGCTGTCTGCAAGGACATTGCCCAGGGGACACTGATGTTTTACCATCCTGTGGGAGACTTTTCTCATGTCTCCACAGGAGAAGCTGGAGCTGTCAGATGGGAGCTCAACCCACGCTTCCCAGATTCAAACCAACGACCTTTCGGTCAGCAGTCCTGCTGGCACAAGGGTTTAATCCATTGCGCCACCAGGGGCTCCAATAAGCTGAATCCTTGGCTCTCTTCATCCTTGCTGTCTCCTGGTAATAGCTCAATTGGGTAAGTCAGCCAAGAGAGCAAGGAAGGCCAGGCCAGAGTCAACATGAACTCATTTTGCAAAATTTTGTTCCATGTTCCTAACTACTGCAGGAGATTAAACTGCAATGCAGTTGAGTCTTTTACTAGATATTGGATTGATGACTTGGTATTACACATGACTTATCTACAATATTAATTTGTTAATACCTCAGTTTCCAAGGGCACCCTTTAGTTTTTTAACAAGGACATAGGCTCCTTGACCACACATTTTGCCTGAGAAATCATCCATGCCAAGAGTCCAAACCATTGCACCTCCATAACGTTCCCGTTTCAGGAATTCGGCCTGCACGGAGAATTTAAAAAGAAAAAGCTTTAAATTGCCAATAGTTTAATGTATAGGTTCCTATATAGCATGCCTTTTATTTAAGGGATGGAGTTGTTTGTTTTGTTTCTTCTACTAAGCAACACTCTCACAATAACTAAAGTTTACACTGAGGAATAAAATGCAAAGGAATAGAGCAACTATACAGTGCTTCAGTAATACATTTTTCTATGTATTTATATTGCACTCCTCCCCAGTAATGTCAATAAGATCCTCTGTGACTAATAACTCCCACCAACCCTTAGCAATATACCCATTCCTTTCTTCTAAGACTTAGAATTTAAGTGATCTTGATACTCTCAGAATATTAAATTAGTCACATTTAGACACATGTAATTCAGTTCTCATTGATCCCAGTGAGTCTGCTCTCAGTATGTCTTAAGACTGAGCCCAACCCAAAAACCATATGATGAAAATGGCAAGAACATACTTTTAACTGGAAACTCTTTTCATCATCATATCCAACCCATTCTCCATTTTTGAAAGCATAAGGGACTTTCTGTTCTTCAATCCATCCTTTGGTAGCTCCTTGTAAAAATGTGCACACCTGTTAAAATGATAGAGATTTTGTAAAAGAGAACAGAAAAGGGAGAATAAAGCAAGACACATTCAATTCCAAGTTTCTTCACTAGAATCAATGACTACTTGGTGGACTGCAGCCTTAGACACAGGGCATGTCCAGACAAGACTATCTGTGAAATTGTTGTACTTCAGACACAGAATTTACTGAGGGGTGGAGGGTCCAAATTGTCTTCAAGCTTATAAATCTATTGTGTTTTCTCACTGCCCTGGAGACTAGTACACAGAACAATGGCTTCAAACTACAGGAAAGGAGATTCCACCTGAACATTAGGAAGAGCTTCCTAATTGTGAGAGCTGTTCAGCAGTGGAACTCTCTGCCCTGCAGGGTGGTGGAGGCTCCTTCTCTGGAGGCTTTTGAACAGAGGCTGGATGGTCATCTGTCGGGGGTGCTTTGAATGCAATTTTCCTGCTTCTTGGCAGGGGGTTGGACTGGTCGGCCCATGGGGTCTCTTCCAACTCCCTGATTCTATGATTCTATGACCGTTCAATTTTTTTTTAATCATCACAAAAATCCATCAAAATTGGAAATAGAGAATATACATTGCATTTTAATTGGTGGGACTAATAACCTTCCTCTTGGGAAAATACCATGCAGATTTTTTTTTAAAAAAAAAGAATAAAATTGCCAGGGTATTCTGATAGATTGTGATATAAGTGAATAGCCTAAACTAAAGCATGTTTACTCAGAAATCCCACTGAGTTCAAAAATACTTCTGACATCATAGTGCTCAGAATGACAACTGTGTAATCTGATCCCAGATTATAATTTGGTTGAGTGAAAATTATTTATCCCATTCATGGAATATGAATCGTATTCTCCTCCAGTCCACAGCTACATATTATCTTTTACTAGCACTTTGACTTTAGGTTTTTTCCCCACTAAATATTGGTCATACATTACCATGGAAATGTTTACCTCATAATATGCCAAGGTGCCAGCTTCTTTGGTGTAGGCTCCAGGAGAACCTCCACCAGCGGCTGGAGCACCAACTCCAGTACCTGAGCCAGACAGTCTGAAAGATCGGCCATAGGTTGCAAATCCCATCAAGAGTTTCTCAGGAGGGGCTCCATTATCCTTCCAGTATTTCATGGCATATTCCTGAAGCACAGGAAAAAAACCAGGAGTTTTTATAATGCATCTTTCTTCTATGAGTGTAAGTGTGTTAAACTTTAAGCACCCTAGACAAGGAGCAAGAGAGAGCAGAGAAGGATCAGGCATCCTTTTCTGATTGGGAGGCAAATATTGGATCTTAATGTTGTCTCTCACAATTCTTTGGCCTTGTGGATGAGGAACAGCAGATTGGTAGATGTTTCTGTTAAAAAGTCCTGGTGGGGAGAGAGTAGAGCAGTCCCTCTTTTTTTTTCTTTCACAGGTAAGATAGGAAACCTTTGGTCTTCCACAGACCTATCCCTCACAGTTCCCATCAGCCTCATGATAAGTGAGGCTGATGGGAACTGTGACAAAAACATCTTGGAGGAGACGTCATAGTTTCCCTAACCCTAACTACCCAGACTGCTTTCAGTATTAATATTATGCAATACTGATTCATTACTGTCTTCAATACATGTGTTTTGTGTCCTTCCTATGGTTGGACATAATCTAGTTCACATTGCATCCTGTAGAAAAGTTAACACTATAATTTACATAATGACTTTATGATCTGAGTTTTTGTTGTCTGTTCTTACGCAGTTGTAGAAAGGAACTGGATCATAGCTCTGCAGGCCCTTATGGAGAGGGCTGTTGTGTCCTGTTGTAGATGCCCAACTTCCATGGAAATCATAGGTCATAATGTTGATAAAATCAAGGCTCCTAAATGGAAAAACAGTGAATGAGATGAGCAAGGAACAACTGTTTCTAACTATACTATGGTGCTAATCTGGCAGCCATGTTGTTGTTGGTAATCTAAAGAATTACATTGGTTCATAAACACACGTGTTCTCTAAAAGGCTACAGAAGTGAGATTCATTTTCAGTGGGAATTTCTGCTCTGCTCTGCTGTATCCTAGAACTTAGTTTAAATGGAATTATCTAACCAAGCCTTTCGGTGCAATAGAAGCATAATGGTAAATAAACACTATTATAAAGCTAAAAGTCTGGGAGAAACTACCAAAATGAAGTATCAAATCCCCATTGGATTCCCTTTCAAAATTAACAAAATAGTTTGAGATCTTCAAGCTACTTAAATACAGAGTTGCTTTGCAGACCAAACACAGCATCATCCCATCTTGAAGCATCTTTTGAACTGTCAGCTCTTATACAGGATTGAATCTTGCTTAGTTGAGGGGGATTTTTTTTATAAGATCTCTGCAAAATTTGCAAATTTCTTCATAAACTGGGCATTTTTTAAAAAAACTAGGGTTTTTATGTTTAAGAGAAAAAAGAAAAAAAGGAAAAGTGGAAAATATATTAACAGTGGCCCACATGGGGGATCTGTGTGGGAGGTTTGGCCCAATTCTATTCTTGGTGAGGTTCAGAATGCTCTGTGATTGTAGGTGAACTATAAATCCCAGCAACTACAACTCCCAAATGTCAAGAGTCTATTTTCCCCAAACTCCATCTGTGTTCACATTTGGGCATATTGAGTGCTTGTACCAAGTTTGGTCCAGATCCATCATTGTTTGAGTCCACAGTGCTCTCTGGATGTAGGTGAACTACAACTCCCATACTCAAGGTCAATGCCCACCAAACCCTTCCAATATTTTCTGTTGGTCATGGGAGTTCTGTGTGCCAAGTTCTGTGTTCAATTCCATCGTTGGTGGAGTTCAGAATGCTCTTTGATTATAGGTGAACTATAAATCCCAGTAACTGCAACTCCCAAATGACAAAATCATAATTTTTGAGTGATGGTCACTTCTTGTGTTGTGAGACATTTTGTTGCCAAATTTGGTGTGATTTCGTTCATTGGTTCTTTTGTTTTTAAGGTACTCATTATGCACAGAGCATTTTTATATATATAGATGGCTTCCCATAGCTGTGAGGGACTTCCTAGACTTCTCATGGATACATTAAACTGCAAACAATAGCAAACTCTATTATTTTCAATGGAGGAACCAAGAAGTGTCTATAGCTTGAACAGAAGGACATGAGTGAAAGTGAGGATAAGTGAAATTGTGTACATTGGTTCTGTGAATACAAATATTCTATGGCACAAAATTCAATGGGAGAAAAATTGCTTGAAACTGGCATGTAATTTATAATACACATTCATATGTAGATAAAGTGGTAAGATCGGCCAAGTATTGAATGATGGATGTTAATTATTTGTTTTTCCAACCAAATTATTGAAGTATAATATCTTTTGTACAGCAAAAATGTAGAGGTTTCAAAGAATTTAACCATCATTTGTCAGGACTTAAAACTCTGAGGTTGTCAGTGTGACTTGCTAAAGTTCACCCATCTTGGGAAAAAGGTGGGCTATAATAACAAGAGGAAATACAAATACACAAATGTTTGAATGGGGCTAAGGAAGAAATGAACATTCTGGTAACAGACATCTGCACCTTACAAAAGTCCTGCATTAGCAAGTATCAGTTAAAATCACTGAATCACAGAGAGCTTGTATTCTGCAGAGAAATCGATGGGGCACAAGCAGAAATCATGTAACTTACTGCCCCAGGGCTGCAACTTCATATCCAGCATCCATGGTGCTTTTGCTGGCTGATACTGCTGCAGAAAGGAGCAGCCGTGGGTGACCTGTTCTTTGCCCCTCTTCTTTAAAAGCCGCTACCAAGTCCTTCAATGGTAAAGAATAGAAATAGTCAGTGTTGCATTCATCTACAGTTAAGAGGAGAAGATGCCAAAGAAGATGAGACTCCTGCAGCGTTGTCAGTGAATAAAAAAGGACATCCCAATACGGCTGATTTTGTCACGCAATCAACACCTCCTGAAATCCCTGCATCTGCAGGTATAAAGGAAAGCTTTGCCCAACCAACCTATCAACAGTTGTGTAAAAAGACACATGTGAAAGGGAAGCTGATGTTTTTAGACTGGAAATTTGTATCCCAAAATAAAAGAATGACAAACACATACCCAGAGTTAGTTGCATATATATATTTGAAATTTAGCTGAATGGAGGATCATGACATTTAGTATAGATATAGCGTAATTATTGCTGCTAACATTTGATTTCTTTTTCTCTTTCTTATAACATTTTCCCGAGAAAGAATATACATGTCGACTTTGGGGACATATTCAGTAGAATTATAGGTTTCAAGAGATGGATGTAACCCTATTGCCGTTGGTTTTGAGTACATAGAGGACTGCCATATTAATGTCCAGTGTTTGCAAAATATAAAGGGCTGGGATGTCAATGCTATCCTTCATCTTAAAGTAAAAGCTTATCTTGCTATATGGAGGCCTCATCTTTAAATGTATGCTGTTCTCCATTCTTAAAGTCTGTCTGTTTCTGAATACATTGCAAGGATATATCCAGAATCTGGGATCAGACCTAAGTTGGGGATTGTACTAACTCTGCACAGGGCCCAGGAGGATAAAATGGCTATCTCAGGTAGCAGAATGTGGGTGTCATGCAAGGACAGCAAGGACTTGCTTATTATTGTTGTATTTTTCTTGTCAAGAAGACAGAGAGATGTGTTTTTGAACATTTTGTGCCTGAGAGGTCAAAATGAACATTAGTGGGGAGAACAGAGGTGCCCTTTGCTGCCAGAAGAACATTAGCTGATTCTGTTGCGATAAAAATACATTGTTGTTTGGGGGAAAAAACCATTTTCAACACCTGCGACTAAAGCTTTAATGCAAAGTGTCATTTCTGACCTGAGTCAAGAGGGTGAAATGATGCTTGTCTGCTGGAGGGCTACCTTTGGAACTTGGATATTCCCAATCAAGATCAAGACCATCAAAACCATGCTTGCGAAGAAAGCTTATTGTTGTTTTGGCGAATGCCTGACGATTTGCCTGAGATGACACCATGGTGGTGAACCTGGAAAAAATACATTAGTGAGGGGACAAAGACCTGAGATTTTATGTTTAAAATCATCACACAATTTACTCTTTAGTTTACAGATAATCAGGAAAAAGCTGATCTGGAAATCTCTGAAATTGTGGAATGATGTGAATTTGCACCCCAAATGTTTGCTTATTAAGAACTGTCTTCTTTCTGGTTCATTTGATTGTTCTGATGGGGGGTGCGGGTGGAACGTGAAATGAGATGGATGCAATGGGGATGGGAAGACTTATAATTGCTTTCAGTATCTTTCCAATTATGGCAAGTCCAATAATTTTATAAGGATCCCTTTGAGAAGGAATCCTCAGGTGTAGTTTGTCATTTCCTTCCTCTACAGTGATTCTCAACCTGTGGGCCCCCAGGTGTTTTGGCCTACAACTCCCAGAAATCCCAGCTAATTTACCAGCTGTTATGATTTCTGGGAGTTGAAGGACAAAACATCTGGGAAGCCACAGGTTGAGAAACAGTGTTCTATAATAATGAGTACAGCACCTGGTATTTGTTGATGGTCTCCCATCCAAGTAAGAACCTGAACTGACCCTACATAACTTACACAATCAGAGCCTCCCTCACAGACCATCTCATTCTGGGTCCATTCTGCTGTCAAAACAACCCCCCAAAAGGTATATCTGTAAAGTTTTTGGAGGGTTTAAACAGACCTCTAAGGCAAGTAACACAAATGACACAAAAGTGCCTTTTGACCGCTGTCCTTTGGCCATTTCAGATCAGGATCAATCTTAGCTGAGGCATTGTCCCATGTTGTTGTCAGGGGCAGGGCAATATAAGGCAGCCACTTACCTACTCCATTCATTTGCCAAGGCACAAAGTGACCCCAACATGAGAAGTCAATATCAAACTACATAAAGCAGTCAGTTCTGGTTTTTAAAGTGATGCCTAGTTGACATAGCATGAACTTTCTTCTCTATATTTGGCAATTTAGCTTGCTTAGTTGTTGATCATGGAAACATAAGACATGAACAGAGGTTTCATTTGCATATGTAATTTCTCAGACATAAAGCTCTGAAGAAATCATATTGCAAAAGATAACCTCTCATAAAGTTTGGCACTTAATATTGGCATGCGGAGCAAGAAATTCCATAGGTGTCTCTCCTGATTTTTCACAAGTGAAGAAACAGTAACCAACCACCAAATATGAGCCCTTGACACTCCAATGTTGCAGGCAATGTTACTCTCCTCGTTCATCCTAATGGCAGAGCCAGGCCTCGTTAGCATCATTTTGTAACTGAGAAATATAGCCCTTACACAGAGTATTTCTATAGAATAGATAAATTTCTCACTTCTGATTGTCAAATGTTCCACCCCCAACAGCCAACAATGTGAGCAGCTTATTGTTCCTACAAAATAAGAAAAGGAAAAAGTGAGTTAATACTTAAATATGCATGGACCTTGAAAAACTGATGAAATTATTCTATCCCTTAGGAAAAAAGATTCCTCCCACCCACACCCCATGACCACTTTCTCTTTGAATAAAGTTAGCAGCCACCTGGAATACTGTGTCCAATTCTGGGCACCACAGTTCAAAAAAGATATTGACAAGCCGGAAGGTGTCCGGAGGAGGGTAACTAAAATGATCAAAGGACTGGAGACCATGCCCTATGAGGAGCATCTTAAAGAACTGGGTATGTTTAGCTTGCAGAAGAGAAGGTTGAGAGGAGACATGATAGCCATGTATAAATATGTGAAAGAGTGTCATAAGGAAGAGGGAGCAGACTTGTTTTTTGCTGCCTTTGAAACTAGGACTAGGAGCAATGAGTTCAAATTACAGGAAGGGAGATTCCACCTGAACATTGGGAAGAACTTCTTGACTGGAAGAGCTGTTCAACAGTGAAACTCTCTGACTCAGAGTGTTCTGGAAGCTCCTACCTTGGAAACTTTTAAACAGAGGCTGTGAGGGATATTTTGATTGTGCTTTTCCTGCATGGCAGGGGGTTGGACTAGATGGCCCATGTGATCTCTTCCAACTCTATTGTTCTATGATTCTACCAGAATCAAGCAGCCTTTGGGAAATACTCAAGTAGTACAAAATTAGTCCAGAATCATGAACATTCAGAAACTAAAAGGTATCTCCCTCTTCTTACAATTATTTTTTTCTACACTGTGCAAGGAATCAGAACTGTATTTGACCCCATAGGCTACAATATTTTTTTTCTTTGCTGGAAACCCATGAAAGATAGTAGTGGTCCAGGGACTATCACCGTATTATAAGACAGCTCTGAGCATCTCCACGATCTATCATAGCTGTGGTGGCTAGGAATGCTGGTGAGGCATGATCCAACACATCTGGAGAGCTATTTGGGGAACAGCTGTCTTAAAGCATTGATGAACTCTATTTATGAAGGTTATACAGATGTTTCACTGCTGTCACCTACACGTGTTAGCTAGGTAAACATTTTTAGGGGAGAAGAGACAAACACACAGAAGACCACAAAAGAATGGCATTTTCTGTTCCTTTTATGTATTGTTACTTGCCTTTGCTTTAAGGCATTGAGCTGTTTGTAGAGTGTTTCGTCATTCCATTCTCTAGTGGTGATTTCATTGTTGTTCATCCCAGCAAAGGCAAAGATCACATGGGTG
This sequence comes from Anolis sagrei, assembly GCF_037176765.1. NCBI lineage: Eukaryota > Metazoa > Chordata > Lepidosauria > Squamata > Anolidae > Anolis > Anolis sagrei. The sequence continues at coordinate 191,253,085 of NC_090024.1, read as the reverse complement.
CACAGGAATGGGTCTATATTTTCTGGTGTGAACTTGGCTGGTTCTGCCCTGTACTGATCCCAGTTGGTGACATAACACACAAGGAGGTAGGCAGAACCTGGAAAGAGAAAGCAGAGGTGAGGATGGGAAAGGACAAGGCCAGCTCATCATTAGATTTATTGCCTTTCAAGGCAGAAATTCCACATCCAGACAAAATAAAGGGTTCAGAGCCAGCAAACAGTGCTGCCATTTTCAGAGAATTGGGAAAATATGTGATATAAAGAACATAAAACACTTCGGACAAAACCTCCAAAAGGCTACGTTTTATTTTACAAATACATGATGAAAACTATTTTATTCTTGTTGTATTTGGTGATACCAAATGAAAGAGTCTTTGTAATGTTAAAAAATGAATCTTTTAAGTAGCTACTATATCATTGCAAATACATTTCCCCCCCAAAAGGGCATATGTAATTCTTTAGCTACAATCTAGAAAAATCAAGATATCTGGAAAAAATGTGGACCTTGCGAAAGCCAATGCAAGTTGGCCATCTGTGCATTCATTCCATATGTTCAGAGCAGTTTTTGTATATACTTCTATGACACAATGCCTCATAAAAGTACCTATTCAACAGCCTTCAACCCTTTCCATTTTTCTATTTTGATTCTTACTGCTGCTTAAAGTCCCTGTTTAGGACTCTTAACTGGCAAAATTCCTCCAGGAAACATGACCATAAAATAAAACTTTTTCTAAAACTGATTATTCCCAGCACTTTTCGCTGGCTGTTATGGGAAAAGATGTCAATTGACAATTAAGAATGGCAGACTCTTCTTGAGGAAGGGATGCATTTGGCCATGAGTGAGCTGTGGAAACGCTTCTTATATCTGGGCTGCTGTGAGTTATCTGGGCTGTATGGCCATGTTCCAGAAACTTCTTATATCTCCTGCCTTCTCTAGCAGTAACTCATTTGAAAACAGAAGTGACTTGTAGTTTCTCAAGTCAATCCTGGCACGACAAAAAAAAATTGAAAACAATGGAGTTAAACTTGTCTGGCAGCAGAGTTGTGCCATGCCAGAGAGCCAGAGTGGCATACCGGTTTGAGTGTTGGATTAGGATATGGGCAAGAATTCAGAGATGGAAAGGTTCAGATCTCTGCTTAGCTATGGAAATTAACTGGGTGGTTTTGGGCAAGTTATATCTTTTCAGACTCAGAAGAAGAGAATGAAACATCTTCTGAATAAATCTTGCCAAGAAACCACATTTTAGAGTTGCCATAAGTCAAAGCTGTGCCTTCAGTTTTACTCGGGTCAGAATGGACATAAGTTTTGCCTGGACTTCACCAAAAACCAAGCTATGAACTGAGTCGACTGTTCTAGGCTTGACAAAAGAAATGTTCATACCAAACTGCAGATTCAGCAAAATGGTGAGCCCTGGAAAGCAAATAAAAAGACATATTCAATAAAGGAAACAGATTTCAAGCATTTTGTGTCTGATGCAAAACACTGAGAGAAGACACACACTTTAATTGACTAACTATCTATATATATAAATCTGTTAGGTTGGTTATACCGGACAGGTAAACTCTAAACCCCCCCAACGAAACTGCACCAAAATTGCCATGGCCCTAGGACAACCCACTCGGTACAAACTAATCCACTCACAATTACAAACAACACAACAACACACTCACAAAGTGGCAAAACAACTGAGCATGCGCACTGCCGCAAAGACCCCAGCGCGCGCGCACACATGGCCGAACGGCCGAACGGCACTTCCCTCCCTCCCTCGCCCAGCACGAACACGTCGCCGCCACAAACACACACACACGCATCGCAACTTCCTCCCACCCCTTCCGGCCCTGAAACACTCCTTCCCTCCTCCAACGCAGCTCTGGTAAAACACGCCCCCTCCCTTCCCCGCAACACAACCAAACGCCGGTAACAACCCCTCCCCCCGCTAACTCACCACACCTCCCTTCCCCGCAACACAAAAACACACACGCCGCTAACGCACACCTCCTCCCTTCCCCGCAACACAACCAAACGCCGGTAACAAACCCCCCTGCCTTCTACACAAACACACACGCCGCTAACTCACCACCCCTCCCTTCCCTGCAACACACAAACACACACGCCCCTAACACACACCCCCTCCCTTCCCCGCAACACAACCAAACGGCGGTAACAAGCCCCCCTGCCTTCCCTGCAACACACAAACACACACGCCGCTAACACACACACCATCCCTTCCCCGCAACACAACCAAACGCCGGTAACAAACCCCCCTGCCTTCCACACAATCACACATGCAGCTAACTCACCACCCCTGCCTTCCCTGCAACACACAAACACACACGCCGCTAACGCACACCCCCTCCCTTCTCCGCAACACAACCAAACGCCGGTAACAAACCCCCCTGCCTTCCACACAATCACACATGCTGCTAACTCACCACCCCTGCCTTCCCTGCAACACACAAACACACACGCCGCTAACGCACACCCCCTCCCTTCTCCGCAACACAACCAAACGCCGGTAACAAACCCCCCTGCCTTCCACACAAACACACACGCCGCTAACTCACCACCCCTCCCTTCTCCTTCTTACCTCCTCCTTCTTCTTCCCCAATCTCACCTCCTCCCCCTCCTTCTTCCTCCCCTCCCCTCTAGGCGAGGGAGGTTCTGTGCAGGGCCTAGCCTTGCATGAAGCCTCTCTTGCCTAGATCGCGATCCGGCCAGAGGGAGGGACGACGGAAGAACAGCAAAAGAGGCGAGTGCTGGGAAGGGAAGGGAAGGGAAGGGAAGGGAAGGGAAAGGCGGGGGGGGGGAAAGGAAGGGGAGGCTCCACAACACAACACAACATCTCACAACAGAAGGAGTGACCATCACTCAAACAATTATGATTTTGTCATTTGCGAGATGTAGTTCCTGGGATTTACAGTTCACCTACAATCAAAGAGCATTCTGGACTCCACCAATGATGGAAATGAACCAAACTTGGCACACAGAACTCCCATGACCAACAGAAAGCACTGGAAAAGATTGGAGAGCATTGACCTTGAGTTTGGGAGTTGTAGTTCACCTACATCCAGACAGCACTGTGGACTCAAACAATGATGGATCCGGACCAAACTTAGCATAAGCATTCAATACGCCCAAATATGAACACAGATGAAGTTTGGGGAAAATAGACCTTGACATTTGGGAGTTGTAGTCACTGGAATTCACAGTTCACCAACACTCAAAGAGCATCGTGAACCCCACCAATGACAGAATTAGGGCAAACATGCCACACTGAACCCCTATGGCCAAGCATAAAGAAGGGGGAGGAAGGAGGGATGCCAGAGACAGAAAGAGAGAGGGAAAGAGGGGAAAGGAAGGAGTGTGAGAGAGAGAGAAAGAGGGAAAGAGAGAGAGAAAGAGGGGAAAGGAAGGAGTGTGAGAGAGAGAGAAAGAGGGAAAGAGAGAGAGAAAGAGGGGAAAGGAAGGAGTGTGAGAGAGAGAAAGAGGGAAAGAGAGAGAGAAAGAGGGGAAAGGAAGGAGTGTGAGAGAGAGAAAGAGGGAAAGAGAGAGAAAGAGGGGAAAGGAAGGAGTGTGAGAGAGAAAGAGGGAAAGAGAGAGAGAAAGAGGGGAAAGGAAGGAGTGAGAGAGAGAGAAAGAGGGAAAGAGAGAGAAAGAGGGGAAAGGAAGGAGTGAGAGAGAGAGAAAGAGGGAGAGAGAGAGAGAAAGAGGAGAAAGGAAGGAGTGTGAGAGAGAAAAAGGGGGAAAGAGAGAAATAGGGGAAAGGAAGGAGTGTGTGAGAGAGAGAGAGGGAAAGAGAGCGAGGGAAGGAAGGAAGAGAGGCCAGGCAGAGAATTCAAAACTCTTACTAAAGGCCACAGCAACGCGTGGCAGGGCACAGCTAGTGATGCTATAAAAGAACTTGTGAGTCATGGGGGAGCAATTGAATGCTTTCTAGCACCAGCTTCCATCTAAACTTGGAAGCTAGGCAGGATCACCCTTGGTTACAAATACCAAGTGCTACAGGCTATATTTTAGGGGAAGGACCTGGCAAAACCACCCTTTGCCTATGAAACCCTATGAAATTCATTGGAGTGTCATAAATTCATGGGGGTGTCAGGAGACTTTCAGGCACAAACACACAACTACGGTGATGGCATTATTTCATTAAAGCAGTAGTTCTCAACCTGTGGGTCCCCAGATGTTTTGTCCTTCAACTCCCAGGGCAGAGAATTCCACTGCTGAACAGCTCTCACAGTCAGGAAGTTCTTCCTAGTGTTCAGATGGAATCTCCTTTCTTGTAGTTTGAAGCCATTGTTCTGCATCCTAGTCTCCAGGGCAGCAGAAAACAAGCTTGCTCCCTCCTCCCTATGACTTCCTCTCACGTATTTATACATGGCTATCATGTATCCTCTCAGCCATCTCTTCTTCAGGCTAAACATGCCCAGCTCTTTAAACCACTCCTCATAGGGCTTGTTCTCCAAACCCTTGATCATTTTAGTTGCCCTCTTCTGGACACATTCCAGCTTGTCAATATCTCTCTTCATTTGTGGTGCCCAGAATTGGACACAATATTCCAGGTGTGGTCTAACCAAGGCAGAATAGAGGGGTAGCATGACTTCCTTGTATCTCAGTGGTTCTCAACCTGGGGTCCCCAGATGTTTTTGGCCTTCAACTCCCAGAAATCCTAACAGCTGGTAAACTGGCTGGGATTTCTGGGAATTGTAGGCCAGAAACATCTGGGGACCCTAGGTTGAGAATCACTGCTTGTATCTAGACACTATACTCCTATTGATGCAGGCCAAAATCCCATTGGCTTTTTTTGCCGCCGCGTCACATTGTCGGTTCATGTTTAACTTGTTGTCCACGAGGACCCCAAGATTTTTTTTCACACGTACTGCTCTCGAGCAATGGGAAAAATAATTCAAGTTACTCACCTGTCCACAGTATCATCCTCATATTGACACCTAGACAGAAGGGGGAGGGGTGAATGAGAAAACATATAAGTGGATGCAAATCTTATGCAAATTTCCTAAATGCCCTACACTCTCACAAATGATAGAGGAATTGTGCTAATATTCTTTAGTTCCCCTTGCTGCATAGAAACATTTTTCACCTGTATAAAGTGCAAAACTTTGGTGAATTCAGAGGATGATTCTCAAATAGTGACTCATATATGTGAACATATCTACATGAGTCTGCAGGGATCTTTTTCTAAGTATTGGTTCATTCAAATTTTGGTTTTATACCAATGTACAAAAGAAATGCCTCTTTATGAGTCCCACCTTATGTGTGTGCGTATCTCCCTTCACATTGTTTGCATGATGAACCCTGAATGCCTTACTCTAGCATCTCTAGAATTAATACTTCCATCCATTCTCATTCAAAGCAACAGATGCTACATCTAACTACATTCTCCATGATCTGAATCTTCTCCTCAGAGCCACTCCCTTCACCCATTCAGAATTAGATTCAAGAAAGTAAATAAAGCTATTTTGCCCTGGGTCTTAATGTTACCACAGGCCTGCCAAAATCTTACAGTTCAAACAGCACAGCTCTCTCTGAAGTGTTGTTCCTCTGTCACATGAGCCAGAATGCCTTCGTCCATCCCGACCTCGGTATAAATTGTGTTTCCAGACAGTCCACGCCCTGCATTTTCCTCTTTCAGGAAGGAGCTGTCAATATTCTGAAGCAATGCCTCTGGCAAAGAAAAAAGTCAAGACAGATGACATGGGATTAACCTCATTAGAAAAAACCTGTCAGCAGATATGTTGATATACTAATTTTGGCATGTCAGGACGAGCCCAGACGCTGAGATCTCAGGGCACAAACCTGAAAACTAAGTATGACCCTTTGCCACATCAGATGACAACAAAACCCCTTCCCTTCAGTCTAGAAGAGACCATCTCACACCTCCACACAAAGAGAAAGAGATTTGTCAATTTTCTCACAATTTAAGTATAATAAACTAAGCTTCAGAGGTTTGCACCCATAGGCATGGCATTGTTCTGTGTGGTCACACTATTCAAATATATTCAAGCATTATCTTATCTAACGGTCTTCAACTGTCAAGGGTAATTCTTAACTTTAATCTTCAGTAAAGTAGAAATCATACATGTTGTGAAAACTTTAATAAATACAGTTTGTCCTGCAATCATTCAGGAAAGCCACACATAAGGAAACTGCCTTTTGTGTGGATTTTATAGACATAAGATATCCTTCCTCTTTGCTTCTGCTAACCCTCTGTTTATCTTTTAAACCTCCAAAATACAGATGGCATTCACTGCAGCAACCAGCCTTTCCAATCTGATCTATGAATGAAGCCTTTTCTAGGCCTCAACTAACATAGATTTTCCCCTCATAAATCAAGGATTTTTTCCATATTTATTTACTAAAAAAAGCAAATTGAACAGTTTCAAACCTAATTTATTACAGGAAGAAGTGTGTACCCCAAGATCTAAAATGTGCCTATTTTGAAGGATGACGCTGTGCAGAAATTGTTGCACATGCCAACTTCCAAATGTGTCTCTCTGTATTTATGTTATCTGAGCTGTTTTCAAGTATAAAGTCCCAAATCCTACACTGTATATGTGGCAAAATGACAATCACACCTAGTTCACATTTTTACCGGTCCACACACTGTCTTGCCAGAGAAAGAAAATATGCCATGCAGATGATCAGTAAAAAAGTTTACTCTTTGTAATGCAGAGCAACATATATACCATCACAAGAACAGTTGCACTAACGCACACAATGTCCTTTGAGATCTTCTTCCAGCAGCTCATGAAGCAAGAACTCAAACTGTCTCTCTGCTAGCTCATGCACAGCTAAAGCCCAAAAATGTAACTGTGGTAAAACTCTCAGGCTCAGCTAGTATCCTGAGCATACCCCAACCAATCAGCTTCGTGCTTTGAGTTTTCAATTAACAAACTCACCAACTGATTTATTTACATGCCCTAACAGTATAGGCAGGTGTAATGCAGTTCCCTATATGTCCCACCTCCAGAAAGCAGCTTCCAAGCATCAGAACATTCTCTTTCTGGCCAAATAGGGAAAATAGGATGGAGTTAGGCACCCAAGCAATACCCAGTGTTCATTTACACTGCATAATTAATACTGTTTAATGTCACTTGAATTGCCATGCCTCCATGCTAAGGAATCCTTGGAGTTTTAGTTTGATGAAGCATAGAAGGCTAAAGATCTTGTAAAACTTCAGCTCCCGTAATTCCATAGGCAAATTGAGGCATGGCAGTTCAAGTAGTGTCAAATTACATTACTTCGACTGTGTGAATGCACCCTAAGACTGTACATATTCCAATCACTTTCCCATTTGTTCCAGGCTACAATGATTTTTGTTAATGGGTTAATGTAAACAATGCCTTTTAAAGGAAGGGCTGCAACACTGCAAGCATCTGCCACTTATTATGCATTTCAGCAACAACTGTGGCAGCTAGTTTAGTTGTAAAACAGATTCCATATGGATCCCTATGGCAATTAGTGCTCAAAAAGTCACATGGGTGATGAATTAATCATATCATATGTATCTGCAAATTCAAACCTGAATCAAGATGACCTTTCAGGTTTCTAGCTTCCTAACGTGAATGGTGGCAGGTAGAACAAGTTCTTTCCCCATCTTCATTCCAGGAAAACACAAAAGGTCCTATTGTATTCAAGGCTGGATTCTTGATCTTTGGGAACTGATGTGCATAAGATATTCATTTATGACTGTGTTGTGAAACACCAAAGGAAGAGGTATTTCCAAATCCGTTATTCCTAGACTGGAGATTATTTCCACATCATTGAAAACTATTTCAGTAAACATGTTATACAATAACCGAAATGATCTCCTACGCACTGTGAAAGAGGATGGTTTTGCTGTCAAGCATGGGGATTTGCATACTCATCGGTTGAAATTCCAGTTTAGAAAAGGATAAAATGCCACGTAATTGGGGTGTTTGGGGGTTTTTTGCCAGAGAGCTAAACTAAACAGTGTATTAAATACATGTGGCCCAGTGGTTTGAGTGCTGACCTCTTCACACGGCCCTCTCAGGCCATGCCACTTCACCAGCAGTCACCAGTGAAAGGGAAGGCATGTGGCACGCCCTCCTTCCTTCCCCCATAATATGGTGGAGATGGAAGAAGGTACATTAGCACCGTGTCCCTGTCCCCATCAGATGGGGAAAAGGTAGACAGTGCACATTGCCCCACCACCCTTTTCCCCATCATATGGAGAAAAGAGGAGGAAAGTGCAGGTAGCTCAATTGGTAGGAATGTGGGTGGGGCCTGCTGTGCGTCATCTGATGGCGCTCAGTAGGCCCCGTCCAAGTGGCAAAGCAGGGTTATTTTGCCCTGTGTGAAGAGGTTGGCTCTGGCAGGAGACCAGGGTCCGTGTCCCTGCTCAGCCATAAAAGCCACAGTCTCATCCTAAAAGGAAGACAATGACAAATCTCCTTTGAATAAACCTTACCAAGAAAACCGCTGTTGTAGTGTTACTGTAAATCAGAGTCAATCTGAAAGATTTCTGATTGGCCACGGTGGTCCACCCTCTAGTTACATCCCGAATAGACTACTGCAACGCTCTCTGTGTGGGGCTGCATTTGAAAACTTCTCAGAAGCTTCAATTAGTCCAACGATCGGCAGCCAAGTTGTTAACTGGAGCAGCGTACAGGGAGCGCACTACTCCTTTGTTGCACCAGCTCCACTGGCTGCCGATTAGCTTCCGGGCACAATTCAAACTGCTGGTTTTAACCTTTAAAGACCTGAACAGTTCTGGCCCAGATTACTTGTCCAAACGTATCTCCTGCTATGAACAATCACGAAGCTTAAGATCGTCAGGAGAGGCCCTGCTCTCGATCCCACCACTATTGCAAACGCGGTTGGTGGGGACGAGAGACAGGGCCTTCTCGGCAGTGGCCCCCTGTCTGTGGAACTTCCTCCCTAAGGACATCAGGTTGGCCACCTCCCTCCTGTCCTTTAGAAGACAACTGAAGACTTGGCTCTGGGGCCAGGCGTTTGACTAGATGATAGTGACAATAGGAAAAGGAACTTTGGGTTTGAGATATTGGATTCCCCGGCTTGATTTTTGGTTTTACTGGCATGCTAATATTATTGTTAAATGAATTTATTGGTTAATTTGTACAATATTTTAAAATGTTTTACTGTTTTACTGTTTTTAAAATGTTTTACTGTTATTCTTATAATGTATATGTTGTAAGCATCGCTGGTGCCTATGTGAGGCCTCCCTGAGCCCCCCTTGTGGAGAGAAGGGTGGGATAGAAGCGTATTCAATAAATAATTTCACCCTTTTGTGTGTGTGTGTGTGTGTGGATTGGGTTATACTCCCTCTGAAAATGCAGGTACACAACTTGGGTATATTTCTGCACTCAGCTCTGACCTTAGATGCTCAGGCTTGTGCTTTCCTGACCACTGCAGAAACCTGAGTCTTCCTGTTCCTTGGATGCCTTACATAGCTACAATGATACATGCCTTTGTTATATCCCAGTTGGAGTACTGTACTGCATGCCAAATGGGACTTCTTTTGAAGAGTGTTCAAAAACTTAAACTGGTCAAAAGAGTTTGATCCAGATTACTAATGGGCGCTGGCTACAGGGAGCCTTTGTTGCAACAGTCCCATGGCTGTCAGTTTATTTCTGGGCACAATTCAAAATGCTGGTTTTGACCTATAAAGCCCTACCCCACTCAGGTCCAGGCTCTCTGAAGGACCATATCTTCCCATATGAGCCTGCCCAAGTTTCAAAATCTGAAGAGAAGGCACTTCTTCCTATCTCAGCATCTTCACAGACACCGGTGATAGGAACATGGAAGAAGACCTTCTCTGTGGCTGCTGCCACACTTTCAAATTCCCTCCCTAAGGAAGTTAGGATGGCTTCTCCTTTGTTTTCCTTTGGGTGGCAGGTTAAAAAAAATCTTCCAGTTAAGACCTATGCTCATTTGATATAACATCAGAAATCCCAAATGTGTGTCCACACAAGCAGAGGAAAACTTGAATAAAGAGAGTTGCCCAGTTTTGTAGACTAACCCTAGACATGCTTTACTGTACAAAGGCTCTTTCAGACATGACACTGAATGCACATAAGGGACAGTATGTGTTAGTGTGTTTGTCCTCAAACCGCCTGTCAAATTATGGAAATCTCATGAAGGTCATAGGGTTAACTTAGGCTCCCCAACACTTCCTTTGAGGCAGAGACAGAAACCTGAACGGTGTTTATGTGAGTTATGCAGATGGATTACCACTTACTTTTCAAAAGCTTCTTTGTGTGCACTTCTTTGTGAAATCTTACATTCAGCTAAGAGAAACATTGCACATTTTTAATAATATTCCATTATTTTTATTATTTTTCAAGCATCTCAAAAGTTGGGCTCTGACAATGAGTGAATGATAACCAATAATTTGTTGGGCTTTTCCTTTTATCTTAACAGCATTTCTGCTTTTGTGAGAAGGGCAAGAGAAATCCACAGTAAATGAGCCTAGTTGTTGTCATTTAATTTTTAATGGTATGTGGATAGTCACAGCACTTGCAGCTGTCATTAAAGACTAGGTCAGGTGCACAACTCAGGTGATAAGTGCGGTCTCCAACACACATATAGAATTTTCCACTGTCTTTGGGATCTGCATGGATCCCATCAACCTTTCCAACACAAAATGATGGATCTGAATCCACTGGAGGAGTAACTGGAGGATCGATTGGAGGGTCGGTTGAAGGATCTGTTGGAGGATCGGTTGATGGATCGGTTGGAGGATCAGTTGAAGGATCAGTCGGAGGATCAACTGCATCTGGGCAGTTTGGTACAATGGGATCTACAGCAAAATTAAACAGCATTTTAAAATATGTACTAGTGCTAATTATATCATTTTTTTCTCTGCTCACTTTGGGGAGGGGTGAGTGAATGCTGGGGAACATATAGAGATGTGTATGCATACTCAGAGAGAGAGAGACATGGCAGCCTGAAATTTATCTAAAATTTCATTTGTAGTTTTTACTTCTACATGTTCAACAGTTTTTCTCCAGATTTGACCAATTAAAATAATTTGAGAGGCACTAGGAGATATTTAAATTCATATCGCTGTTCCAAGTGATATTGTAGGTGGTTTTGTCAGCAGATTATGGTGTACACCTTCCCCAGTCTAAGGACACAGGAGATACAGGGGATCAGAGAGGTCAAACAGCAATGACTTCACTCTCCTTGCCCCCCCCCCCCCCCCACTAGGCTTGTCTTAGAACACCTACAAAAGCAAAGATAAGGACGGAGCAATAAGAGTGCCTGTATCAGATTCCATAAAATGGAGGCTGAGTATAGTAGGTATACCTCTCTTGCAATAAGTCTACAAGTATTAACTTCAGGATTTTTTGTTCTGCCCTAGTGTGAACAAATAAGAGACCAAATTCTAGATGCAGTAATAACAAACTATTTGCTGACTCACCATGACACCAAAAATCTGCTGCCTTGAAACAGTGTCACTCTGTCTAATAGTAGGATCAGGTTGGTTGGCCATTAATAAAGAAGCCCTGCTAAGTTCAGCTGAAAACAATCCCAGGAAAATGAGTATCCTATTGCCGCTTGTTTTTCCAAATTATTTAAAATATTGCTATCCGTTTTGTCCTCTTACCATTTGTTTCAAGCAATCTCTTCAGTTCACTAATCAAAGGGTATTTTCCTTGGTTACAAAATGTACCAAGAAAGTCATCCAAATCAATGGCCCAAACCATGGCACCTCCAAAATTGTTCTCCTTCAGGTACTTTGCCTTTGAAAAAACAATTTGAAAAGTGTTTTAGTTAGCATCTCCCACTGATTTGTCAAATGTGAATATCTACATTGCATCAGATACTTACTGGCATACATGGTTGACATAAGGAACACTTTTGTACAGTTGAGTAATAACATGTAAATGATTGTTTTCTACTGGCTACAGACCTAAGAGTATCTCAGCTTGGCATTTCATGTGGTAAAAACAAGAGATCATCCTATCACAGCCAACATGGGTAGCTTCTGTATTGTAGAATAAATGCACTTTGACTGTCATGACTCAAAGCCACTACAGAAAGAGTGGCTGAAAGAGCAAAGAAGAGGGATGAGGGAATTAAGCATATCTGCCTCCACAATCACAACCCACATTACAGGAATGTCCACAAAGGACCCTAGGATGTGGCTTGAAGATTTGGACAAGGAAGCAGGAAAAGGTAACAAAAAGCCTCAAGAACTGTCAAGAAGAAGCATTAAATGGTTGATTACTAACTGGCACAAATCAGCAGTCTAGAAGAACCTTTTGTCAGTCTTGGACAACCCTCAACAGTTACCTGTTTGCTTTCCAACCTACAAACAAATGTCTATTTTGGATCTTGTCTCTATTGACTCTGAGCATCTTACAAGTATACTCCTGCCATCCATCCATCAACTCAAAATTACTCATGCTAAGCTCCTGTACATCCAGAACAATGCTAGTTTCTGGACCAACCCTACCAAACATATGAATTAGAACAGAGCTGGCATTGGCTCCTATGGTACCTTTAAGAAAATGTGTTGCCAGAAGTATTTATTCCCTAAAAATGGAGAAGCAGTTTGCAGATGTAGAGACATGTGGCCCAAGCAAGTCCATTTTAAATGCTATATACAGAGATAAGGTTATTAATGACAGAAATGAGAAGGAAGGCTTGAAAATCACAAAAGTCTTACCTTGTGTCTGAAGCTACAAATGTTGTCATACGTAAGCCATACATTATTCTTAAAGGCATATGGGACTTTCTGGTCATCCAGCCACCGCACTTGAGCATCCTTTATGAAATCGCAAATCTATTAGAAGAGTAAAATATTATTGCCAGACTGAGGATTTACCTTGAAAAGCACCAATGGTATTTCTCAGTTTATGCATTAATGGTACTAGTCAAAGATCATGACAAATAACACCATCCACGAATGTTTATACTAGCTAACCTCATTAAAAATTCTGCTCACATATTTTTGTGACACTTTATCATCCTAATAAAAGCATTATACAACTCTGAATACTGTTGTAATTGATTAGTTATTCTAATAATTATTAGCAATATAGTGCTATCAAATTTCAAAGGAGGAATAGTACATGATTGAAATGCTGATTCTTCACTGTGACATGCACAGAAGAGTGTTTTTCTACCATAAACCAGCAATTTGGCTCATTCACTTGCAGGGGGGGCGGGGTCAATGGCTACTTTTGAAACATATTATAGTGTTGGATATCTGTTTCCAAAATGCTCGGGACCAGAAATATTTTAGATTTCAGGGTCGACCCGATTTTGGAATGTTTACACATACACAATGAGCTATCTCAAAAGGCAACCAAGTCTAAACATAAAAGTCATTTGTGTTTCATATACACTTTATGCACATAGGCTGAAGATAATTTATGTACAATAGTCTTTAATAATTGTGTGCATGAAACAAAGTTTGTATACACTGAACCATCAGAAAGCAAAGGTGTCATTTTCTCAGTTACCCATGTTATCATTTTTGGATTTTGGAGCATTTAGATTTCTGGATACTCAACCTGTATTGCAACAGTATTACAATAGTAACTACTGGGGGACTTCAGCTAATTTAAAGTAACTTACAAATGTCTGTCATGGACATATATTTCCAATTTAGGATATCACATTCTCAATGTTCACGCTTTCATATGCTTAAGTCAAGTCTAGCTTATGGCAATATATTTTCAGAGGATTTGACCAAATCTACCCAGTGGATTCCCATGGGTGGGCAGGGGTTTAAACCCTAGAGTCCTAGTCCAATACTCAAACAACTATGCCATACTGGTTCATACGCTTCATTCTGTCATACCTCGAAGTAAGCCCAATATCCAGCCTCTTCTGTATATTGCCCTGCAGGACCAGCCCCTGAGATTGATGTACAGAGTCCTGCTTCACCACTGCTCCAAAGCCCTAAAGAACGTCCATAGGTGGGGAACCCCATGAGCAGCTTCTCCGCTGGAGCACCTTGGTCCCTCCAATACTCCATAGCATATTTCTGCCAAAACACAGGGGGAAATATTTGAACTATATTTTCATCTTTTTATATTAAAAAAAACCTGAAGTTTATGAGTGGATCCTTTACTCACACAATTGAAAATATCAACATCACACCACTCAGAGCCTGCGTACAGTGGGCTATTGCATCCGGTGGTGGAATCCCAGTCACCATGGAAGTCATATGTCATTACACTGATGAAATCAAACAGCCTGATGCAAGTAAAGAAAAATCAATTAGGAATCAATCACTCATCCTATACTGCACTACATTGTCTAATGTAGTGCAGTATAGTGACCTAAAATGCTACCAGTGAGATATGGTATCAATTTACATCTTACACATGCTGATTTGCCTGTGTTTTAGAATGAGGAAGGCTCTCCAGATGCTGTCAGACTGCTACTTGTATCAATTCAAACCAGTCAGTATTGCAGAATCATGAGACAGAATCCAAAAACACCCGAAGGACCACATGTTTCACCCTTTGAGTTAAGAAAGAGGTGCAGTTCAACCCTAGCATCAGATATTGGTATGTATAGAACTGTAACATGGAGTTTAAAATTATTTTTGTCCATTATTTTGAAATACACTTGTTTCCAATGTGTGTTCTTAGAATGTATTGAAATAAAGGTGTCAATTTTCCTTTAAATTAGATAAAAACAAATATTTATTCAATTTTTTTGATGCTTTATCCATCAGGGTGTCCACCCCAGAATAAAATGTTTAGAGTCTTAAGGAGCTATTTTATTCTGAGCACCACAGATATAGAAATATATCCTTGGAAATTCCAAATATATCTTTTTAAAACCAAAGGCCAGTTTAACATACTTTCAAAAATAATGAAATGAATGTTTCCAGGTTTAGCAAATTCGTATTTTGAGGCCTTTCTATAATCAAAGGGTATTCATGTGTCAGAATTTTTCTAAACTGGAGAGGGCACAAACACCGTATATGATTATTGCTGAGGGTCACAGTACATTTGACAATTGTACTTACTTCCCTAAGTTAGCAATTTCATATCCAGCATTAATTGTTTCTACACCAGCAGACACTGCAGCTGTGACCAACAGTCTTGGCTGCCCACCTTCTTTTATAAAAGCATCTCTCATTTCCTGCAAAGCAAAACAAAAATGGTGAATAATAACACTCTTCCAATTATTATATGAGCTAATCAATATACTCCTCAATTAATTATCAATTTAAAATTGTTTATTTGTTATTCATTTTACAAAGGTATACCAACCTTTGTTCCAGAAAAATGATTTCAGGGTGGGCTACATGTTTTCAGCATATACAAACATATACAAAGATGTAAACCCACAATAAACAATGTTTCCTAAAGCTGTGGAAGAACAATGTTAACACAAGCCAAATAAATACTCAAAACATGTCAGATTATTTTCAGGGTTATATGTTAAGAACATTAACATGTTGGGCTTGGCCTCATGTAAGCCGCTCCAAGTCCCTTGGGGAGATGGTGGCGGGGTTATTATTATTATTATTATTATTATTATTATTATTATCATCCTCATCATCTTTGTAAAATATTCTTAAGATCATAAAGATTAAAACCAAATTAGTGGTTTCTGTTTTTTTTCTGTCTGTTAGATTTGCATTTTGTGTTAGTGTGTTTATTTATGCATTTTATTTTTGTGTTTACGATCTGCATTTTAATAGGTACTTTGTTGTAGTGTTGGTAGTTGTAGTAGGTTAAATGTAGATGTGTAGTTTTTAAAACATTTAAAAACTTGTTGCATATTCTATTATTATTGTGATATATATATATATATAGCATTTAAAATATTCTTCAAAAATACATATTTATTTAAAACTATCAAAAATATTTTAAATTTTCAAAATATAAGTTAATGAAACACATTTGCGTGAATATAATTGCACAATTCAAACAGGTGGATGGACAGCAAAATGCATGTGTATGCAAAGTACTTACATAACATCACAAATGGAGAAAAACATATTTTACTGTTCCTCTAAACCCACTTAAAAAAATAGAAACTTAAGCAGATTCACATCTGTAATAATATTTGCAGATGATATGAATAATGGTTGTGAGTAGCTGACATAAAGTAAATTATGTACTCAATCATTACCTGAACCAAATAGGTAAATCGAGCCTTGTCCTCTGGGGGACTTCCCCTAGAGCCTGGGTATTCGAAGTCTAGGTCAATCCCATCAAATCCATACTTACGAAGGTATGCAATCACTGATTTGATGAAAGTCTCCCGGTTTTCGGGTGTGGAGACCATAATGGTGAACCTATGGAGAAATCCAGTCTTAAATATGTGTCTTTTGGCAGTATATACAGTAGCTCCCTTTAGGTCACTCTCCAATCAAAGTTAAATATATTTCAGTGAGATGATGAGGCACTTTGAAATCATTTGGACCTGAAAGTGTTTAGTATTTTGTTGGATTGTATCTTTTGAAATCACCCCTGCATGTTGCTGTTATATTGCTTTAGCCAACCTTTACTACATACAATTGAAGATGATTATATTTTAGGATCAGATGTAAGAAAAACAATCCATAATAATCCAAAGCAATTAAGAATTAGCAATTGGGATTTTTAAATCACCAAAATGATATGCACACCAGTTCTTAATGGCTGCAAGAAATAATGTTAATATACAATTCTGTAAAGTTGATTATCCCCCCAGTAATTGGACCACTGTACTAGTATTTAGACAGATGCATTAGATACTATCAATTATAAGAAACCTTCAAACTACTTTAGTGCTCAGAGTGCTTTATTTTTATATTCCTGCATGGCAAGTGGTTGAATCAGATAGCCCTTCTTCCTTCTAACTCTATGAATCTGCGTTTCACTATTATAAAATCCAATACTCTGAATTAAAACCTAATCTGATTGCCAAATTATTTCACCAACAATGACACTAGCATAAAATGAATAGAGGGGAAACTCACAATTCAGTGCCAAAATTCCATCCGCCAATTGACAACAATGTAACCAGATCGGGATTGCTATGAGAAAACAAGGGGATACAAGAGAAACAGCGTAATTACAATTCTGCCTGTAACATGTCTGTAATATATGAATATTTTTGCACCATGTATCTGAAATATAAGATGTAACTGTACAGTCTACATTGATGCTATAAGTCATTCACATTAATCAGTGACTGGAACACACAAGAACTTTGTAACATGTGTAGTGTGGCACCAAATACTGTGTTTGACATTAGGAGAAATCCAAGAGTTATACTGTTCCCATGAATTCAGATAGAAGAAAAGCTTCCATTTCTGCCAACCCAGTTGTGCATAATTGGGAAATATATCTCCCAAAGAACAGTGATTGACTGTCTGACTAAATATTACCTTTGACTAGAAGATGGACCAGACTCCATTCTCTCCTTTGACACTTTCCTCTCTCCTCAACGTTTTCACATATATTAAACATTAATTTGCTCTTTTAATGATTTTATTGTTCAGTTTTGTTGACATTTTACCCACATTGCATGGTATTTTTCAGGAAAGTTGGGAAATAAAGGGAAATTAATCAATGCTATTTCTAAAAAGAATGTGTCTGTCTTTCTGTCATATATGTATAATTTGGGTTTGTGTGAGAACCAAGTATTGGTCTTCCCATAATACTAGAAACTGGGGTCATCAGATAAAACTGAACAGTGGAAGATTCAAGATATACAATTCAGGGTCAGGGATTTTGGGATCAAGAGTCCAAGAAAACACTTTTCTCCACTTTGGAAACAGAATTCCAAACTGGACAGGACTTTAGTGTTTGATCCCAATGGACTTTTCTTATGTTGTAACATTGACAGACAGTCAAACAGACAGATATAGAAAGTTCCTCCAGTGACTAGCAGAAGCAAATTGCTACCAATCATGTAGAGAAATCCAGAGCACTTTCTATGTATGGACTTTGGATAAGTTCCACTTACTCATCTTAGTAATTCTCACCTCTTTTTTAGTGCTTGGAACGGAACAAAGAGTTCTTCATCATTCCATTCATAAGGCGCTATCTGATTATTTTTCATAGTAACAAAGGCATAAGCCAAATGTGTGCAAAGATGTGGATCAATATTCTCTGGGAAATACTGGGCAGGATTTGGCCTGTATTGAGACCAGTTAGTGAAATAACACAGAAGTTTGTAAGCAGAGCCTGGATAGAAGAAGAAAAAAACATATTTAGATTTAAGAAATATAAGATTGCTCAGTTTAGTTGTGTAGCTCTCCAAAAGAACTAATACAAATTACAGACTATATTTTCTCATTTTCTGTCTTGAGCAAGGATACACTTAACAATTTACCAGAAGTAAATTGATCCTTACAGGATGTTGACCGTTGATGAAGACATTTGAAATTGAAGAACAATTCTGTACCTTGGCTGAGTCATCAGCATCAATCATAATGGGAACTGTTTTGTATTAACAAAAGCTACTTAGTCATGATTTTGAAACTATTGCAACAATTGTAACTTGCTCCCAATCTACTTTACCAGGCATCAGGCATCCCCCTCGATGGACTGTCACCTTGTCGTGGTGAGGGGGCTTGCGTGTTCCGATGAACCTGTAGGCACAACAACTGGAGTCGTGCACTCCCAGGAGTGGCTGCGGGGGAGGTTCCAGACCAAGCACAGTCTGAAGACCCAAAGACCTCAACGGTGGAGCAGGCGGAGGATAACATGGTACATGTTACAACGGCTGCGAAGGCGGAAGAAGGCTGCAACAGACTGAGAAGCCACGGTCATTGTGTTAAACTACATCACCAGTGGAACCTCACTCTGTGAAGTCTGTGTGTTGATCAGTTGTGCACTGACCTCCACACATTAAAAAAATCCACGCACAGGCGTCTTCCAAAGAAAATAAAAACCAACCAACCAAAGTCCCATGGCGATCAGCGAGTGGCGACGGGGGCAGGACTGTGAAATCTGGAAGCCCCTAGTCACAGACTGGCACATGGGCGGTGGGTACGGACTCAGTCGTTCTACCTCAAGGTCCGAGGCAGTTGAGTAGTTCGGCAGCTGTATCCGCGACTGAGCAGCCCTATTGAGGACCCACTCTGCTCACCTCACATGGGGAGGGGGCTAGAAAAGGTGCCCCAAACATAGTCTGCCTCACTCATCCCTGACTGGACTGCAGCGTCCAGTGGGGTCACCACCCTGCGGCCAAAAAAGAAAAATGAACTTCGGTACGTGGAACGTACGGACTCTGATGGACAACAGTGGCAGTGAACGCCCCGAACGCAGAACTGCCATCATTGCAAGGGAGCTGGGACGCTTCAACATCGACATAGCAGCCCTTCAGGAGACCCGGAGAGCAGGAGAGGGACAGCTGAAGGAAGAAAAAGGAGGCTACACCTTCTTCTGGAAGGGACTGCCCGAAAAAGACCAAAGAATGCACGGAGTTGGCTTCACCATCAGAAATGATCTGATGAAACATCTGTCCGAAGCACCCACTGGCATCAACGAACGACTCTCAACCCTCCGAATCGATCTTGCCAAAAACCAACGGGCAACCATCATAAGTGCCTATGCACCAACACTAGATGCTGACGAAGACATCAAGGAGAAATTCTACTGTCAGCTGGACACCGTCCTATCGGGGATACCTAAGGAGGACAAAATCATCCTCCTGGGGGACTTCAATGCAAGAGTCGGGCGAGACTTCGACCTGTGGCCAGGGACCATTGGAAAAGACGGGGTTGGAAACAGCAACTCAAATGGCATCCTGCTTCTCACCAAATGTGCGGAGCACAACCTTGTCATCACCAACACACTCTTCCACCAGAAAAACAAGTTCAAGACATCATGGAAGCACCCCCGGTCAAAGCATTGGCACCTCTTAGACTATGTAATCACACGCGCCAGAGACCGCCGTGATGTGCTCCTTACAAGAGCCATGATAGGTGCTGACGACTGCTGGACTGACCACAGGCTAATTCGATCCTCGATGGCTATCAAGATCGCCCCCAAGCGCAGACTCCAAGGAAGGAAGACAAGGCGCAAAATGAACACCCAAGCCCTTCAGGAGCCCTCCAGACGAGCCCATCTCCAAACAGCACTCAAGGACCATCTACCCACAGAACACCCCGAAAATGTTGAGGAACATTGGAACAAACTGAAGACCTCCATCATCCAAGCCTGCGAAGAAACTATTGTATACCAAGCCAAGAAACATCAAGACTGGTTTGATGAAAATGACATCGAGATCCAACAGCTAATTGACAAGAAAAGGAAAGCCTTCCAAGCATGGCAGAGAGACATCAACTGTGCTGCTAAGAAAAAGATCTATGCTAGTGCAAAAGCTGAGGTCCAAAGAAGGACAAGAGAACTCAAGAACATCTGGTGAACAAAGAAGGCCGAAGAAATCCAACACCTGGCAGATACCCATAATGCTCAGGGATTCTTCAAAGCCACAAAGGTCATCTATGGACCAAGAAACCATGGCATACAGCCTCTACGCTCATCAGATGGAACCAAACTCCTGAAGGACCAAAACTCAATTGCACTACGTTGGAAAGAACACTACCAAAGCCTCCTGAACCGCAGCTCCAATGTGGCCGAAGAGGTCCTCTCACAAATCCCACAACAACAAACCAGGGATGAGCTTGCAGCACTGCCTAGTTTGGAAGAAGTCAGCAATGCCATCAGCCAACAGAAGAATAACAAAGCCAGTGGACCAGATGGGATCCCTGCTGAAATCTTTAAAGAGGGAGGACCTGAGCTAACACACCAACTCCACCAGCTCATAGAAAAAGTGTGGGTGACCGAGAAAATCCCAGCAGATTTCAAGGACGCCACCATCATCACCCTCTTCAAAAAAGGGGAAAGAACAGACTGCGGAAACTATCGAGGTATCTCCCTTCTAACCTCCGCTGGGAAAATCCTCGCAAGAATCCTTGCAAACCGCCTTCTGCCCCTCTCAGAAGACACCCTCCCAGAATCCCAGAACGGCTTCCGCCCCTCCAGAGGAACCGTGGACATGATCTTCACTGCACGACAACTCCAAGAAAAATGCAGGGAACAAAACCAACCCCTGTACATGGCATTCATCGACCTTGCAAAGGCATTTGACACAGTGAATCGCAGCGCTCTCTGGACCATCCTCCAAAAAATCGGGTGCCCTAACAAATTTGTGAACATCCTGCGGCTCCTCCATGATGACATGATGGCAACAGTTTTGGACAGCAGTGGCTCCCAAAGTGACCCATTTAAGGTGGAATCCGGTGTCAAACAGGGATGTGTTATCGCCCCAACTCTATTCTCCATCTTCATCGCTATGATACTTCACCTTGTTGATGGGAAGCTTCCCACCGGAGTAGAAATAATCTATCGGACAGATGGCAAGCTATTCAACCTCAGCAGACTGAAAGCCAAAACCAAGGTTACAACAACATCTGTTATAGAACTCCAGTATGCTGATGACAATGTCGTCTGTGCGCATTCAGAAGAAGATCTACAAGCCACTCTAAACACCTTCGCAGAAGCCTACGAGAAGCTCGGCCTGTCACTGAACATTGAGAAAACCAAGGTGCTGTTCCAGCAGTCACAAGCCAATCCCTCTCCAATGCCAGTAATACAGCTTAATGGTGTAACATTAGAAAATGTCGACCATTTCCGCTACCTTGGCAGCCACCTCTCCACCAAAGTCAACATCGACGCCAAAATACAACACCGCCTGAGCTCTGCAAGTGCAGCATTTTCCAGAATGAAGCAGAGAGTGTTTGAGGACCGGGACATCCGTAGGGAGACCAAGGTGCTTGTCTATAAAGCCATTGTCCTCCCAACCCTGCTATATGCCTGTGAGACGTGGACAGTCTACAGACGTCATATGCAACTCCTGGAACGATTCCATCAGCGCTGCCTCCGGAAAATCCTGCAAATCTCCTGGGAAGACAAGCGGACAAACGTCAGTGTGCTGGAAGAAGCAAAGACCACCAGCATTGAAGCGATGGTCCTCCAACATCAACTCCGCTGGGCCGGCCACGTTGTCCGGATGCCTGACTACCGTCTCCCAAAGCAGTTGCTCTACTCCGAACTTAAGAACGGAAAACGGCACGTTGGTGGACAGGAAAAGAGATTTAAAGATGGGCTGAAAGCCAACCTTAAAAACTCTGGCATAGACACTGAGAATTGGGATGCCCTGGCCCTTGAGCGCTCCAGCTGGAGGACAGCTGTGACCAGCAGTGCTGCAGAATTCGAGGAGGCACGAGTGGAGGGTGAAAGAGAGAAACGTGCCAGGAGGAAGGCGAGTCAAGCCAACCCCGACCGGGAACGCCTTCCACCTGGAAACCAATGCCCTCACTGCGGAAGAAGATGCAGAGCAAGAATAGGGCTCCACAGCCACATACGGACCCACAAGGAAATCCATAATGGAAGACCATCTTACTCATCCAACGAGGGATCGCCTAAGTAAGTACCAGGCATCAACTCCATTGGGAGAAGAAGGGTCATTCTACCAGTGATTGGAATAGTGGTCGGAGGTCAGGTAAGGAGACGTTACTTATGTAAGTACTGAGTTAAGTATACAATGATGCATGAGTGCAGCCACCTAATTTAGGCATGCAGGGACAAGATTTTACATCTAGAGAAACATTATTATCTACCAAGATAAAACTGTATATTTTTTAGATTTTCCCCCCTACAACTACTGAATGATAACATCTTAGCGGCACTGAATTATTGCCAATTGTAAGCCGCCCTGAGTCTGCCCAGGGGTTGAGAAGGGTTAAAAAAATACCTGGTTTACTCATGAATTTTAACTGGTTAACCAAATCCCCATGCTAAGTCTATGAGACGCAAAAAAATAAGAGTCCCTCCAGAACTGCAAGCACTATCTCAAGCAAATATTGACAATTTATTCACACTGTCATTACTTGCAGCAATAGCCGATGTAGCAAAGCAACCAAGTTGAGGGGGGGGGGGGGTGTTGAATGCTCTCATTAAGGAGGCCAGACTTGGTGGAGGTGGTTGACAGGGGCTGAGCTGCAGGCTATTGAAGGCTGCTCTGCCCACTGCTGTGCTCTTTGCTTCAGTGTGAGCTAGGAAGCAGGTTTCAACTCCCCCCCCCCCCACAAAATTTTCAACACCCCCCCCCCCCGAAATTTTCAACCCCTCCCGAATTTTTTTTCTGGCTATGGCCCTGTACAAAAGCACCTGATATTTTAACTATAGCTGGAAACAAATTTGAGTAACTACAAGACTTTAAATTTTCAAAAGTGGAGCACTAGCGAATACATGCAAGTTGCAGAAGTAACCTAAAACTTACATGACACCATGTCCATGCTATCTGCAGTACTCTTCTCCAGCACTACATCTCAAATGAGCTAATTTTTTCCTATTCACATTTTCACAACCATATATAGAAATAGTGAATATGATGACATGGAAACGTTTAACTTTATTGTTCAATTATATATTTTTACACTTTAAGATTCTGTCTAGTTCCTTCATAAATGCTTTTCCGAGTCCTAGACTTCTTCCAATTTCTTGACTGCGGTCTTCACTCAGATTAACGATTGCAACAAAATATGTGACTTGCAGTGCCAGGTTTCAAATCAAGGTCCCAAATTGGAGAGCTCACAAAAAGCAAATGGAACACTTATTTTGCATCAGGAAATTGTGGTACACACTTTAAAAGTGACAGAGGGGTTGTTGTCCAAAGTTCCAAATGGGGGGTTTCTTAGAAGGGCAGCTTACCAAAAGTGGGAAGACAAGAAAAAAAAAAGAGTCTAGTAGTTTTCAAAGGTGGAAATGGGAGAGGGCTCTGAGATACTGCTGGTTAAATTTCCAAAGTGCATGGGAAGTGAAAAATGAAGTGTTGCCATTGACTCCTTTGGGGGATATATAATAAGAAACCAAACAGTACCATGCAACATTAGAGGCTTCTGACATCCATATATTCAGTATTCCATATTCACCATTCCATACAAATGTAATGGTGGATCCACTCCACATTTTAATCTAACATTTAAAAAAACAAGATGCTTAACCTGTTTTCTGATTAGGGTTCAGTACCTTGGTAATTTCTTTAAAATTCAGATTAAAATCAGAATAGATATACCAACTCCTTGATATGGAAACCATCAGACTTCACTACTGGATAGCCTTCAGCTAATAACTAGGTACCATATAGTCTATTGCATTAAGACCTGGTTCTTCTATACAACATGATTTTCAAAAAATCTCAATTAAACTCAGAGAAAATAAACAAGATGCTTACCCAGCTGCAGGTGCAGCAAAATGGTCAGACCTAGCAAACAAAACAGCAGAATATGATTAATTAACAAGGCATATCTCACTCAGAATCATAGTAAACAATCCAATGGCTAGTCTGCCTGTTGTAAGCCATCCTGAGTCCCTCTTCGGAGGTCAGAAGGATGGGATATAAATGCTCAAAATAAATAAATAAATAAATAGTCCATTAATTTACACTATAATAACAGATAACAAGCATACAGTAGGGCATCCTGTCAAAGCTACTGCTTCTATATAGGTTCTTCCACTTATTAGCTCTCTTAATGTTTAATGCACATTATCCAAACCACAGCATTATGCCATAAGGAGACAACACAGAAGAAGGAAGGGCACAATCCAAAATGCCTATTGAGCAGGCAGCTTCAAATGATTTAAGATAGTCAATCAGGACAAATGGTAGACACCAAATTGCTGGTCAATCTGAGCTGGGGATGATACTGCTATGCATTTAGCTATTGTGATTACTTTGTTTCTATTTTGCAGAATATGTTACTCAGTGGTTGTTTAGCAAAATAATATTGGTGTTTCTTAATGTGTTGGATTTTTCTGTTGCAGCCTTGGAATGCAATGTCCATTAGAATTTGGGAAATGTGATACCTTGAACTAAGGTAAGAGAGAGAAACCTGTGGCCCGCTGGAAGTTCAGCTATATCTCCTATCGCTCTTGACTAGTGATGATATTGGATGGGACTGATGACAGTTGGAGTCCAATAGCAGATGCAGGGTTATAGATTCCCCATCCTTGAGCTAAAGCAACTGACAAATGGTTTGGAGATGTGGCCTTTTGAACCCAGTGGCAGAGATAGTGGTGAGATTGCCGGAAGCATCCCTGGGACATGGTTG
Organism: Anolis sagrei; assembly: GCF_037176765.1. Classification (NCBI taxonomy): domain Eukaryota; kingdom Metazoa; phylum Chordata; class Lepidosauria; order Squamata; family Anolidae; genus Anolis; species Anolis sagrei. The sequence goes on along the minus strand of NC_090024.1, from coordinate 191,227,992 downwards.
GTCTTTTGGGATTTTTAATGAAGCATTCATTGCTGTATTGTCTAGAAAACATTTCAGTGTGCTTAAAATACACTCTGTTTCTATGTTTGCAAACAAAAGAAATACTACAAAAATATCAACTTCTTCCAGAGCAAATTAACAACTTTTTCCCTGAACTTTTCAACACTTGGGAAATGAATAACCAGTAACAATACTTTTCTAATCCTAAAGGCAGCCATCAAAAGTAGTCTGATCATGAAGACGTGTCACTCATTTGAGCTATGTCTAATATAAATGTTTAGAATTACCATTATTATTATTATTATTATTATTATATATAAATGCAAAATTAACTGTAGAAACAACAGTCTGCCTTTAGTAAATAAATGAATGTCCATGAAGATTGAAGAGGCAAGAATTGCTTACCAATCCATAGTACCACCTTCGCCATCTTCCCTTGCCTCCAAATGGGACCAGAGATAAGCGATGCTTTATATTGAGGAAAAAATACCAGTTATCACTGTGGAACCCAGACACCTGCAAAATTAGTAATACAGTACTGTCAGATGATATAATACTCAGCCAAAATAGATCAAAAACCCCTTCCAATCAAGGACAACATTTAACGATTGCTTCAAAAACTTTTAACCAAATAAAAGTATATAAAGCTCTGCTGGAAATTAAAAACAAAACCTTTGCCCAGTGCTGAAAGTCTTGCCATATGTGTACTAGTATAGAGCAGCAAACTAGGACCAGCAAATCCATATTCAGATCCATAATTTGGAAGGGTGAATATGGGACAATCAAGGTATTTTGATTCTTCCTAGAAAACAGATTTTGTGTGTGTGTGTGAAGGGAAGAACCATGTCTGCAGTCAAGGGCTTCTTGGAAGAAGGGTTGAGAATAAAAGTGAGGAATAAGAAACAACAAATAAACCTTCAAGTGCCTTCACCTCCCCCTAAACAGAAGAAATTATGGACTCTTTAGGGGAAAACGTGTCTGCATTTCAGTCAAGTGCAAATCATGTAACAAACCTAGCCCTGGAGACCTGAATTTGTTTAAAGTAGCTAGATAAATGAATTCAAGCCTCTAGGGAAAAAATTAACTCTATTGAATGATGTTAAAGGAACTGGTAGAAGTAATGTCAGAACCTTTGGCAATAATCTTTGAGAATTTCTGGAGAACAAGGGAAGTTCCAGCAGAGTGGATGAGCGCAAATGTTCTTCTTATCTTCAAGGGGGGGGGGGGGGGGGGCAAGAATTTACTACTTAATCAGTCTGAAATCAATACCAAGAAGGTTTCTTGAACCAATGAAACCAGTGCCTGAGATTTAACAGAAAAGATTCCTCTCATTTAGATGAGATTTATGGATCCAATGATATAACACATACCTCATAACATGAGATATGTCTACACTTGCTCATTGTTTAGAGTGCTATCCTATACCAGCATTTAACAAACAACTCAATCTTTATTCCGGAAGATAAATTGACACAAATACGAAATCAGAAATGGAAATACCCCAAAACCTGTTCCAGGACATGCTTGACATTCTACACTGGTCCTCCAAGTAGCAGTTCTTGAACAAAAAAGTATTAAAGAAATATTGGAAACAAACAGAAACAGGTGAATTAGAATATATCCACACAATCCCATTCATTAAGCAGTGGTTTGAACAAAGATTTCTTGGCATATATGTTGTGTGTATGGCTATGGGGGACACATAGCCATACAAACAAAATGATTCTCCCTGCATCAGCTTTACAATATTTTATTGGTCCTGCACCAAAATCACTTTGCTACAAAAAATTTACTCAGCTACGCATATGTTATCTACACTTATGTGAAAAACTTTCTCCCACATTTGTTCTCATGACTACTCTTTAAGGCAATTATTAGACTGGAACATGTTTTAGGCAATTATTAGACTGGAACATGTTTGCATTTCCACTACTAATCACCCCCACACACAAATGTATGTATGCTCATATAGGTTTCACTCCATGTATGTGCTGAAGTGAGCTGTGTCCATGAAAGTTCATGCTAACATTTTTTCCTTCCAGTTAGTCTCATAAGTGCTATTAGATTCCTCTATGGATTTTCAGGGTCACTGAAATGTTTTATGGCCTATAGACTAACAGGTTTTATTTTGTGCAAGATTTCATAAAATCCAGCTTACTTTCTTACATGCATCAGCTGCATGGGCTCCATGTCTCAATTGATAGATTTTTTACACATGGTGGACCAGGGTTGGATGATGAGGAAATGAAAATGGCAGAAAAAGAAGAAATAAAACCAAACATTGAGCAATCATATTACTAATGTATATTGTAATATACATTAGCAATTCAAATTATTACCATATGGGTTATTGTAGGTTTTTTTGGGCTATGTGGCCATGTTCTAGAGGCATTCTCTCCTGACATTTCACCTGCATCTATGGCAAGCATTTTCAGAGGTTGTGACCTCACAACCTCTGAGGATGCTTGCCATAGATGCAGGCAAAACATCAGGAGAGACTGCCTCTAGAACATGGCCATATAGCCCAAAAAACCTACAACAATCCAGTAATTCTGGCCATGAAAGCCTTCAACATATTCTTGAATAGCAGAGCACCTGATGAACCAATCTGGACACAGCATTTTATTTGAGAACACAGAAATGATGGACCACTCTCACAACCACCATGTCAGACTACACAGAGAAGCCATTGAAATACACAAGCATGTGGACAATTTCAACAGAAAGAAGGAAACAATGAAAATGAACAAAATCTGGCTACCAGTATTTAAAAAAACTCTAAAATTACAACAGCACAACAACAGAGAGGAAACAAACAAGGGCATCTAATCACCTCTCAACAGAAGTTTGCTCCAGGCACTGTCAGGCCATTATATGCTAATCAAGGTGGTCAGCTGAAACATTCACACCTAGTTCCAGCAGACAAGACTCCTTTGTCCCACCCTGGTCATTCCACAGATATATAAACCCTTTTTCCTAGTTGCAACAGACCTCACTACCTCTGAGGATGCTTGCCATAGATGCAGGCAAAACGTCAGGAGAGAATGCCTCTAGACCATGGCCATATAGCCTGAAAAAACCTACAACAACCCTTCAACATATTGCCATATGTTTGTGGGGTTTTTGCTTCTGAGTTTCTGAGGTTGATTAAATTAGATGTAGTATGCAATAGAAGTGAAATGACTCAGACTTCCTCCAATAACCTTGGCCACCTTGGCACCTATCTGCTGTATTAGCCTTGAACAAAGAGATAAAAAGGGAATAAACATTTGACCAATCTAAGCAAACTCTTAGCACATGCTACCTGGGCAAAAATATATCATCTGTCAAAGTAACCTTCAAAATGTGACAAATAACCTGATCGATTGGTCTTGATTGGCCTTCATTTAACAACTAAAATAAGTCAAGGTTATTTATTCTCACATCATCAGCAATTTTAATGCATTTGCTGTCTGTCAGACACACCCTCCATTTGATTTTTAAAAAATGGCTCCAAACATTAGTTCCTTTAGTGGTAGTTATTTGAGGGTATCTAGAACAGTAGTTCCCAAACTTTGATCCTCCAGTTGTTTTGGACTTCAACTCCCAGAAATCCCAGCTATCTTACCAGCTGTTAGGAATTGGGGGAGCTGAAGTCCAAAACACATGGTGGACCAAAGGTTGGGAACTACTGATTTAGAAAGATACATTGTTCACCTTTACTGGTGAAATGCAGGGAGCAACATAGAAGCTATAACATGGATACAATAATTGTAATGTGCCTTCCAGAAATTTCGTGCAAACCTAACTGACCACAGGTTCACGATGAACAAACTTTTTCCATGGCTCACTGAATACTCAAACACAGACCTTCCAAATCCCTGTCCCAGCAGTTTATCCACTACACACTAGAACTTGAAGCCATGAACTTTGGACACAAAGCAAAATATATTTTCTTATTTCTGAATCTACTTCTCCCACTTCCACCCTCCTTTTATTCTCATGACAGTGTTTGTTTGTTTGTTTGTTTATTTAGGACATTTATATCCCGTCCTATCTCAACTTCCGCAGAGGGACTCAGGGTGGCTTGTGAGGTAGGTCAGATTGAAAAAGACTAAGTGCCCGAATTTACTAATTGAATTTTCTAGGCGGGAAGAAGAACTTAGATTTTTTACACCCTACAATGTCCCATGGAGGCTGTCTTTGAGGATGCAAAGTGAAAAGGTCACAGATTCAGAGAAATAAGGCATTTTGGTGGGAGGAGACTTTCTCCCATACCATTGCCCATAGGGATTGCTCAGATGGATTTTGGTCATTTTTGCCAGTAATTGGATATCCAAAATCAGATACAGGTTTGTACTTATATCTTACCTCCAGTATAAGGTTGCCATATTACAGTCCAGACAGGCTACCTGATTCATTTTCGGTTCAATCTTCGTTTGAAAAACTTTTTTTTCACAAATGGGACTTTAGTTAGTTTCCAATTTTTATTTCACCTGTTTGGAAGTGGGAGCATTTTGGTTGAGATCCCTGCTACTGTAGTAGCCCAGCCTGCAATTGTTTCATTGCCTGAGGTTTCAGTGACAAATGACTAAGATCCTGCAGTCTCACAGGGGTCTGGAAATGGGGGTTTTGGACAAGAGAGTGTTGTTAGCCATGATGTAGCTGAAAGCTCTGGAATGGTCAAGCCTGCATTAGATGTGCCTGTGCAGACAGAGAAAGAGTCTGGGTTCACAAAGCAGTCAAGGTCAGAATGTGAAAGGAATGCAGTAATTGGTGGTTCTAAGGAGGACGAGGCATACTTCGATAGACAGAGCCAGATCTGTCAACAAAGACATCTGGTAGGGGGCAAAAGGCACTCACAAAGATCATTGGAAAAAAGAGTCCTCCCAAGGTTTCCCAAGGGAAAAGGCATGGCTTTTTGACTATATATGAGGGCACCTGAGATTGTGATTTTCAGAGAAACCAACATTTACTTTGGAGAGCAATTCCTGTCTTGTTTCCTGTGTCTTGGATCAACATTCATGTGGTTATTCCTGTAACTTTTCATGCCTTGGATTCTATTCTCAAGTTATTCCTGTATTTTCATGTGTTTTTTGGTTTTGTATTCCTAGATTATCTTGGGCTCACAGACTCTTGTTACCTTTGGATCTTGCCATGGTTTTTGGACATTCCTGTTTCCTGAACTTGATGTTTGGATTATTGCCTTTCATGTTTAAGTGACTGTTTTTATGGACAATATTCTATACTACTTTTGAACATCTTTTATTCTTTTGCTGAAGCTATTTTTATTCTTCAATAAACTGCTTGCTATAAAGAACTCTGGTGTCTGGCACTGGGTTCAGAGGTGCTTTCCCAGTCCTGGTGTGTAGATGGCAATGATTTCAGTAAATAAACTTTGGTGAATGTTTATAGTTGATTAGATATCACTATGCAAATAGAATTATGTTACATAATTAAATCTTGTGGTTTTGCAACCTAGAAAACAAAATCATGCTCAGCTGGTGGTTCCAATGTCAGTGAGATGGGAAATCTTTTCTGGATTCTCATGCCAACTGGAAAAGTGCTATTCAAGAAACCACACCCATTTTTGTAATAAGGTATAACACAATGAAGAAGTTCTTTAAATTAAAACCCAAAATAGGGTCATAGCCCCACCAGCATTGAATTTAATGGTTGCCACTTGAAACCAGTAGGACTTCACTGACACATGTAGTTATGCTTCGGTATGCAGCATAGCAACACCACAGAACCACTAGCTTAAGCCTATAAAAATGTTCAGTTTAACTGAATGTATTTATTTTCCATATTTATAGCCCGCCTTTCTCTACCCCAGCAGGGGGATTCAAGGCAGGTTATAATGGCACATACACATTGGTTTATGAGAACAAAAAGAGAGGGAGAGAGAAAAGCACTTTTGAAAAGGTTCCTTCTTTGGAAACTTTTAAGTATAGGCTGGATGGCCATCTGTCAGGGGTGCTTAGAATGTGATTTTCCTGCTTCTTGGCAGGGGGTTGGACTGGATGGCTCACAAGGTCTCTTCCAACTCTATGATTCTAAAATTCCAATATTATTATATTTTAACAATATAAAATATCGATAGACAGAGCCAGATTTAACGCTGCAAATGTAATTAAAAGCTAAGGGATTCAGCCATCAAACAAATGGATGTTCCATGGTTGTCTTGAGACTAAAGACACTCTATCCTTGAAACTTTACTTTTTTTAAGATCACCTTGGAGGGTGCCAGTATGACGTAGTGCTTTGTGTGTTAGTTTGGGTTTCTCACTGGGTCAGCTTGGACAAATTACACTTTCTAGGCCCTAGAGCAGAGCTTTCCAAACTTTTCATGTTGGTGGCACACTTTTTTAGACATGCATCCTTTTGCGATAAAGTAATTCGGCAAACCAGAGGTTAAACCAACCCCTTATAAGAGTTTCACACTATATATATATACAGAGAGAGAGAGAGAGAGATGTCCCCTTGACATTAAGTCTAGTTGTGTAGTTGTGTCCGACTCTGGGTGGTGGTGCTCATCTCCATTTCTAAATCGAAGAGCTGGCATTGTCCATAGACACTGTCAGTATGCAGCATAGCACCTCCTAGGTCATGTGGCCAGCATGACTGCACGGAGCACCATTACCTTCCTGCCGGAGAAGTACCTGTTGATCTACCCATATTTGCATGTTTTTGAACTGCTAGGTTGGCAGGAGCTGGGGCTAACAGAGGGAGCTCACCTCACTCCCCAGATTCAAATCACCGACCTTTCGATCAGCAAGTTCTGCAGCTCAGTAGTTTAATCCACTGCGCCACCGGGGGCTCCACATACAATTAAATAATGTATAATATTTAGAAGCTTCATATAATCTTGGCTGTATGAACAAATTTTGGATTTTTCCCCCCTTTACACTTATGTACTGCAGTTGATTCTTGTGTAGTTTCCTCTGTAGCCACTCCATGTGGTTCATCACAAACATCATTGTGAACAGAATTTCTTTCCTTAATTAGAAACTTGTCCTTTTTAAAGGCATTTTCCTCAAAATGGCACTCAGTAGAAACAAAAATCTGGAATTAGTCAAACGTTTTCTTATAGCTTTGAAAAAATGTGGATTTTTTTTTAAAAAAATGTTATGCAGTGCAGTGAGGCCCGACAACCAATTTTAACAGTGGAATTATGCTCTTGGGGATTTCTAAGAGATAAACTTCTCCTTTTTGAAGTCAGAAAATTGGCCACCTGTGGAATCTGAGAGTAGCTGCAAAAGTAGGCTTTGTAGGTTACTCGTTGTCCTAAGACCGACCTTTGCCCATCCCAATTCTAAGTGAATTATTATCTTTTAATTATTGCTTGTGAGCGTCAATATAACTTTTCATTTAACTGGTTTCACATTGCTTTCCTACTATTTATGTTAATCCCTTTGTTATTTTGCTTCATTCCCACTGTTTGTATTATATGCAATTATGTAACTGAATTCCACTGAAGGAATGGAATTATGTTGGTTTTTAATGGACAAATGATGCAAAAATTTAATTTGGCATAAAAAAAGCATCCTTTACAGCTAATTGACTAATATTGATTGGGAGAGAAAACAGGTTAATTGATTACCTGCAAACTTTGAGATTTGATGCGAATTGGAATTCAATTGCTAGAGCATGTGGTTTTCAACCTGTGGGACCCCAAATGTTTTGGCCGTCTACTCCCAGAAATCCTAACAGCTGGTAAACTGGCTGGAATTTCTGGGAGTTGTAGGCCAAAACACCTGGGGACCTACAGGCTGAGAACCACTGGACTAGAGCAGGTGGTTTAATTTAGATGTATCTTATTTTCCTAACCTTAGCTTCAACAAGTCTGCTACATGATGTATTTTACAGAACATGGATTTTCCTGTTCTGTTCTTCCACAGATTGCCATTAGATGTGCTAATTATCTTTGATTCATCCTGAAAGTAGTCATCCCACCGACAATATTCCACAAAAGATATCAACACAAATACACTTTAGTTATGCCTAATGGATTTTAATTGTGCTTTTTCTTTTTTTCATAACATTTTTACACAGATTCTCCAGAAAGGATCTTAAAGGTGCTTACAAATATTGATAGTAAAACAATCCTTGCATTCAGGCTTCCAATCTAAAGGAGGATGGATGGAGAAAAGGTAAAATGTAAGCTCAAGTGTCTTATGGCTTGTGAAGAAAGGCATTTTCTGTTGGTTACAATGCCGCCTGATGTAAATCACCTCTTTTTGCTGGAAACTATCTGTGAATATTTAAGGGTAGTCACAGCACTTACAACTGTCATTAAAAACCAACCCAGCTGCACAGCTAAAGGTGAAAGTCTGATTGTTATCACACACATAGAATTTGGTGTTGTCTTCAGGGTGAGCATGGATGCCATTTGATTGGTTTGCACAAAAGTTATCAGGATCTGGAGGCCCTGCAGTAGTTGTAGTGTCTGGAGGAGGTGTTGGTGTGTCTGGTGGAGGTTCAACTGGTGTTGTAGGAGGAGCTGTAGTCGTCTCTGTGGGAGGAGTTGGGGTTGCTCCATCACAGGTGATGGGATCTGAAAAGAATATTCATCAATTCAGTGTGGAAATAAAAAAAATTCTGGTAAATTATGTTGACACTCAATGGCATCACTAGGGTTGGTGTCATCCAGTGGAATCACTCATGGTGTAATAATATATCCCCAAAGAAATAAAAATGCCCTTCACCATCCTCTCCTTTAAAAAAAAACTCTTGAATACGCACCTTTGCACTTTGGCATATGGAGAGGAGGAGGACTAGGACACTCTAGATCAATGGTTCTCAACCTGTGGGTCCCTAGAAGTTTTGGCCTACAACAGCCAGAAATCCCAGCCAGTTTACCAGCTGTTAGGATTTCTGGGAGTTGAAGGCCAAAATATCTGGGAACCCACAAGTTGAGAACCACTGCTCTAGATCAATTGAAATGTTGGCTGACCTACTTGTCCCTCGTGGCCACTTGGGTACACTTCAAGAACAACTATTATCAGCCAATTTCCATTCATTTAAATTGTTTTTATCATTTGAGATGTTTTAATGTTGAGTATGTGATTAGTGTAATCCATTTTTATGTTATTATTTGTATCTTGTTTTTCATTTTGACATCAATGTTTTATAGAATAAGTTCACTGTCATTATTATGTTGATTATATTGTATTATTGTCATTTTTTTTTGTCTGCATTTGTCTGGGCATTGCAAGTTTGTCTTTTTGTGTTGTAAACTGCCCTGAGTCCTCTCGGAGAGACAGTGGGCAGTCTATAAACAAAGTATTATTAATATTATTAATAATATTATTATGCAGTTCTTGTGGGTTTTTTCGGGCTATATGGCCATGTTCTAGAGGCATTTCTCCTGACGTTTCGCCTGCATCTATGGCAGGCTTCCTCAGACCTCTGAGGAAGCCTGCCATAGATGCAGGCGAAACGTCAGGAGAAATGCCTCTAGAACATGGCCATATAGCCCGAAAAAACCCACAAGAACTGAGTGATTCCGGCCATGAAAGCCTTCGACAATACAATATTATTATGATTAATATATTTCCCATACCAGACCCCAGTACTAGAACATTTGTCAAAGTCAGCAACTTTAAAAAACCCCTGCAGCAATGAAAACAGCTGCATGTACTTCTAGCATTTACCAACGAATCTACTTGATATGAAGTGTCACTGTAATTGGGTAATAATAATATCCACCCTATATTAGAAGGTTCAAAAAGTAAAACAAAATAGCCTTTTGGCCTTGTAAGTACATAGATAAAATACATGTAAATTGAGGTTACGAAAAATGCTTTTGTGATCAGATCTAACTAAGTAGATTTTTAAATTTAAATATAATACATTTCTGCTGAAACATTGCACAACAATCTTATAGACAATTATTTTGGTGTCTCTCCTCTGATAGTGTCACCCAGTACAGTTCACCCCCCACTTTATTCTCAGAACCCAGCTTTAGTTGCATTGCAGAATGACCCATATGAAAGTTAGGGGCAAACTTGCCCCTCTTCACTCTGTGGAAGACTACAGGAACCTATAGGTCCCTGACTGGTTTTATCTAATTCTTCCTACAAGATGTGTTCCTCAATGTTAGCAACCTTTGTGTTGAGGTGACCACACAGACAACACAGTTTTATCTTCTACTTAAACTCAAGCATGTCTTTATAATGTTACTAGTTCTAGTCTCTTAGTTTCCATTTACACTTCCGCCACCAAGTCTTTCAACTTCATATCATCATCTAGTTCATGATCCTTTCTTGTCTTGTGACTTTTAGACAGTTCATGGCCATGCTTCTTTTTTCATCCCATTAATTTTTAGTTACCCATGATCACGTCCTTAAGAGACATATATCAAGGCAACATGAGACCTTCTGTCTTACAAAACAGGAATGTCTCCCTCTCCTTCAACACATATAAGTTTTGCACTTTGTTTAGATTTCTCTCTGTCTCTGAGAAGGAGCTTGTGTTCCTGCAGGATTAAATGCAAAGAACACAACTGTGTCATAAAAACCCTTAAAGCCCTAAATGTCTAGATCAGTTCAGGTGCGAATGGCATGAATTCTTTTTTTAAAAAAACCTTTCATTTGTTTTACACCAGTGGTTCTTAACCTGTGGGTCCCCAGATGTTTTAAACCAGCTGGGATTTCTGGGAGTTATAGGCCAAAACACCTGGGGACCCACAGGTTGAGAACTACTGTTTTACACCATCAATATTCTGGGGCAAAAAGAGGAAGAAGAAAGTAACACAGGATGTGTTTGTTCTTATGAGAACACGAATGCAACACAGAAGTATTGGAAGTAGTCTTGCCATGGTCTCTCCTGTCAGTTCCATGCTGAGACAATTTCAGACATTGCCAATGCTGCTGTTGTTGTGCAAGGGCGTTAGATATGGCAAACTGCCAGAGTTAAAATCCTTGCATCATTTGTACAGAGCTGAGAATTTAAACAATAAGTCCCACTGCCTATAAGACTAATACAGTACTTGAGCATTTTGAAATTCTAGCAAATGTCATCACAACTGAGCAAGAAAGCCTTGTTAACGCTTACTAATTCTTACCATTTGATTCAAGAAGTCTCTTCAACTCAGATATTAGAGGATATTTTCCTTCATTACAGAAAGTGCCCAGAAAATCATCCAGATCAATGGCCCAAACCATAGCACCTCCAAAACTGTTTTCTTTCAGGTATTTGACCTACCAAAAACAAAAGGACAGCTTTCAAAACAGGGATTCCAGAGCATGTTTTTTCATTTTCTGTTTTATAACTATTGCTAAAACTGCTCACTTTCTCTAGAAGGATGTCATAAACCTTTGGAATATAATTATGTTTCAACCAGTATCTACTATGCGTTCAGAGAGAAACAGCACGTTCACTGTCTGAGGCCCCATCTACACGGATCATTTGCTGTGCAGATGATCACATAGGAAATCCTGGAACCAGTTTGAAGTAGTGATTACACAAACTACAGAATCTTGGCTTTCTTTTGTGCACTTTTTGTGGGAGCTTGTTGTCTGGACACTGTAGTCTGAAGCTAACTTTTGACTACATTAAATGGTCAATGTAAACGAGGTTTCAGTTTAATGGAGCAAAATAGGCAAAAGTAGGTCATCGCCAGCGGTCGGGTTAAGAAATAACATTTGCATACACATTTTAAAAATGGCCTTGGCACTCACTAGATAGACAATTCTACCTTATGTTTGCCTCCCCACATTTCATCTACATCTAGGAGAGGTGTTCAGAGGATTAAATCCATAATCTCATATCTGGGAAATGGTAAAATTAAAGAAAAAGTAGGATTACTTTGCATCGGTAGCTGGCAATGTTGTCATATCCAATCCATTCATTGCCTTTGTAGGTGTATGGAACTTTCTGTTCATCAATCCATTCTACAGTGGCAGACTTCAAAAATGTACAGATCTGTGTAAACATGGGAAAAAAGATTTTTTATTGGTATTCTTATTATGAAAGGAAAGCTGTTTGTTTTATGACACAACCTATAACCTATTGTTTAATGTCAAACACAACTGGACCAAAACATATCTAGAGAAAAAGAATGGAGCTGGAAAGAGAGGACCATGCAAAAAAGGAAAGAGTGGTTTAAAAGATGTTCAACAGCATTTTAATAATCATCATCATCATCATTATCATCTTTATTTGTACCCTGCCATCATCTCCCCAAAGGGACTCGGGTCAGCTCACAGAAGCACTCCAATTTTTTTTTATTTTTGTCGTGTCAGGAGTGACTGCAAGTCGCTCCTGGTGTGAGAGAATTGGCCGTCTGCAAGGATGTTGCCAAGGGGATGCCTGGATGATTTGATGTTTTTATCATCCTTGTGGGAGGCTTCTCTCATGTCCCCGCATGAGGAGCTGGAGCTGATAGAGGGAGCTCATCTGCCTCTCCCCGGATTTGAACCTGCGACCCGTCGGTCTTCAGTCCTGCCGGCACAAGGGTTTAACCCACTGCGCCACCAGGGGCTCCATAGCACTCCAAATGCCACGTGCAGACAGTGATACATAAGTATAAATACAATGACATAAGTATACTCAACAGTGCATAAAACATTTTAGAGTTTTGCTTCTTCACTATCCTTTGTACACTGCCCTGGTAAGGATGAAATGTATTTAAATTCTTTAAAAATAATGACAAATACGAAAGAGTAAAGAGAAATACAAAAACAGGTATATTTTACCTCATAATAAGCCCAGAAGCCTGCCTCCCGGGTATATTGTCCTGCTGAACCAGCCCCAGAAGCAGGAGCACAAACACCAGTGTCTGAACTAGTCAGCCTGAAAGTGCGCCCATAAGTGGGGAATCCCATCATCAGCTTTGCAGCTGGGACACCGTTGTCCCTCCAGTACCTCATGGCATAGTCCTGTTAAGTTGGTGGGTGAGACATAGAATTAGTAGGCTTCTCATTCATCTTGTTCTTAAAAAGCAAGCAAAAAGGCACATGCAAACACATGCACAGACACTAGTATTATACATGAAATCAGAAGCCTTTCTTACACAGTTGAAATACTTCATATCGCCTTGGTCTTTGGGCCCCACGTACAACGGGCTGTTATGTCCTGTGCAGGTGTCCCAGCCTCCGTGGAAATCGTATGTCATTACGCTGATGAAATCTAAAAGTCTGGAGTGAACATACATAATTCCTTATATACCATGTACCATACATGATTCCTTATACACCAATAACAATAGAAATTGTGGAGAAACCAACAACAATGCCATATCTTTTCAGGTTTTTCTCAGTGCCACTCAAAGTTTATTGAGCAAAACTGGGATATTGCTTCTTTTTTCCATGTCAGGAGCGACTTGAGAAACTACAAGTTGCTTCTGATGTGAGAGCATTGGCCGTCTGCAAGGACGTTGCCCAGGGGATGCCCAGATGTTTTGATGTTTTACCATCCTTGTGGGAGGCTTCCCTCATGTCCTCATATGGGGAGCTGGAGCTGACAGAGGGAGCTTGTGCATGCTCTCCCTGGATTCAAACATCCGCCCTGTTGGTCTTCAGTCCTGCTGGCAAAAGAGTTTAACCCACTGCACCACCGGGAGCTCCTATGTCCACTGATCACATAGTAGTATTATTTATCAATTGTATTGATAGCCCACCTTTTGTCCAGTGTGGAATTCAAGGCAGCCATAGGTTTTTTTTTCCATGTCAGAAGCAACTTGAGAAACTGTTAGTCACTTCCGGTGTGAGAGAATTGGTGTCTGCAAGGACATTGCCCAAGGGACGCCTGGATTTTTTACCATCCTGTGGGAGGCTTTTCTCATGTCCCCGGGTAGGAAACTGGAACTGATAGACGAGAGCTCACCCTCTCTCGCGGATTCAAACCGCTGACCTTCAGGTCAGCAGCAGCCAGCACAAGGGCTTTACCCATTGCACCACTGCAACTCCTTATAGGCAGACATAGTCAGATTGCATGAAAATTTTAAGACTGGTGGTACACGAAAAAGAAATGTAAATAAGTTTTTGTCCCCAAAATTTTAAAATCACAGTTGTCCTCCTGATACTCACGCTCCAATTTTAGCAATTTCATATCCTGCATCGATGGTTCCTTTGCCCGCAGACACTGCTGCAGTAACCAAAAGTCTTTTCCCATCAACTTTATTGTTTTCAAAAGCAGCCAGCATTTCCTAAGGAGAGATAGCGAGAAACCAGTCATAAGTCCTTCTTGTTCATCCACACATTCCTATGACAGGCCTTAATTTCTTTCGAAATACGCTGTAAAGGGTTTACATTTTTCTGAGTAAGGGGATGCGATCACTTTAGGTTTTCCCAAATTGTTTCACTGTCTATTGTTTCACTATCTAATGATGTATTGTTAGTTCTACACTTGGGATCTATTGTCAATAGGCAAATGTACAAACTTATAACATCATTTGTTTGTTGATCATTAGGGCATAAATCCAACTATTAGTCTCAACTAAAGGAGATAGAGTTAATCAATGGGATTTACCCAAGGGTTAACTTACTATCTAACAATTGATTCAATGGGTCTATTCAGCAATTGATTCAGGCCCTGGCTGTATTCAGGCTACATATCTTCTCTCATGACAACTGTCAGGATCTTGTGGAACTTAAGCCTAAATGTAATTATTAGTCTGAATTAGAATGGATTCACTGGATCAATGGTGGCTTCATAAGTCAACACTTACGTAAGTTATATTGATGTCTTTTGTTTATTCTGGCTGGAACTAAGATTTATTCTGGCATAGATCTATATCAATGAAATAACTGTGTAAATCATCAAAATATGAAAGTTATATAGGACTTTCCCACCACTACCACTCCCTTACAAAGCAAACAACTGTCCCTTGTGTCTTCTGTAAGGGGCCATTACTTAAATCACAATCGCTGTTCTGAGGAGGCCCTGGTGGTGCAGCGGGTTATGCTGCTGAGCTGCTGAACTTGCTGACCAAAAGGTCAGCAGTTTGAATCCAGGGAGCGAGGTGAGCTCCCACTGTTAGCTCCAGCTTCTGCCAACCTAGCAGTTTGTAAACCTGCAAATGTGAGTAGATCAATAGGTGGGATGGTAACCATGCTCCATGCAGTCATGCCAGCCACATGACCATGGAGGTGTCTACGGACACCATCAGCCCTTCAGCTTAGAAATGGAGATGAGCACAACTACCTAGAGTTGGACATGACTAGTCTTAATGGCAAGGGAAAACCTTTACCTTTACCTTTACCTTTACCTTTACCTTTACCTTTTCTGAAATGTACATTTTCAGGAAAAAAAGAAAGTTGTGGGTCCCTTAAAGCTTTGGAACAAAGGGTTTCTTGCTGTACACCTCCAGTATGACAGCAAACTAATCACTGCACTGTTTGTTTCAAGTTGAAAACACTAGAAAGTTTAGCTTCCCAGTTACACTACAATGGCTTCGTCCTAATTTCAGTACTTTGTAATAGGGCAGGGATGTACAGCCCATTGACCCTTGGAGCCATATCCATTGCCAATAGGTAGGCAGGGAACACACCCACCATGCACCTATGTACAATATACTGTGTGTGTGCATGCCTTGCCAACTTATTGCAAGTCTCTGAATTTCATAGGGCTCTCTTAGGCAAGCAATACACAAAGGTAGCTTTGCCAGTTCCTTCCACTGAAATATAGGCTACACCACCCAGAATTCATTGGTGTACGAAACAGAGCTTACCCTGCTTACCTTTCAAGGTCAGTGAAGATCTAGTGCCTTTAATGTATTTTCCCCTACATTTGCACCATATTGTACATACAGTGTACAGAGATGGGGAGGTTGAAACCTCTCCTCCCTTCATGCCAAGAACTAATATTAGGAAGAGATTGAAGTATGTCACTACCTTATCTATCTATCTATCTATCTATCTATCTATCTATCTATCGGGGTTGGACTGGATGGCCCTTGTGGTCTCTTCTAACTCTAGGATTCTATTATCTATCTGTCTATTTAAGTGGGTTGGACTGAATGGTCCTTGTGCTCACTCCCAACTCTAGGATTCTATGGTTCGACTATCTATCTATCTATCTATCTATCTATCTATCTATCTATCTATCTATCTATCTATCTATGGAGTTGGACAGGATGGCCCTTGAGGTCACTTCCAACTCTTGGATTGTATTATCTATCTATCTATCCATCTATCTATCCATCTATCTATCTATTACTACCAGCATGAAGACAGTAATGTCTAAAGTAGAGTTGTTAGAAGTTGTGACTGGCTTTGCTTTGGACTCCACATCCCCCAGTGAACAGAATAGTTTCTCCAACACTGCTACAAATGGTGAATAACAGAGATCACTGTAGCAGTGAAAAAGTAGATGAAATTTCAAGAACCAGAGGAGTACTCCTATACTTTACAGAGGTGCTTTTTCATCTGGGGTCCTTTAGATCTTATGGACTTTAGCTTCCAAGAGACTCATCTGGCATGAACTCAAGGAGTCTGGCAATTTGAACCCAAATAACTGGTAGTTTATAGTGAGAACCAATATAGAGCTGTTTACATGAGGGTGCTTTTCAGCACTTAAAGCATAATTTCAAATATATTTGAGAGATCAACTAATAATATTAAATATGCATGGTACTATTTACTAGCAAAAGACCCTCATCTTAGACTAATATATTGGCTACTCACCTCAATGAGGATTGTGAAGCGCTGCTTGTCTTCAGCAGGACTACCCCTGGATCCTGGGTATTCAAAGTCCAGGTCAATTCCATCAAAGCCAAACTTATGAAGATATTCTATCACTGAATCAATGAAGATCTTCCGATTGCCAGCTGAAGCAACCATTTCAGTAAACCTGAGGTGAAGAAATCCTTAGATACTGTCTGCCACATGCCATTGCATACATATAGTTGCAGTCTAAATAACTCTGTTTTTTTCTGTTATGCCTTTTTCTCCTCTTGGGCATCTAAGAGTACATTTTGAGTAAATCTGTTGAACAGTCTTTGAGTCTTGTGCATTTTTCAAGAGAAAGTAAATGGAAGGCGCTAAACCAGTGAAGAATGACAAGTGGGAAGAGCAGCCATTCTCTGTTATCCTGCCTTGTACCTTTCTGCCACTAGAATACGCACCACTCTAATCAGAGATGTCATTGCTTCCATATTCTATAACTCACACCATATGAAATATAGCAATTTACCTTGATGTGTGCTTCAAAGTGCTCTTTAAATATCATCTGAAACCATGTTGGAACCACATTTTTACAACACCTTTCCTATAATTGAAGATGCATTTAAATGGCCTAACCGTGTAACAAAGGATTAATCTGTCCCATGGTTAAAAAAAACTTCCTCACAACAAAGTGTTTATTTCTTAGCTCGGACCTGTGTGATCTGTATTTTTTTTCATGTCAGGAGCAACTTGAGAAACTGCAAGTCGCTTCTGGTATGAGAGAATTAGCTGTCTGCAAGGACGTTGTCTGGGGACGCCCTGATGTTTGATGTTTTACTCTCCTTGTAGGGGGCTTCTCTCATGTACCCTAATGGGGAGCTGGAGCTGACAGAGGAAGGTCAACCCGCTCTCCCTGGATTCGAACCTGATGTCTCATCAGCAGTCCTGCCAGCACAAGGGTTTAACCCACTGCACTACCAAGGGCTCTATGCACATGCAATTGGCTTCATTAAATGTTGTTCCAGTCCTACAGAAGATGCTCATAAGTAACATGCCACATTTTAAGCAAAGGTAGGCAAAGTACAACCCACAGATTGTATGGGCATGCCTCTTCAAACCATACCAAACATAAGAAGCCCCCCTATCATGTGAGTGTGCTTTCAAGACTTATGACAACCTAATGAATTTCATAGTGTTTTCTTCTCACCTTTTAGGGGCCAGATAGTTACTATGGAGAACATGGTGTTTTGTTTGAAAGGCTTTGTAAGGACAGTGTTCTAATTGGAAGCATTCACTAGTTTGAATGGAAAGAAGTAAAAGAGGGGGGAGTAGAAGCCTTAAAGTTGTCCATCAAGATTTAGAACCCAGAGAGGAGAGTCAAAGGCACACGAATTATCTAGACACATTATTTTCCACTGTATTAAGTTGTGTCACTTTTCTATTATATTACAGGAGTTATTTCTAAATTTACATCTCATCATATAGATTTGCATATGTAAATATTATGAAGGTCAACCTTCTCCCCATCTCTTTGGAGGATGTGATATATAATTAAAGTCTTGAATAACCTGGTTAAGGATAGGGATACTCACTTCTGAGTGCCAAAATTCCAGCCTCCAATTGCGAGGAGTGTGACAAGATTGGGGTTGCTGAAAGACACGTGAAAGAAGATCAGTGCACAAATTTGCATGGTAATTGCAGAGCCGAAGTAATATTACAAAATGCATCTCAGTCATTATGAGCAAAAATGTAAGTTTGTTTCAATAAAGCACATCAATACATGAAAAGTTTCTACAGATTTATTAACTGGAATACCATTGAAATCAAATAACATGGTGATCCACAAAAGGCGGGAACGAGGGAGGGACGTCATGCTAGGAAAGGAAAACAGCTTTTTCAAGTCTGTATGTGCATATGCAGATATGACTATGTATGTATGCAGAGTGGCAGATTCAGCTGTAAGCATAGATACAGATATAGTCAAAAGGTTTCTGAAAGGGAAGGACGTACCTTTTCTTAAGTGCTTGGAACTCTGGGTAGAGCCTGTCCTCGTCATTCCATTCATAAGGTGCAATTTTATGTTGGTTCATGGTGGCAAAGGCATAGATCAGATGGGTACAGAGATTTGGATCAACATTGTTTGGAAAGTATTTGGCTGGCTCTGGCCTGTACTGGGACCAGTTTGTGAAATAGCACACAATTTTGTAAGCAGAGCCTGTTAAAAGAGGTAGAAAAGGAGCCCTGGTGAACCATGTTTGTAGGATGTATGTTTGTTTCTCAATTTTATTCTTCCTCTTTTTGATAAATTTTACTAATATGAACCCTGCCTGGGTTCTGTTCAAGTTGGACATTCCCAGTATGCAATTGTAACTGCATGTTGAGAAAAGGGGACTATGTCCGTTGCCTCCCCCCACCTGCTGTCCCATCATCCACCAGCCCTGTCCTGCCCTCCCACTTCCAAGTCAATGGGGGAAACATGCGACCTGTTTCTTTCCTTATTTCTATTACAATCATGACATTATTCCTGCTTATCTCTGCTTCACCTGCTGTGTGATGCCTTCTGTCTCCAACCAGATAAGGAATATCCCTGGCTAGGGTTCTTTTTAGTTTGATTTATTATTGTTGTTGTTTATTTTTTAATTTAATGTATTTAAACCCCACCTTTTCCAGCTGCTTAAGTCTTAAGATTTATATTATAAGAAGAGGTCCTCACCTAGCTGCAACTGCAGCAATACGGCCAAACCTGCAAGAAAAATGTGCATATGTTAAAAACAACTAAATACATTCTTGTCAGTATTTGCATACAGACTTAAGCCAGAATGGAATTTGGCACACAGAGAAAGCTCACCCATGAAAAGTACTATGGGAAATTGGAGGCAAGGCTGTGAGATAGAGAAAAGGTGTTGACCGGAAGTATTACCTTTATTTAAATTCAGCTCTATCATAATTGAAATTGTTACTTTGACAACATTAGGAACCCTGTTCAGAATGAAACCAATGCATTTTGTTATGCATCATAACATCATCAATTAGCCATGTCTTATTGGCTGCATGAGGATGCAATGCCATCATGTTATTCAAATACGTTGTGATTGCCACAGAAGGTTGTGCTGAATCTGTGGACCATGAATAGGTATCAAATAATAGAGTGAAATGTTAAACAAGAGTATCCTGTGTTTTGAGCTCATCTCATCCCCACGTAACTTTCCATTTTCCCCCAAAAGTTTGCATGGGCAAAATTAGGCATAGATCTGAACGAAAGATTTCCAAAGATATGGCACCATTTTGAACACTATTGCTCTCCTTAAGAAGAAACCTTTTAATGCTTCCCCTTACACATTCATCCTATTGCTTTAATAGTCAAACCTGCAGGAATTTTCTATCATGCCTACCATACTCTTGTAGAAAAGGGATTAGGGCATGCTCACCAAACAACAGCAGTCTCTTCCCCATCTTTGTTTCTGGCTGTGACTGCAAAGTCCACAAGGCAAAAGCCGCCTTATAAAGAAGGGAAAGTTCCACGTATCAGCGTGGGACCTCGGCAGGTGGCTACACAGCGGGAGGCAGAGTTTCGAGCAGTTCAAATGCAATCAAAGCGTCAGGAGAAAATCTCATTTTTAAAAAGTCAAGGACAAGAACAAACTATCAAAAGTCTTCACAAGGCCAAAAACTTCCAAAAAGAACCTCTTGGAGGGTTAAGATGGTGTCTGGTGGACATGGAAGTGTAGGGTGAACCCATGAACAGAGTCCTCTTCTTGAAAGCAAGGGAGATGTTTCTCTTAGCTGCTTCTTCCCCCAATAGTTTCCTGTTCCTCATAAAAACCTGATCTATTAGATCCTGGAACAGTACTGTGAGTCAGCGCAAGGAAGTGTAGCCAGCCCACTTTTCAAGAGGATAGCTCTACGCACTTGCTTAAGAGTGAGGGGAAGTGTGTATACAGCAGTGGCCATAGAGTTGCCACTAGAAAGTTACTACATGTGTTAGAAAGTTACTACATGTGTTAGAAGAGTTGCCACTAGAAAGTTACTACATGTGTTAGAATAAGTGTGTTGGACAACAGGGTAGCTCACTATACTTATTGTCAACCAGTTGAGTACAGTATGACCTCCGTATCTGTAAGATATATGTTCCAAGGTGCAGGCGCACACACACAATTTAATAGCACATAGCAATAGCACAAGTTGGTCTTCAAAAAGATATTGTCTGACTGTAGATTTTGGATTTTTTTTTCTTATTGAGCAGCTTATTTTATCTTACATTTAAAAGATACAATCTGAAATCCTGGATTAGCAATACAGCACAACCGCCATATTTTCAGGACACGTGTTCCAAGATACACGCCTACTCACTTGGACACTTGAAACTGTACATAGTAGCAAAGCCTTCATTTTGACAATATTTGGAACAGAATAAAATGCTACAATTGCACTGGAAGACCAATGAAGACCCATAAGCACTTTCCTGGGGGCAGGGGTACTTTTTGATCCATAGGTAAGCAATAACCATGGATATTGAATCAGCAGATAAGGGGAGTCGTATTGTACTCTTACATCTTTTTGAGATAATTCTTCATTCATCTAAAAGTGCAAACCCAACTTTGTTTTGTTTAATCAAAAATAAGGATTATGTAGGATTTTTTTCCTACTCAAGCAAGGTTGCTTGATTATTGTGATATGTTACATAGGTTTTGTGGCTTAGCTAGTCATGGAAGTCGTACTCCCCTCAGCTCTCATTCAATCACCTCTGCAACCATATTGATAAGAAGCATGAATACACCTGAAGGAGATATTTTTTTAAAATGATTGGATATCCTGGTTTCTGCTTCTGAGAGGTGCTAACTCTTTAAAGTGTCAATCAAGCACTGTGTCCTTCAGACATTGATCCATGGTCTATATATCACCCCAACTAATCAGTATACTCAGTCAAGGCTGTTCACCATGCTCTACATCTGCAAGTTCTGAAATATAATGGATCAATCCTTTCGAAAACAAAAATGCTAGTTGCCAAGTGTACTTGATATTTGATAATACCAAAGTAGGACAGCCTTGGCAAATTGATTTTGCAGTTCATGCACTGTAACCGTATTGTCATTCTTGCACATACTTCAGCTGCTTCCCTCCCCCTCCTTTGCAGGGTAATGCTATATTTGGGAAGACCTAGTAGTGCGCTATTAGTTTAGTTAGCTCCTTGTTGTTGTTTATTTGTTTATTTGTTTAGTTGCTTCCAACTCTTCATGATCTTATGGACTAGCCCACGCCAGAGCTCCATGTCGGCCATTCCCACCCTCAACTCCTTCAAGGTCACGCCAGTCACTTCAAGGATGACATCCAGCCATTTTGCCCTTGCTCATCCCCTCTTCCTTTTTCCTTCCATTTTCCCCATCATCATCTTCTCCAGCTTTCCTGTCTTCTCATTATGCGGCCAAAGTACTTCATCTTTGCTTCTAATATCCTTCCCTCCAGTGAGCAGTCGTGCATTATTTCCTAGAGTGGTTTGATCTTCTTGTGGTCCAAGGCACTCTAAGAATTTTCCACAGTTCAAAAGCGTCTATCTTCCTTCGTTCAGCCTTCCTCATTGACCTCCAATCTGATTTTCTAACTTTATGTTCTCACCAGGTAAGTTTTCCTCAAATAATTCTGCCACTAAAATATATTCAAAATTAATGTTTTCTTACTAGTACACACGTATAACAATTCACAGATAGTGCAGGATAACTATACCAAACATCAAAGCTCTCTCTCTACCCTCACTTAAAATCAAGTGTGTAGTTAAAGGGAAGAGTAAAATGAAGATTTAATAATCATTCTTCCTTCACAAATGAACATTTCCACTGTCTCTGTTCCTAGAGACAGTAAAACTTCTCTAGAACGCTTATGTTAGGTGTGTTCACATTTCCTTGCTACCTTTACCTGTCCCTTTTTGGAGTATCCTCTGAAACAAGTAGTCAACATATGGAGATGGCAAGCAGCAGACATCAATATCCTGCCCTCCATACTTTTGTGAGACCTTTTATAATATCGTGATGTTCTGGAAGGGACATTTTGGAGCCACTGATATCAACATAGTACTGGTAGTGATTATCATCACAGTTATATTTCGTACTGCTTCTACATACACACCGTTCATACTAAGGATACTTTGGATCCATCTTAAATTGATTTAACTGTCATTATCATCAGCAATCTGTAAAGTATATAATGGCAAAGCTGAAGGGGGGATGGGGTGAAGCATGGCACCCTATTTCATATAAAAAGCTAATTATATATATAAGATTCCAAACCTGATTATATTTTTGAATGTATTTTAATTCATTAGCTTGTTACCCAAGCCCATTCCCAAGACAACTAGCAATGATAGTGGCACAAGGTTCTTGCTCCCTTTCCCCAAAGCAAGTGAAAACTGTCCTTTCTGCCCTGAAAGTGAAGTAAGCCAATACAATAGTTACGTAAATGTAAACAGAGGATTTATCAGTTTTGATGTGGCAGGTACTTTCTATCTTAGTTGGCCAAGGCCTCAACACTCTCTGTGTAATTAAGCTTTCTGTGGAGAACAGAACACCTCCAATGGAAATCGAGGGAGTGAGCCCCACCTCCTCATACCCTGAGATTACACCTTCTGTTTCCAAGGCAGAGAAACATACAGGTACATAGCAATGAAAATGATGAGGTTGCTATTTCTAAAGCACCATTCCGTCATGATCGTTCAAGCAGCATTGCTATTGCTCCATTGGTCACCTCAGTCTTAAAAAGCTTTAGTCAACTCAGAATAAACAAGGTTCCTGCTAAACCAAAACAGTTGTGTGCATTGTTGACCTTTATGCTGTCCAAATTTGTCATTATGACTTTTCTCTCCTTAAGCAATCCAGTCATAAGTCAAAGCATGATCTTGGCTGATGTTTCATGTGACAGAAAATTCCCACTCAGGGGATCACAAGATGACCTGAAAGGTGATTGAGAAACTCATAGAATCACATAATCATAGAGTTGGAAGAGACAACATGGGCCATGCAGGAAAAGCACAATCAAAACACCACCAACAGAAGACTACATGTCTTCTGTTTTAAAATCCTATAAAGAAGCTTCCACCACTCTGCGAGGCAGAGAGTTCCACTGTTGAACAACTCTGCCAGTCAGGAAGTTCTTCTTAATGTTCAGGTGTAATCTCCATTCCTGTAATTTGAACCCATTGCTCCAAATCATAGTCTCCAAGGCAACAGAAAACAAGCCTGCTCACTCTTCCTTATGACAGCATTTCAGATATTTAAACATAGCTATCATGTCTTCTCAGGCTAAACATACCCAGCTCTTTGAGATGCTCCTCATAGAGCACAGCCTCCAGATCTTTGATCATTTTAGTTGCCCTCCTCTGGACGCCTTCCAGCATGTCAATATATCTCTTAAATGGTGGTGCCCAGAATTAGACATAGTATTCCAGGTGAGGTCTGACCAAAGCAAAATAGAGAGGCACCATGACTTTCCTCAATCTAGACACTATACCGCTTTGAGTCGCCTAAGGGCAGAGAATAGAAATAAAGTAAGTAAATAAATATACTCCTATTGATGCAACTCAAAATCCCATTAATTTCGTACATTTGTATTCCGTCCTACTAATCCCCCCCCCCCAGGGGGGGGACACTCAGGGTAGCTTTTTTGCTTCATTGCATTGTTCGCTAATGTTCAACTTGTGGTCCATTTAGACGTCAAGATCTTTTTCACATGTCACCCATCCTGTGTATGTGCATTTCATTTTTTTCTGTCTAAGTGTAGTATCCTACATTTATTCTTGACGAAATTCATTTTGTTTGTTTTGGCCTAGCTCTCTAAAGTCATCTTGAATTCTGATCCTTTTTCTCTGGAGTATTAACTATCCTTCCCAATTTGGTGTCATCTGCAAACTTGATAAGCACACCCTCTAAATCTTCATCCCAGTCATTAATAATGTTGAACAGAACTGGGCCCAGGAAAGCACCCTGCAGCACTCCATTAGTCACTTTTTTCCAGGATGAAGAACTCTTTGTTGATGATGTTGCAGTAATAAAGATCTTGTGAAGCAAAGGGAAGGAAGAGAAAAACACAATCTATGGGGTGTGGGGGAGGAATCGAGACTAGCTTTACATAGGATTGCTCTCACTAGAGCAGTGGTTCCTAACCTGTGGGCCACAGACCACCGGTGGGTTGCAAAGACGAAAATCTGCTTGCCACTCCTTCCCTGTCACTGATCATGGCATATTTGCTGTATGAGAAACTAGAGATGATGTGGTCTATCCAATGCAATTTTCTGAATCAGTATCCCAACCTAAATCTCAAGTTGACCAAAAACTGATTAGTAACCCTTTTGGTACTAATATCGGAGAGTGATCCCTGGTCAAGTAGTCCCTGATCAAATTGTCCTGGCTCAAGTGGTCCCTAGTCAAGTGGTCCCTGGTCAAAATAAGGGAACCACTGCACTAGAGGGTTCTTGTCAAAGGTCTGTACCATTAATGCCTATGATGCAAGAGAGAGGAATAACCCATCTCATCTCACGCCGGTCAGCCTTTCACTGCTGGAAAATGTTGAGGGAGACTTAAGAATTATCTGAGTAGAAGCACCTCATTTCAGTATCTTAAAAAAAGGAATTGTATTTCTAGAACAGTTTAAAATTTTACAAGTTAATCCGACTAACTTTAAATCTTGAACTGCCTCAGATTAAAGAAAAATATCATCCAAATCATTTTATACTCATGTTCTAGCTACCAGCCCTGTTATCATTATTAATACAAATTCTGAAGTGGACTCTTGGAAACTTTACTAACAATGGTGCAGTCTTCAACTGCACCAATTCCTGTGTGCATTTCTTTAACAATCTGCAACTAATGTCTTCTCCTCACCTTTCTAGAAATGCTAAGATGTTGATATGAAACTAAATTCTCAAGTGGTTTCCATATAAATAGTAGTATTAAAGATTTAAGAACATAAAAACTATTCCAAACAGCCAGGCTCTGGAAATAACTCCACAATTCACCAGTTAAAATGTTTGCAAATGTGTGAAGAGAATAAAGAATCACTTCCAATACAAGGTTGCATTCACATAAAATAAAACGTAAAAACTCAATTTGGCTTGTGCAAGGACCATTTTATTTTGAACTGAAAAAATAAATTGTTTCCACTATGTTTTGTGTATTTGGCTATTCTTTTTCAAAATTGCTAATAAGCCTAACCAGTGACCAAAAATATATAAATGTAGAAATATACAGCTGTATTTACATTGTCTATACAAGTACATCTGCATGACTGACAATGACAGGTTAACATTGGCCAAGCTCAATGGTCAAAGTGGTACTTCCAACATTTCTTCTTCTTCTTTTGTGATAAAAAACACTCTTAACAGAAGAACTGACAGTAAAACCTGCAAGTATTGAAGCCACTGGAAGAGACTTTGCCTGAATCTCTGATTAAATGACACTCTCGGGAGGAGCTAGAGGAAATAGAAACTCTGCTTCATCAAGTCAGGCCCTTGCAATAATTTGAACAGAAATGTTTATAAATGTGTGTGCACCCTACATTAACCAGCAAATACTTTATTTAGGTGAATAAGGCATTAGGACAAGAGTAGGCAACATTTACCCCCATGCAATTTTGAGATCCCCATCCTGCTCCATTTGTCAATATTACAAACCCCTATTTTCTTCATCTTCCTCCTTCCAGAAAGGGACTCTATAATATCAACAGGGTGATAGTGCATTCTGGCACCGTTGTGACATAATTTCAACAATGACGGAAACACCAGGATATTTGCAGCTGCTAGTTTTTTGGACTAGTGTACTTTTTTGATGTTGTGATGGCCCAAAAGCAAAGTTGCCCATCCCAAAGCCAAAATTATCCAAGAAGGAAATGACAAAATATCACTTTAGCCAAAAATATATCCCTATAAAATACTAGAAGGGCACAGGGTGAAAATTTCCTTCCCTTTAGAAGTAGACAAATGCCCAAATATGATTAGCACAAATCATCAGTTAAGAGGATGTGCCAAAATAAAACAGGAAGTGCTAAGAATCCCTTGAGGCAAATGAGCACATTTCATCTTCTAACATGAGATTTTTGAGAAGCTGTAAGAGCAAGAAATTATTTGGCGAATTGGTAGAGGAACTGTTAGCCAACAGGATTCTGCCGCCAGATTAACTACCTGGGATAAATCATTCTGATTCTGTGTTTAGATGTAGCATCATGCAGAAAATTATAGAGCTAATTGTTATGATTAGCACTTTTTACCAGAGGGGCACTGCAGGCAAACCATGACATTGGGAAGCTGGGAGTTCATGGCACAATCCAGTTTACATGGCACAATTTTCAGCTAATGTTCAGCACTACATTTTAGAGACTAACAAACTATTTATATTAGTACTGCTGGGGTTAAACTGGTTCAATGATATCTTGAGTTTTCACAACATGAATAGGCCCTAACATCCTAGAGTGAATATAGTACAACTAGCTGCTTTTCCAAGTAGTTAAGATGTTCCTGCAAACAATGGCGAAATTAGGATTGCTAATATTGCTTCCAAACAACATTTTCAAACCAGAGTTTGTCCAGTTCAAGTGTCATCACAAACTATGGCTAGAAAAAAATACACAGATTTGGCAAAGAAGGAGGAACTCTGACAGCTTAATGCAATGATTCTTAAGTTTTCTCCATTAGATGTTTTGGGCTTCATCTCCCAGAACTCCTGACTATTAGCCTGCTGATTGAGGCTTCCGGGAGTTGAAATCCAAAACCCTCAGAGGACCCAAATTTGGAAATCACTGGATCAACACATGTCATCTGAACTCGTTATTCTTTAGGCAATCATGCTACTTTGCTTTTCTACCAGATTCAACCAATCTATAATTTTATTTCAAAAACAATCAGAATATTTGAAGAAGAAGAAAGATTTTACCCTTTCCTACTCAATATTTGGGGAAACTATAGCAATAGGCATGTAGCTTGTATCCTAGTAGTACACCTTAAAACCAATTGTGTCCATGAATAAAATAAACAATACCGTATTTTCAGGAGGAGACTGGGAACATCAGCCTCTGTTGGCTTGATTTTTTTTACTTTTTCACAAGTATTTGATTCCCCCTTCTTTAAAGCTTTCAGGGATACTCTTTCTAGCTTAAATATTTTACAGAAAATCATGTTCCTCAATTACAAGTATTCAAAAAGTACTCATCCCACAAAATCTACATTTTAAGGAGAAAACTGAATAATGTGTGGATATTAACTTTAACTGTAAGTGGGAAAACCACAAGGATTTAATAGAAATAACGGAATTTCTTCAGCTCTCTCTCTGTATATGTGTGTGTGTGTATTTATATAACTTTCAACTCAAGACGGGAAAGAAGACACATGATGGCTCACAAGGACTCCCAGCCAACACCACAACAGCTATTTCCAAACACTTGTTTTCATTTCCATATTCTGTAATGAGCTGACATCACAGAGCCACATTCCTAACTGGAAGAATAAGATTACAATGGCACTTAAAGCTGTTCAATTAAATTGCAGATGCTGTTATTTTAAGTAGCAAAAACATACTTTCTGCACTATTTGTTCTTTTGCCCCTCATTTGAGGCAGTTGCAGATTTTCAATACAGTAATATCTTTTTCACTTTCAATAAAAACAATTTATGCCTGGAACAGATGATAGGCAACCCAGGAAACACAGTTCAAGTTTAGCTTTGCAGGATTTTTTTTGTTCTGCTTCAAACTAGTGATGGGACTGGTGCTCTTCAAAATAAAATTTGGGGCCAAAGGCAGATAGAAATATTGCTGCTATAAAGTTATGGAGAACGGAAGTCTAAAACTGTGAGCCATAAAGTGCAATGGAAAGATTCAAAAGAAAGTTCTCTTACCCAAATAAAGACAAAAGAGCCACAATCAACATACTGAACTGCAAATGCACTTAAAGAAGTGGGCATCTTGTGGAATTAGCTTTCAAAACCTGTATTTGGTAGATCTGTGGCAACTTTATCTTCTGAATTAGATGTTATTGCTGATTTTTCCCTCAACTGGCCTAACATCTCATATATCAGAGCTAAAATCTGACCAAAACTCAACTCCAAACACAAAAGGCTTTGAAGATGTCTGAACTGAGTAGTTCTGAAGTGTTTCAGTTTTGAAAAGGCACCACAGAAGATCTCTGGATGGCAACATCAATCGCTTCTCATCCAACAACTCGTGTTACACAATGCTTTGGCCTGTCACTCAACACAATTACAAAAAACAAGAAAGAAGGGTTGATTCTTGTGATGTTCCAGAAGAACTGGCAAAATGTAAGTGGAAATGTTTGACTTTTTGCCTGAAGTCCTCAATCAGAAGACATGTTGCCTTACTCCAAATTTCCATGCAGCCTTCTCTGGAGCAGAAAGATGAAGAGTTCATTTGGCATGATCCTCACTTGCTTTAGTTCAATGTTTTTGCCTTCTTCTCCAGTTATCACAAACTGTTGGGGAGAAGACAAAACTGGAGATTCCACCAGGCCCTCAACCAGCAGTACGTTCCAGCTTTTCCTATGCCATATTTCAACAGCATAGGGTCTCCGAAAAGACCAAAGTCTTCCTCTGACTCAACCAAACAATTTGCTGCAAATCACTTCTTCCTGCGGATCTTGGGTTTCTTCACTGGACGCAGGTAGGGATTGTCTATCAAGTTCTCCTCTCCATTTCGGCTGCCAGTAAGGGAGGTGTTGTGCTGCAAGACTGACGCATTCTCCTTCTCGGCTCCCGAGTCATCCTGGCAAGTAAAACAAAAAATGAATTTCAGTGGAATATCATAACCACCATCACACACAAGAAATTTCAAGAGACAAGACAACTGGGACATGCAGGAGACGGAGCAGCAAACAAAAGAGGCAAATCTCAAGTTAGGTGCCCCCTGCTGGTAAGCAGAACACACTGTCTAATTTTGGGTTTAATTTTGATGAAATGTGATTTTCAATGTGGTTGGGAGATCGGCTGTGACAGTTGTTTGTGGGGGGCAAGAGAGAACACACAAAAGATAATACAACTTGCAAGTTTTCATATATTTGGGGTTTCTTCGCGGTCACTGTTCCCTTGATCCCATTGATTCCACACCTATTTTAATCTATTAATTCCACATCTATTCAGAACCTAAAAAGGATTCTGAGATTTTTAGGTACAACCCTCCAGCTAGGGAGCCAACACAGCTGAATCTGAATTATCAAAAAATTCCCAACTTTGATGTGGATAATGTGGTGATACCACTGTGCCACTCAGTCAAGCAGATTCAACTATAGGACATTGCTGCTGAGAGTAAACAAAGCCCACTGTTGCTATAATGAATGGCAGGAGGAGAGGAGGTCTGCATTCTCAAGGCAACCAGAGCAATGCTTCCATTCTTACTGGGTGTTTAATGACCCACAAATGCTGCAGGCCCCAAATCAAGGAAGAACATGTATGGAATGCATACCCCAACCACATTTGACACCAAGGAGTTATCACGGGGTCAAAGTGAGAAAACATGGCCTACTTATCTCAGTAATGAAGAATATGATCGCCCTTTCCCTGCCCCTTCATTCATACACACCTGTTTATAAGGTTTTTACACCTTTTGGGGGTGCAAATTCTTTGCAAAAGTGGGACAGGTATATATTTTGTAGGGAGAAACCATCTTGTTCCCTGACAGTCCTGTCCAAAGTTTCCATAAAAATACCAAACGTCTTCTGCCAACAGTATGTAAACAAACATCAGCCCAACATCTCTCAATCACAAACCTTCATTTACACTTCAAAGGGGTGTATTAAGGAACTCTAAGGACACAAGACCCAACGCCACACTAAATCAAACAGGTTTCCTATGGCTCTACCGTGCTCACGTGCAGAGGGAGGTTCTCGGTGTCAGTCTGATCATCTTGCTCTGATGAATCTGTCTCCTCCATCTGTTGCATCTCTAACTCAGAAGGCAGCAAAGCTGTCAGGTAAGGTATTGAAAAAGGCCTGGCGGCTATCACTGGAGAAAGGGGAAAAGAAGTCATGATTTCAGGTGCAAAGATTCATCCTTCCAATGCGCACGCTAGAGCATAAGAAGAAACCAACTATGAAAGAAAGTTCTACATTATTTAAGATTATTTTATTCTGCTGCCTTCGAGACACAAAAAAGGTTTACCACAACTCTCCATAAGTCAACTGGTACCCACAGGTTATATTTAAAGATCAAATCTTATGGCAATATACAGTTCCATGATTCAAGCAGCTCAGGGACTCAACTGATGTAGAACTTGAAAAAACATAGAGGAGGTGGAAAAAGCAAAGTATTGACTAAACTAATGTAGCACTGTTTAGTCAACAGAATTCATGGGAGTTGATCATTTCACTTAGTCTACCTCAAAAGAATTGCTGTGCAGAGCAATGAGTAAGAACAGGGCAAAATATTATTTCAGAAATATAAATAAATTACATATAATAATAATAATAATAATAATAATAATAATAAACTTTATTTGTATCTTGCATCTATCTCCCACATGCAGTAATGTGTTTAAAACTGTAGTGTTCTTATCTATTTTATCCTTTCAAAATAGTTATACTATTTCAATAGTTTGCTTCTATTTTAACGTTCGCTTTCTATATGTTTGAACTATCATTTAATCATTTAAATTCGTAACCCACCTTGAGTGCCATCCTTGGGGAAAGGAGAGTATGAATTAATACTACTAATATTAAATACTAATGAAACTACTGTTGTTACTACTCTATCCCCACTAATAACACAGTCCAACAAAAAACATCTTGGTATTTTGGTTTTTATGACTGTTCCTGAGATTATTTGGAGCGCTGATTCAGAAAATAGCATTGGAAAGACTGCATAAACTCTACTTCCTTAGATATGGTTATCATGATTTCTTATGGACAAGCAGATGGCGACTGGAAGATGGCATGTTCTGTATCTCAAAAACTAGAGCTGATAGAGGAAAATTGGTGCCATCTGTGGAATCAGCAGGTCAAATATACTCAGAAACAGGGCTAACATTTGAGGCACAAAAATATGTCTTGGCCAGTGAAAATTTCATGGTTAATGGCAAATATGTGGCAGACCCGTTTGGGATTGAAGTACATTGCGTCTATCGTGAACTAATGAACTCTGCCACCTGACTAACTGCAATGCAGGCAACCCTTACAAGGAAAGGTGCTGACATCATCCTTGAAAAGGCTCTGTGTCTCTCCTGTCTTTGCCATGAAGCGGGTCAAAGCCCTTTCAACATCTCGTCTTTGGGAAGCAGCTTTCTCTCGAAGGATCTGGTAATCCAGTACAGGTTCCCGGTACGTCTGTAAAGTAAGGGGAGGGAAGCAGCCATCATTGTACATGGATGTCAAATTGAGATTCTTCAGATTCAGGAAAGCACCCCAGCAAGCCATGGGCATGAAGCTAAGGTCAAATCCATAAATCGTCTTATTCCAAGCATATTTCCCAAATGCCTTAAAAGGAAACCCCAGTGGGATCCAACCACTAAGATCATACTAATAGTTCACAAATAACTCACCATAACAATGCTATGGTTCAAATCCCAGCCAATCTCTGTTCCACAGTGAGAGGACACGATAGTTTTGATGCAAGGAAAGCCTACTTACTGGTGTTTTGATGTAAGTATGAGGATCTGGGAATTCTGGGAAATGGCCGGGTATATGGGATGGATGAGGTTTGTTCTGGCCAGCCGTCAGGGCTTTGGGAGTCACAGGCTGATTTGTCACCGGGGCTGCAATCAGAAACAGAAATTCAGTCAATGCACTCTCTGACTCACAGGTATCAGTCCAATTTATCAGAGGAACAAACCAGTGGCTCTGGTCGATTCAACATATACGCAACCCTCCACATTTGTGGGTTTAATTTGTGTGGATTAAGTATTAGAAGATTTGACTAATATGTTCTCTCCAAGAATTTCTAGGTCCTCCAGGGTAACTTTACCCTCCACCAAAACCTCCACCAAAAGTTGACTAATGAGTTGCCCTAAAAATAGTGGGGGTTTTTAATTAATATTTTCTCCACTGTCGTGAGGGACCTGGGTCCTTAATTCCAGCAAAAGTGGAGGGTCTACTTTATAGTGAACGTATTTAAGCAAAGCGAATGAAGACAGGTTGCCTGTAGCCAGGATGATGTAAAATAAGCATCTATGGAAATATGTCCTCACTGATTAGTGCTGTAATATCAAGAGAAAACCTCATGAAATATGATAAGATATACAATTATGATACAAAAACAATCTTTCCATGTTGATTTCTCTCCCTCATTGATATAATACACAAGGTCACCATTCCCAGTCATCATGCCCATTCTCTTCAGATTCAGCTAATAATAGGAAACAGGGGTGAGGAACTGGAAAACAATGGATTTCCAGTTCAACCTGGACACAGCATATTATTTGAGAACACAGAAATGCTGGACCACTCTAACAACCACCATGTCAGACTACACAGAGAAGCCATTGAAATCCACAAGCATGTGGACAATTTCAACAGAAAGGAGAAAACCATGAAAATGAACAAAATCTGGCTACCAGTATTAAAAAAAACTTTAAAATTACAACAGCAAAACAACAGAGGGGAAACAATCAGGCACATCTAATCAACTCTCAACAAAAGATTGCCCCAGGCACTGCCAAGCCATCACATGCTAATCAAGTAGGTCAGTTGAAACATTCACACCTAGCTCCAACAGACAAGAGTTCTTTGTCCCACCCTGATCATTCCACAGATATATAAACCCACTTTCCTAGTTCCAATAGACCTCACTACCTCTGAGGATGCTTGCCATAGATGCAGGCGAAACGTCAGGAGAAAATGCCTCTAGAACATGGCCATACAGCCCGAAAAAACTACAACAACCCAGTGAGTCCGGGCATGAAAGCCTTCGACAATACATTGAACAATGGATTTATTGTTAAATGAAACTGTACTTTCCAAGGAAAAAGCTGGCGTAGGACCTGAGACTGATACACTGTTTTTGGCAGCAGCCTTGCATCCCATGTTCTCTTTGCTCTCTCTGGTGGCAGCGAATGATTATACACTCTGCACTTTTTGGTTGTTAACTGATACTATAGTACACGTTAGAATATGAATGGCTCAATTTCTCACTGGCTTACTGAGATAGGTGGTCTGGCTGACTGTGCAACGGACTACTGAATTGTATCCTACCTGGACTAAGGCTGGATCTACAGTCAGTACAGATTCATATAATGCAGCCCAATGCAGTTTATTTATTTACCATATTTATACCTTGCCTTTCTCAACCTTGTAGGGGACTCAAGGAGGCTTACATATATATAGGCTGCAATTTGATGCCAAAAACACATATAATAAGAACATATACATTAAAACAATAATTAAAAATATATAAAACCTTAAAGCCACTTATTCAAAATAATACAATCCAATATCATAGTCTGGCTGTTCCAATTTGTTATTGCACTATTCCAGATTTTCTTATTGCACTGATAATTATTCACGGAATGCTTGGTCGCACATCCACATGTTTAGCCTTTTCCTAAAAGCTGGGAGGGAGGGGGCTGATCTAATTTCACTCAGGAGGGAATTCCATAGCCAAGGGGCCATCACTGAGAAGGCCCTGTCTCTCATTCCCACCAGATGCCCCTGCAAAGGAGGCGGGACCAAGAGCACGGCCTCCCCAGAAGATCTTAACCTTCTAGATGGTTCATAGAGGGAGATGCGTTCAGACAGGTAAGCTGGCCCGGAACCGTTTAGGACTTTATAGGTTAAAGCCAGCACTTAGAATGTTCAAACTGCATTCTATGGGTCTACACCAAGTATGGGCAAAATTTGACCCCCCAGGTGTTCCAAAGTTTGCCCATGCCAGGTCTACACTGACCACATAATGAAGCTCAAACTGCATTATTTGGCAGTGTAAATCCATCCTAAATCAGAAAGCATCTTACAGGGTTTAATTGGAGGCTATAGAAATATTTCCCCCTTGGACAAATTTGTGACACATTAGGAAGACAACAAAACTGGGGTGAGCAAAGTGTGGCTGTTGGGCATCATGCTACCATCAAGGCTGTCCTTGAAAGCCTCAGCCCTTTCGGATTCACCTAATTACCTTCTTCAAGAGCTCTTGGAAAGAATAAAATGCTTCCAGGGGAGGCAGGTCAAGTTTTAATCAAGTTGTGGGGGACTACATTGCATAACATTCAAATCTGACGACGTCTGGGTTTTGGAAGAAGTCATTTGTCATTATGTGGGTTTCTGTTATTGTTTTGTGGGGGGAGGTTGGCAGTCCTAGGGACAGTCTCACCATAGTTGTCACTAGACCAAATCTCACGTACGTGCAGTGATCACCATCCTCTGGGACCGTTTGGCATACGCAGGGAGCGTTTCTACATTGAAACCTGAAACACACAAAAAGAGGAAAAGTTAAAAGCAATAATATCCAGTCTGTTGGCATCTGTATATAATCCCATTTCTACCTGACTTCCCAGCGTTACACCCATGTAAGATAAAGGCACTCACCCATTTCAACTAAGGTGACGACAATATCAGAAAGGGTTGGCTGAGTCCTTGCCGTATGTTCACAGACAGACTTGGCGCTCCTCCCTATTTCTGATATATCTGTTAAAACAAAGATCACCACGGAACTGAGATTTGAAATATATATCCTTCATTCTCTCACACTCCCCCCAAAAATCCTTTCCAAAGTCCTCCCTAAATGCAAGACAGGCATGGGAGATCCAAAGGCCAAATTGTACATTTAAATCACAAAACAGAACAAGATGCCCATTTCATAGATAGGCAAGAGGAGTAAATGTACAAGCTACACATACCACACACAAAAAATTTATGCACATGCATTATAACAAAAGCGCTGTATATCTACTAAAGCCATCACATATACATCCAAAAATAAATAAATTCAAAAACATACAAAGCACACTACTAGCAAAACACATACAAACACATTTAAAAGAAACTCAAAAGAAAGGTATCCCAAACCCACATACATAATGGTAACTTAACTCAACTATTGTCATTTGGGATACCAAATGGTGAAAAGACAAGCTAGTTGACTAAAGAAGCGATGATGAATGTAAATTCAAAATATCTGTTATTGATATCTAAAAGAATGGTGATTTTAAACTAAGGAAATGGCACTGTCTTTCTAATGTAAGCCATCATTTGGGGGCTACTCACAGCTCTGGAGCATCTCCGTCATGGTTTCCACAGCGGCCTTCTCTGCGCTCTCAAACCCAGCCTCTGTCAAGAGAGAGCTGACCACCACCTGCAGGGTCCGCCTTCGAGCCAAATAATAGTTATCCGCAGGAGTCGTAGAGTGTTTACCACCTGAGCGCTTTTGGGGCAAAATCAACCAAGAAAATGCAGGGAATGGATGAAGGATGGACACAAAGGGGACTAACAGATAAATGTAGATTCTGCTTGAGTGAGGATTACTCTGAAAAGTATGCTTAATCATACTATACCATAAATTTTGTACTGACTTGATATTAAGACTGAAATACAACAATTAAAAGCAAATAAAGATAAACTTAATGCAAAATAACCTGGGTTTTTTCTTTTTCACTATATTATAAAAACAGATTTTAATTTAAAGTATAATTTCTTCAATTTTGTTGGTGGTTGCCTTCAAGCTATGTGTATAAGATGAAACCTAAATGGATGTTATATTGAGATGCAAGTCCAATCTCCAAGTACAGAGCAGCAAAGATATGCTTCCAGCCCAAGCAGGGATTGGTCCACATTGCAGAAATATAGCAGTTTGACACCACATTAACTGCTACAGATGAACTGGGTTGTTGTAGGTTTTTCGTGCTGTATGGCCATGTTCTAGAAGCATTCTCTACTGACGTTTCCCCTGCATCTGTGGCAGGCATCCTCAGAGGTTGTGAGGTCTCAAACCTCTGAGGATGCCTGCCATAGATGCAGGCGAAACGTCAGGAGAGAATGCTTCTAGAACATGGCCATACAGCCTGAAAAACCTACAACAACCCAGTGATTCTGGCCATGAAAGCCTTTGACAAAATGATCAAGGGCCTGGACTAAAATGATCAAGGGTCTGGAGAACAAGCCCTATGAGGAACGGCTTAAAGAACTTGACATGTTTACCCTGCAGAAGAGAAGGCAGAGAGGAGACATGATGGCCATGTATAAATATGTGAGAGGAAGTCACAGGGAGGAGGGAGCAAGCTTGTTTTCTGCTGCCCTGGAGACTAGGACGCAATTGAACAATGGCTTCAAACTACAGGAAAGGAGATTCCATCTGAACATTAGGAAGAATTTCCTGACGGTTCAGCAATGGAACTCTCTGCCCCAGTGTGTGGTGGAGGCTCCGTCTTTGGAAGCTTTTAAGCAGAGGCTGGATGGCCATCTGTCGGGGGTGCTTTGAATGCAATTTTCCTGCTTCTTGGCAGGGGGTTGGACTGGATGGCCCATGAGGTCTCTTCCAACTCTGGATTCTATGACAATACATTGCTATGGATGTATGTTATAAAATTCTGAGATTTGTAGTTTTGCGGGACATTTCCCGTGTGAGAGAGTCTGGTGCCACAATCAACTACAACTCTCACTTTTCCATAGGATGGAGCTATGGTAGTGACAGTGGTGTCAACCTGCGACCATTCTGGGCCACCCACATGGGCCCAGATGGGTCCGAAGATGATTGGCACCTGCCCCAGCCAACCAGGGCCAACGGAGCTCGACCAATCAAGACCCGCCCGCCTCCCCTGATTCTCCAATCCGAAGCAGGCCCTGCCTTTCGCTCTTGGGCCTCTACGCCTCGTGTTGAGGGCCCAAGGCAGAGGCCCTGGCCCACGAAGAAGCCCCCTTCGACCCAGAAAACAAAGAGGGAAAGGAGAGAGAGTCGCGCCCTCAGAGCCCCGCCCTTACCGTGCCCGAGCTGCTACCAGATCCACCGGTCCCTGTGTCGGCCATCTTGGATCCATGGGAGGATGCGAGCATGCGCGCCGGCGAAAGGGATTCTGGGGATTGTAGTTCTCAGAGTGGGGCTTGTCCTTCTCATCCTGTGTGTTGCTGCTGAGTGGGAAGGGAGGGAGGGTTCGCCTGCTGCGCTGGGAGAATGAAGTGAGAATCTGACCACGCCTTGGGCCTTCTCTGCCTCACCAAGCAACATCACTCCATAGATGGCAGTTCTAGTGCTGCCAAACTGCATTAACTCAATAGTGTAGACCAGGCATGGGCAAGCTTCGGCCCTCCTGGTGTTTTGGATTTCGACTCCCACCATTCCTAACAGGCAGTAGGGAGTTGGAGTCTAAAACACCTGGAGGGCCAAAGTTTGTACATGTAGATGCACCTATAGAGGGCAGGGCAAACCTTGGGCACTTTTCTCACACATCCTATCCTTCCTTCTCTCTTTCCTTCTCTCCCTTCCACCCTTTCGTCCTTCCTTCCTTCCCTCCCTTTTGTCTTTCCTTCTTCCTTTCCTTCCTTCCTTACCTCCCTCTTTCTTTCTCCCTCCTTCCTTCCCTTCCACCATTTCATCCTTGCTTCCTTCCTTCCCTCCCTTTTGTCTTTACTCCTTCCTTTCCTCCCTCTCCCTTCCTCCTTCCTTCTCGTTCATCCTTCCCTCCCTCTTTTCTCTCTCCTTCTCTCTCCCTCTTTCTCCCTCCTTCCTTCCCTTCCACCCTTTCGTCCTTGCTTCCTTCCTTCCCTCCCTTTTGTCTTTCCTCCCTCTCCCTTCCTCCTTCCTTCTCTTTCATCCTTCCCTCCCTTTCTCCTCTCTCCTTCTCTCTCCCTCTTTCTCCCTCCTTCCTTCCCTTCCACCCTTTCGTCCTTGCTTACTTCCTTCCCTCCCTTTTGTCTTTCCTCCTTCCTTTCCTCCCTCTCCCTTCCTCCTTCCTTCTCTTTCATCCTTCCCTCCCTCTTTCCTCTCCTTCTCTCTCTCCCTTTTTCTCCCTCCTTCCTTCCCTTCCACCCTTTCGTCCTTGCTTCTTTCCTCCCCTCCTCTTTCTCTTTCCTTCTTCCTTTCCTTCCTTACCTCCCTCTTTCTCCCTCCCTTCTTCCTTCCCTTTCACACTTCCCTCTTTCATCTCCCTCTTTCTCCTCCTTCCTTCCCTTCCACCCTTTCATCCTTGCTTCCTTCCTTCCCTCCCTTTTGTCTTTCCTTCTTCCTTTCCTTCCTTACCTCCCTCTCCCTTCCTCCTTCCTTCTCTTTCACCCTTCCTTCCCTCTCTCCTTCTCTCTCCCCCTCTTTCTCCTTCCTTCCCTTCCTTTTGTCTTCTCTTCTCTTTCTTCCCTCCCTCCATTATCTTCCATTCTTCCTTTCATCCTTCTTTCCCTTCTGTCCTTCTCTCTTTCCTTCCCTCCCTCCCCTCCTTCTCCCTCCTTCCTTCCCTTCCACCCTTTCATTCTTGCTTCCTTCCCTCCCTTTTGTTTTCCTTCTTCCTTTCCTTCCTTACCTCCCTCTTTCTCCCTCCCTCTTTCCTTCCCTTTCACCCTTCCTTCCCTCTTTTCTCTCTCCTTCTCTCCTTCCCTCTTTCTCCCCCCTTCCTTCCTTCCCTCCCTTTTGTCTTTCCTTCTCTTCCTTTCCTTTTGTCCTTGCTTCCTTCCTTCCTCCCCTCCCTTTTGTCTTTCCTTCTCTTTCTTTCCTTCTTCATTTCCTTCCTTACCTCTCTCTTTCTCCCTCCCTCCTTCTTTCCCTTTCCCCTTCCTTTCCCCTTTCCTTCTCTCCCCCTTTCTCCTTCCTTCCTTCCTTCCTTTCCTTTTGTCTTCCCTTCTCGCTTTCTTCCCTCCCTCCATTCTCTTCCATCCTTCCTTCCATCCTTCTCTTTCCCTTCCTTCCTTCCTTCCTTCTCTTTTTCCTTCCTCCTTTCCTCCTGGAGAAGGGGAGGTTGAGAGGGAGCATGAGAACCATGTTTCAAGATTTACAAGTTGTGATAATACAAGTCCCTGTTTGCATTACAGAATCTAAGGTTAGACATTGCTTGAACTGCCCTGGCCCAGTGCTATGGGATCATGAAAGGTATATTTTTACAGTGTCTTGAGAATTCCCTGCCTCACCAACCATAGCATTGAGCCAGGGCAGTTAAAGTGGAGTCAAATTGCGTTAATTCTACAGTATAGATGCATGCTGTGTTTCTCATTTGTCCCTTATGAAACATTAAGATTCATTGCTGGCAATTTGATAATGTTTCTAATCCAGCCCACAGTGTTCCAATAACTGTCTCATTCTTTGGAAATTTCTACATCGGATTTGTAAATCAGTTTTAAAATGTTTGTAAATAAAGAGCCTGTTTTGGTTTTGTCTGAGCATCTGGAGAAGCTGCAATGCTTATTTGTTGTTATTTTCAGAGCTGCTTCTAACACTGTGTCTTCTCCCATTTCACTTTCTTTTTTTCTATGGATGATTATTGTACTGAGGACAAAAACATGTGTGCGTTACAGTCTGCAGAACAGGAAACCCACATCTTGTAGCCCCTCTGATCCCCATTTCCTGCCCAAGCACAATACATGTGACAGACAGTATTGTTCCAACCAATTACACTGCTGAAGTATAGAAATGTAAACAACCGTCAGAAGTCTGGAAATTAAAGGTCTTCGGTTGTGTTGATTTAACTCACAGTGCCTATTTCAGCAACACGACTTTCTGGCAATGGTGCTTGGAGAAAGGGAAAATTAACTAAAATAAATTAAAATTCGGGAACATTGCATTGTTGCTTTTTTAAAAAGTGTCATCAGAGAATTGAGCTTCTTGATCATCGACAATGAGGTAGGAAGCTACTTTTTTGATGTTTTTAAACAAGGTCAGTAGCAAGTTCTTGTCCTGTGAGAATAGCCCCAGCAAGGAAGGGCTGAAATGAATGTGTGAAAATGTTTCCTGTAGAAATTCCACAAGATTCATGCAGTCATATGAGTAATG
The DNA here is from genome assembly GCF_037176765.1 of Anolis sagrei. NCBI lineage: Eukaryota > Metazoa > Chordata > Lepidosauria > Squamata > Anolidae > Anolis > Anolis sagrei. The sequence goes on along the minus strand of NC_090024.1, from coordinate 191,187,536 downwards.
TAGAGTGAATATGGATTTCACCACAACTTGGTCCTGGATAAAATATTTAATGTATGTGGTTAGAGCCAGACTTCCACAGAAATAATTAATTAAATTCCATTGCAAAAATTCGTATGTGGGAGTGGACAGGAATTAATCTTCTGGCACCTTGAAATTAAAGGGGGGGGGGGGGATAGCATATGCTTTTGTGAACTACATCCCACTTCATCAGATGCATGGATTGTTGTTTTTGTATTTGGGAATTGTTGCTGAGTAAGTTCCTATATGATCCTAACTGGATTTAGATGTTAAAGAAGAGCACTATTTATTATACATGTTTTACATGTGCCCATTAGATTTGCCCCAAACTTGTCCTTCCTCACTTAGGCACTTCTACACTACCATATAAAGTCCACATTATCTGCTTTGAACTGGATTATATGGCAGTGTAAACTCATATAATCCAGTTCAAAGCAAACACTGTGGGTTATAGGCTTTGATAAAATGGATTATATGGCAGTGTAGAAGGGACCTTAGTTTTGCTCTACTAACTTTTGTGAATATTTTTGGCAGTCTTGAAGTGGCTTCTGTTGTTCAGAACATGTACACATAAACGATTCTGACCAGTGATATGAGATCCTGGGTGTAGGTGCTACTGCATGCCCCTCCACCGGGTGCATCTCTACTGTAGAATTAACACAGATTGGCACCACTTTAACTGTCACGGCCCAGTTCTATAGGATCATGGGGGTTTTCATTTGTTGAAGCACTAGCACTCTGGCAGAGAAGACTAAAGATATTATAAAACTACAACTCCCATGAACCTATAGCATCAAGCCAGGGCAGTTCAAGTGGTGTCAAACTGCATTAATTCTACAGTGGAGATGCATCCTATCTTGGTAGGTAAATGTAGCAAGGTTCTCTTTGTAGTGACATCCTAATTATGGATTTCCCTCCCTGGAGACACCTTGATGGCTCCATTCAACTTGAGCTACCAACAAAGAACCAAGACAGTGCTACTTCAGCCTTGATCCTTAAAACCATCATAGTTTTGTCTGATTGTTTTAGCTAGATGTGTGTGTTTGCATGTGTTCAAAACTGTTTTGGAAAAAATATTTGTTAGAAGAGTGTTTTTCTTTGTATTTGTTCTTAAAAACCATCAAGTTGATTTCAACTTATGGCAACTCTATTAATGTTGCTGTAGTTACTTTCAAGTAATTTTCGACCTATGGAAACTTTAATGCGAACCTATCACAGGGGTTTCTTGGGAAGATTTGTTCAGAATCGGTTTCCCATTGCCTTTCTTTGAGGCTAAGAGAGTGTGACTTGTCAAAGGTCATTAAGTGGTTTCCAGGGCTGAATAGGGACTTCATCACACTAGAGCAAAAGATATGAATGAATTCCTATGCACACTGCACATATCTTATTTATAGTGCAAAAAAAAAAACAACAATACAATAATTTGGAGAAATAGTCAGGAGGAAATTAAGAACAATTTTAACAAATATAAACTTATTAGTATTTCAATGGAAAGTGTGGGCCTGATTTTGGCTGATGAGATAGGATTGTTGTTATTATTGTGTGCTTTCAAGTAGTTTCATACTTAGGTTGACCCTGAGTGAGGGCCGGGTAAATGACCTTGGAGGGCCGCATCCGGCCCCGGGCCTTAGTTTGAGGACCCCTGCACTAGGACATGGATCTACTTCAAATCTGGTTTCTGCCTCCTGCAGAATTCTGGGTTTTGTAGTTTAGTGAGACCAGGACCCCTCTGGCTTAGCAGTTTAAAGGCTCCTCCCTAAACTCCCCAAGTCCCAGAATTCTGCAGGGGGCAGAAGCTGGTTTTAAAATGGATCCATGCTAGTCCATAAACCCAGAGTCACAGTTCAATGTTTAAACCACTATATCATTCTGGCTCAATGAGAGACCTCCACATTTCTCTGTTAACAACAGTCCTGTTCAAGTCCTACAAATCTAGCATGACTTCCTTGTATCTGTCCAATGAAAATGTGGTCTTCCTATTTTTCTATTCCCTTCTATTTTATCAAACATCCTTCTATTTATTGTCAAAGGCTTTCATGGCCGGAATCACTGGGTTGTTGTAGGTTTTCCGGGCTATATGGCCATGTTCTAGAGGCATTTTCTCCTGACCCTGGTCTTTCCACAGATATATAAACCCATTTTCCTACTTCCAACAGACCTCACTACCTCTGAGGATGCTTGCTATAGATGCAGGCGAAACGTCAGGAGAAAATGCCTCTAGAACATGGCCATATAGCCCGGAAAACCTACAACAACCCATCCTTCTATTTTCTAATGAACCCTGTTTTCACATGATATATAACTTTTTGTCTGTAGTACAAAAAGTGCGAAAATATATGTGTTTACCATTTTGTACGGTACAATCAGTTCCTGTTAAAATGTAACAGGAAACCCTTACCTTCCTGTCTATAGCATGCTATTTCAGGGATCAAATCTGATCACCTGATTACCAGCGTCTTCCTTGATAAAATATACATGTTTCTTTTGGTTTCTAGAGTTGAACTGAAAAGCAAATGGTGGCTGAAATGTAGCTTGTAGTCACTGATTTTATTCTTAAAGAGCAGACATCACCATATTTCTTTGATTGTAAGATGCCATTGATTATAAGAGTCACACTAAATTGGATAGTAGCAGTTGGCAGCATTTACGTCAGTAAAATATGGAATAAATTTAATCTTTGGCCAACTTTAAGGGAGCCAATGAAAGGTATCTCCAAAATAGTCAATGCCTTGGAAAACTCAGACTGATACCAAGAACAGATCCATTATTCTACTGCCATGGAAGTTACCAGGGATGGTGGGGATGGTGGGATTTTAGTAGAGTCAGACATGTAGCCGGGGGGGGGGGAGGGGGGGGTTGAGGGGCTTCAGCCCCCCCCCCCTGAAATTCTCATGGTGGTTCGCGAAAACGCCTTACTGGTATATTGTACATTATTTCAACTGTTATGTTTATTCATATCATGATCTGATCACCATACTCAATATATCCCATATGCATGGGGGTATTGGGGTAATGATACAAAAGGTTTGCTAGGGTAAACCCTCTTTCACTCAGACTCAGCCCCCCCCCCCCCCAAGAAATCCACAATAAGAGTCACCATAAGTAGGAAGCAACTTGAAGGAACACCACAACAACCAAGATTTTTACTGCTATGACTCCATTGTATGCAGGAATGTAGCCCCGGGAGGTGGTGGCTTGAGGGGCTTCAACCCCCCCCCCCCCACCGAAATTCTCAAGGTGGTCTGCGAGAAGGCCTTACTGGTACATTATTTAAACTGTTATGTGTATTCATATCATGATCTGATCACCATGCTCAACATATCCCATATGCATGGGGGTATTGGGATAATGATACAAAACGTTTGCTAGGGTAGATCCTCTCTCACTCAGACTCAGCCCTCCCTCCCCCCGAATCAAAATCCTGGCTATGGGCCTGATCGTATGGATCCATACCATTACTAACCGGTCTAAGACAACTCTACTAAAATCCCATAATTCCTGATATCTTCCATTGATCCATCGTATTAATCCACACTTTGTACACATTCGTCCATTAGCCTTATCTACAACACTAGAGATCTCTGGCAAATAATTTTAAGTAACTTATTGTATGTATGCATGGAAATTATTATGAGGTGCCTATGATAATGGAATCAATTGACTTTTACTCATGCAGTCCAATAGTGGAATAACACTGTCTTGGAGTGTGGTGGAGTCTTCTTTTCTGGAGGGTTTTAAACTACATGGCAGTGTTCCTACATGGCAGGGTTTTGGACTGGATGGCCCTTGTCATCTCTTCCAACTCTGATTCCATGCACATTGTTTAAATTATTTTAACCTTTCTTTAAAGCCTTTTTGTTTGGATGGTTCAATATGTTCGTATTTTGTTTAAATTATTTATGTTGTTTTATCTGATTGCCACCTGATAATCTTATGATAAAAGGGCAAGATAAGAATATTTTGAGAGATTAATTTCACATATCATTTCAAGCACCTTGGAGAATATATATGTGGCAGTTTTGTTAAATTTCTGGTGTAGGTATCTGAAGTTACATCCCTGGTCTACATAGAGAGGGCTGTTGCTTTTTGCGTGAAAGTTACATTATGTCAAGGAAGCAAATGATTACTTCAGAATGTTCTATTAATCATAGCATTATCAATGTTTGCAGTTGATTAGGAGTTTCCCGTGCATTGATTATAAGTAGCAATGGAAGGTAATGGCTTCAATGCCATTGGGTGGTGAATGCGTTTGTTTTAGGTTTTAGCCAGAACTTTACCTCTTCAACCTGCTCATCATAGTTTGGGAATAGAAATCAGCACAATACATAGTTCCTCTCAAGGTCTGTTGAGGAAAAAGAGATTGCTGTGGGAAATATCTGAGGCCCCTTCTACACTGCCATATAAAATCCAGATTATCTGATTTGAACAGGATTATATGGCAGTGTGGACTCATATAATCAGTTTAAAGCAAATAATATGGATTGTCTGCTTTGATTATCTGGATTATATGGCAATGTAGACGGGACCTGAGAAGTTACAAATTGAGAATCACATCATCTGGACCTTTTGCCCCCACATAAAATTTTCTGGTTAAGGCAAAGCAACTGCAACATTAAAACCTTGTGGAGAATAGGCCGTTTTTTTGCTTGTTTGTTTTGTTTTGTCATAGTGAATGGACAAAGGATTATAATTGCAGATTATTCAAGCAAAAGCTGTCTTGGGATATTTCCTTATTGGTCGCAATAAAAAAGAAGCTTTCAAAATATATCTCCCTGGATTTCTTCTGAATTTTACCAGTTCTTGTCACCTCCATATCTCTTGTTTCATTCTTTTGGAAGGCTGTTTGTAGTGAGTTTTTGGATCTTCCCTAGAGCTCTTCCAAATAATTTATAATGTGAGTATGGTCTGCCAAAATGCTCTGATGGTTTGATATGCCAATTAGTTTCTCTCTGATTTTTAAAAAGAAAGTATTGCAAAATTGTCATTTCAGAGCAGCACCTTATCCCTAAAAAATTACGATATGAAAGGAGAAAAAGATAATGGACTATATTATTCCAATATATCATAGAACAGAAAAGAAACTAACTTGAGAGTGGGCCTAAAAGTGGCTGAGAATTACCTGAAAATGTTTCAGGACTAGAGGTGTGTCAATGTGGTGTTTTTTTTAAGAAGTACAGCAATACATACTCCAGCCTATCAACATATTTGCCTTATTTTAAAAAGTGTTGCTTGCTTGTTGTTGTTTAGTGCCTTCAGGTAATTTCTACCATGGAAACTCTAGTGTGAACCAATCATCAGGTTTTCTGGGGCCGAGAGTATGTGGCTCATGCAAAGTCATTTAGTGGGTTTCCATGTCCACGCAGGGAATCAAACCTTGATCTCCAGAGTCATAATTCAATGCTCAAACTATATTGGCTAGCTCTAGGAAATTTTCTCTTTCTTTCTTTCTCCTAGTTTAAATATTGCTTTGCCATTAGAGGGCAGACTTTAACCAGTAAAGTATTATCTATCCATATTTTGACTCAAATATATCCTTGAAGACCTTAGTACCCTAAAGGCACCAGATCCTGCCTGACAAGGAAAGTTAAGTGGGGTCAACCTTGGCTAGTACTTGGGTGGGTGCCTAGCGACCAATACCAAATGCTATATATAAGAGAAAGAAACTAGAAAAAACACTTCTGAAATCACTTCTTGTCTAAGAAAACCTATGAAATCCATAAGTTGGTGGCCAATTTGAAGGCACATACACACATCACGTCAAGTTTGGATTACCCATCAAAGGGATCAATTTTTGCCATTTACAAAGGAACCAAAAATATTTGCAAATATATTTATTACTTAAGAATGTGTATGCACCCTGCTGTAGATAATATGATGCTATACAGTGTAGTAGAATACCAACCACTTAACAAAAGTCACTGTAAAATGCTTAGGGAATGACTCAATCAGCAGAGGGAAGCCAACCCAGAAGCAACCCTGATTTTTTTGTATAATACCAAGAGAAGATACCAGCCTGGGAGCCCCTGGTGGCACAGTGGGTTAAACCGCTGAGCTGCTAAACTTGTTGACCGAAAGCTTGCAGGTTCGAATCTGAGGAGCAGTATGAGCTTCTGCTGTTAGCCCCAGCTTCTGCCAACCTAGCAGTTCAAAAACATGCAAATGTGAGTAGATCAATAGGTACCGCTCCGACGGGAAGGTAACAGCGCTCCATGCAGTCATGCCGGCCACATGACCTTGGAGGTGTCTATGGACAACGCCGGCTCTTCAGCTTAGAAATGGAGATGATCACCAATCTCCAGAGTCAGACACCCATGAAGCTTCCTGGGTCAGGCTCATTTCTTTGCAGTCTGCAATGACATAGCTTCTGGTTGCCTGCTATTTCTTTGTCATTTTCTGTCTTTTGGCTTCTGCCTTATTTGTGCCCTTAGCTACCACCAACTCTACTCCATCATGCTGAATTTTCAGTATATATTGTATGGTCTTCTGTAGTTTTATCAGAAACCTAACATACAGTTTCATCAGACCAGATACTTCTACTTGTATATATTTATTCACTTTATGTGTATCATGCCTCATGGTGGCTAACAATAAATATGACACGATGCAAATTAAAATACGAGTATAATTTTTTTTTAAAAAATCAACCTTTTCTATCATAAAACAATTAAACATAAAAATATGAAAATACATTACAATTAATCTGTATAGCCACCCCAAAGTCTCAATCACACCACACTACTGGGAAATGTTTTCCTGATTCCTTAAACTTCTAGAGTTTTAAAATGCCCAGAAAAACTAATTTTTTATGTCACTCAGAACCTGCTTTACAATGCATTACAAACAGGAAATAATACATTGTGACCTCATATTAAAACCTGTAACATGTTATCGTTTAGGGTAAGGAGGGCATGATGATGGACATTTTGTGTATAACGCAAGAATCATGATGTAAAAATCAAAATTTATTCTTTGCTTGTTTTCATTATTTTCAGATGTTTTCTTGGGGGAATTTCACGGAATTTGGTTTTTTTCTTTTTTAGCTATTTAGATACTTTTAAAATAATTTTAATACATTAAAAGTACTGTATTCACTCTGATCTCACTCATCTATTAGCTTCTAAGTTGCAAATGTGTTTCACTGTTTGAAAGAAAATCAGCTTTCTCCAACCTGTTGTTTGTTAGACATATTGGGTTGCAACCCCCATCAGGCCTAGCCATCATAGTGATGGTGCACGTACACTGTGTGGAAAGCATCAGATTGAGGAAAGCTGAGATCTTCAATTGAATAATAGGTAGCTGAGATATACTATAGGACTAGGTAAAAATGTAGGCCATCTGTCAAAGGTAGTTTTGACTGCTTTTCCTGCATGGCAGGGGGTTTGACTAGATGGCCCATTCAGTCTCTTCTATGATTCTATGTACAGTAATAAAATGACTTTGTCAGAAAAAACCCAGCTCAGGTTCTGCATCACAGCTCCGTGTCTCATGAAACAAGTATGTAGACTCACAGCTTCTAGAGAAAAGCCCCACATCTCCATTGACGAGAACTATTAAAGATCTTTGGTAATTATATCATGTCTGATGAATGAATCAGATGTTGCTGCCCTGTCTCTTCTTTCACCAAGACACTTTGAGATGTGGAAGTTGCAATGAGTGACATCATCTACTTGGGAAGAAAATTTCTACTTTTATCATTTTTAATAGAGAGGCAAAAGAATTGCTAAAATAGGGAAATTACTGTTGCTCAAGAAATATATTTAAAAGGGAAAATAATAGGATAATTAGTACAAATGGAAAGTACGATTACAAAACTGGCATTGCTTTTCATTGACACTCAGTCTTAAGTAGGGAGGAGGATTATAGAGCTTCAAAAACCAGTACCAGTAGCAAAGCCTTAAAATGTGTGATGGGAGCACCATACACTTTACAAGCCATGGTCTTGTGGAATGCAAAGTACAGATCTGAAACCTGCATCCTACAAAAGCAGAAACACTGCAATACTTGAAATAAATAATATGCAGGTACTTACAAAAACAAGGTACCTCAATGCTTATGCAATATGCTGTGTACAGATTCAAAATTCTGCCCTAAAATTAATGTGCTGTGGACTCTAGCATGAGCACATCCTATGTTCCCTCTGTAATCATACTATAGACTTGGAGTGCCTAAGAAATAAACCCTGGAAAATTTCCCAATCCTAGTCCCCTGGAGCTCTAGCCTGTTCCTCCAATTAAGATCTCAGAGCCTGGCAAATGTGAAGAAGAGTTTATACAGCAAACCCATGTTCTTTCCCCCTTCTTCTTTTAGCTACCCCTGAATGAAATGCTGTGCATGCAGAATAAATCAGTTATCCTTTTCAAAGGATTCTGCAAGGGAAGGAAAGTGCAGCATCTGCTGTGTCAGTTGCAAGCAAAGGCGATGCACAAGTGAGCAGCTCACCCTGCAGTGCTCTATGGCATGGATTTCTGAAAGCTCTGCAAAGTAGAGGGTGCTGTAAGGTGACAGCTTCTCCGTCAGCAACCTTCTTTGACATCTCCGTCTTTTCCCTAAAAGGGGCCAGTTATCTTCATACTTTACCACATCTGGGTTTCTCACAGCAACCTTCACCAAAGCTACTACAAAGCCTTCAGGAAACCACAGAGAGGGTGGTGCACTTGCAGGGATAGGGATGTATATGTGTGTGCGTGCATGCGTGTGTGTGTGTGCACACTCTGAGTTGGAGGCAGCAAGAAGGGGAGAGAATCCTTTTTCCCAAGTTTTAACACAACCTGGAGATGAATTTCCTGTGCTGATACAATGAGAAAGTTAAGACTGCAGCTCCTTCCTCGGGAACCACTTGTCAGAAATGGGCATCCTTTATTCATTTGGTGAATAAAGCATATCCAGAGTGTTGTTGACAACCAGTTTTATTTCAGTGCAGACAAGCAGAGTGTTATTGAGGTTTTGTGGAACCACTCTCCTCTTAAATGATGTAATTTTTAAAAAATTATTTAGAGTTTGGTTCAATGTTCATTTGGTCAGTCCTCCACAATTGCAGAGGCCGGGGCAAAAGACCCCACAAACGTGAAAAAAAGTTATTTCTTTTTTCTTTAGAGAACACCTTTCTAGGAATAGCTAGGTTCTCCAGCATGACGATGGAAGTTTTCCCTCTAGTAAATGCCATGTTCACTGGCATGACTGTACAATCAACTTCAGGCAAAGTTGACCATAGAATTGTACTGGACAACTTAGAGATTCTTCGAATTTTTTAAAAAAATCAAATGCCTGAACAATCAAATTCACAAAAGTCAAAGCTGCTGATGTGGAGGGTCTACTGTAGTATCTTCTACCTTGTTCTCTTTCTTTTACAATAGTTAATTGGTTGCTTCATGTTGGCCTATTTCTGTTTGTCTTATTCCTGAAATTCTATTAGTGTGTTTTGTTGCAGTGCAAGTGGATGGTGGTATTTAATGAGTCATAGAATCATAGAGTTGGAAGAAGCCTCATGGGCCATCCAGTCCAACCCCCTGCCAAGAAGCAGGAAAATCGCATTCAAAGCACCCCTGACAGATGGCCATCCAGCCTCTGTTTAAAAGCCTCCAAAGAAGGAGAACCCACCACACTTCAGTGCAGAGAATTCCACTGCTGAACAGCTCTCACAGTTAGGAAGTTCTTCCTCGTGTTCAGGTAGAATCTCCTTTCCTATAGTTTGAAGCCATTGTTTCATGTTCTAGTCTCCAGGGTAGCAGAAAACAAGCTTGCTCCCTCCTCCATATGACTTTCCCTCACATATTTATACATGGCCATCATGTCTCCTCTCTGCCTTCTCTTCTGGAGGCAAAACATGACCAGCTCTTTAAGCAGCTCCTCATAGGGTTTGTTCTTCAGACTCTTGATCATTTTAGTTGCCCTTCTCTGGACACATTCCAGCATGTCAACATCTCCCATTTATCATGCTCCTCCAAATGATTTTCTTTCCTTTCCTTTGTTCCTCTCTCACAATCTGAAATCCTTAGGCCCTTTTTTTTTTGGTATGCTGATTCCCACATGGATCCCAACAAAACTCCCAAGGTTAACATATTTAAAATTCAGTATTCTGGACAGATGAGAAGTCTCTATGCAATTGATTTGTTAAACTGGATTTTAGCAGCTTAGGATGTTTTGACAGTTATGCCTTGAAGACAAATAGTATTTTGTAAAATAGAAGAGAAAACTATATGAGAAAAAGTCATATGGAGGAAGGAGCAAGCTTGTAAAATTACAGTATTTGTTTTCCCTTATAGTAATCACTTCAGATGGCTTTGAATATTTCTATCACTTTCTGAAATTCCCCCAAAATTTATATAAAGAAATGTCTGATTCAGTAATATGGATTCTTTTCCAATAAATGCCACTGAAATTACTTTTGAAAGTAATTTCAATTCTGTGACCTAAACCTTGTAATTATCTGACCCTGAGGAACTAAAAAAATCCCAAGAGGTAGGTTTGCAATTATAAAAGAGAAATAAACAGTTTACTAAACTTTTAGTTCTTTAATGCCAGTGAGATATTATATATAAATATTTGCTTTTTTAAAATCTGGCTTATTTAATTTACTGATAATTTACAATTCCGGGTTTTTTTACTGATTGAAGACAGTCTTTTTCATTAAACATAAATACAATTCATTTGTCAATTTGGAGTTGAAAGTAAGATGGCAGCTAGTGGTTCTTTGGACATTTAGTAACTTGGTTTCAAAAGGCTATTGCTTTCTGTTGCAGAGGGAGTGAAAAGAAGGAGGGCTACCATCGGCCTTGATAAGAAACCCCACATGTTGTAAGGTGATATTCTATTTGTTAGGACCAAACAATATGATCACAATTGAAGATCTCAGAAGCTAGTATATGTGGGGAAGCATTTCTAATGGATATCGTTATGGGGCTTTGTGTGTCGCCAATAACATCTTGAATATAGTTTGGAAGCAATCATAATTGAAAGCTAATGACTTTCTTTAAACCAGGTATGGTAAATGCATGTAGTGGACTAGTGTTGGATGAGGACTTTGGAAGGCCAGGATCCAAAATCCCTGTTATGTCATGGAAACCTATTTAGTGACCTTGTGTAAGTCATAATTTCTCAGCCTAAGTGGAAGGCAATGTCAAACATCCTAGGAATAAATCCCACCAAGACAACCTTATAGTAGTGTTGCCATAAGTCAAAGTCAACCTGAAAGCACATAACAGACAATAATTTACCAGTGCATAGTCCAAAGTAGCAAGCTTGTCCATTTTCTGGGAAACAGTATTGTTGAGACATTTGTCAATGCAGGTAGTTAGTACTTCAGTACACTGCGGTTTGCAGTAATAAAAAAATTCCAGGATTACACAACAGGTGGTCTTTAGAGGGTATGCAGCCCTGTCCAGAATAGATAAACAAGACATTTTCTGGACATGTAGACTCTCTACTCAAAAATATCTCACTAGAATTCAGTTTGACTTGTTCACTCTCATCCAGCTCACTACTGCCATTAGGCAATTTTTCACAGTATGTTTGGCTTCTCTCACTTCAGATCTTGCAGAAAACAAAACTTTGGTGTCATCTGTGAAATGATACTTCAGCTGCTTTGTATATACATGGAAGGGACCTGTCTCGTCTTTGCAATATGAAATTAGGTTAAGAATATCTTTAATTTCTCAGAATGAGTTTTAATGGAGGAAATACACAACAGTGCTTGGTAAAAAAGGATGATCTTGCAGGGACTGGGGAGGTATGAGTAAATGTAAGACCAAAAAAAAATGCTCAATTGCTGGGCACCAAATGCTGTCATTCACCAGCAGAAGTAGAAGAATGGCAGAACACCAAAACATGAAGATAGAGCCTGTCATCTGCATCTGTTGTGAACACACCACAGTAGCCAAAACTCCCGCCCTTTCTTAGAGCAACACAGTTAGTTGAGAGGGTGAAAAATAGCTCCTGATAAAGCCTCACTGAGCCCAGCTGTCAAGAGACCAGCCTACCGACCAAACCTGGGGAGCAGCACCAGCTGGGAGACAATGATAGGCTTCATTGCCCACCGTCTGTTCACCCTCACTCCTCTGGGGACAGACACTGACATATATCATCTCCCTTCCTTCCTCCATGCATTCTCTTATATGCTGCTGTCTCTTCCTCTCTGGGTCTATATTTGTCTCCATAGATACTGCCAACTAGTCCTTGCAAACCCACTGGTCCTTCTCGGTTGAATTCTATCTCTTCTCAATTGCCTGTTTTTCAATTAATCCACTTTGGTGAGGGTCTCACAGAACCATAGCAACACTTTTATGAAGGTCCCATACTATTACTGGTGGAGGATTTTTTTTTTCATATCAATTGGAGAGAGGCTCTTTGACACTCAATGAAAGCAGAAAAAAGAACAAAAACCTAAGTGGCTGTGTGGCCCATAAGTTTAAAAACCTTGAAAATTACAGAAAATTACCCTTTATTTTGACAATTAAAGAGTTCCAAGAGTAGCACATGAGAGGATGGTTTCTGAACAGTAAACTCTTCTTGGGTACCTTCAAGTTAACTAGAGCAAACAACACAAACAAATTGACTTAACTCCTCCTTGTCCCCATTTTAACTCTTTAAGTGTGAGCTTCTACTAGTCCCACACTTCTCTGAAATAACTTGAAGAGGTTGCATCAGGTAGAACATTTCCATGTGTCATTTTCCTTTCTCTAATTTTCACAAATGTATTTATATGTTTATACATTGGTAAGTAATTGTCGAACTGAGGAGAGTCAAGCGGATAAAGGTATCTTTTTGAAAAGGTCCTTTTGATATGGAAATGTCTTCAGCTAGCTTTGGACTTGAAAGCCTGCATGAATCTAAAGCCTTTCAAATGTGTTTCACTACAACTTCCAACATTCCCAGCCACCATGACCACTGGCTATCTACTGGAATGATGAAAACTGTATCTTGAGCCATCTAGAAGGCAGCAAATTGAGGAAGCCTGTTGCAGATTATTTTTTGCTACTTATAAGGAGCCAGTGTGGCATAGGGGTTTGAGTGTTGGGTTATGACTCTGCAGACCAAATTCGATTCTCTGCTTTGCCATTGAGTGACCCTGTGTCAGTCACACATTCTCAGGCCCAGAAAACGCTATTGTAGGTTGGTTTTATGATCACCATAAATTGAATTGAAGGCACACAACAAAAACAGTAACATGTGGCTATTTTGTATACACTCCATATTCTCTGCTCTGACAACAGATACCTAACATAGCTTCCAACTGAAGGAGCGCAAGAACCCAGCCTGAGGCTGTGAGGTGTTACAAGAAGATTCAGTTCATGCTTCACCTGTGAACAACTGTCACTGCTCACAAACCTGGTTTCTTTTCCTCTTTGAATGAGCAGGGTCTTCTCATCTGGCACTGGCAGTTGGATAGCTCTGATGATACAATCACAAGGATAATGCATAGGACCAAGCACCTGTTTTGTTTGAGACAATGGGTTCACTCTTTGTGAACGAAATGCCTGTGAAGACTCTAGAAAACAACAGTTGACACAGTTGGCATGAAGTGGAAATTGGCGACATCTGAAGTAGAAAGAAAGAAGGTGGGAACTTCTGAAGATCAGATTATATGGCAGGTGGAGACTTGGCCCATTATGACTGTGCTAGGGATGCTGATTGAACCCATTGGAAGTGAGAAAAAGGGCCATATTACAAATGTGTTAGATGCAATTTCATGTTTATAAACTCCCTCTACTAAAATGATGGGGCAGTATAGGTTGCAAATTGGAAGATGGGGACAGTATATATGGGCCCAAAGAACAAGAAAGAAGATTCCCATTACACATTTGGAAAAAAAACCTTCCTGATGTAAGTGCTGTTCAATGGTGGAATGGACTGCCTCAGGATGTAAAAACCTCAGAGATTTTAAACAGTCGTAATGGCAGGGAGTTGGAGCAGGTAACCATTGGGATTACTTCCACCTCTACAGTTCTAGAAATCAAATGTAAAATATGGCAAGATGATAAAATAGTACTACATAAAACCAAAGCATTGGGTAAAACAGTATGAGTAATTTTAAAAATGAAATATCATAAACCTCCCAACATTAAAGTAACAGTTATTTGCTATCTTTAGAAATTTGGAAAAATAGGACTGATTTGACTTGGGAGCACATCAGAAACATTCATTTGCTCAAAGGGATGTATATTAGACCTTTCAACATGCAAACAAACTTCATATGTCTGCAACTTTTAGACCTGGATTCAGAACACAAAAATCTTTTCTAGGTTTATTGACAGTTGTGCTCTCTTCTCCCGTACACACCTGTTCTAGAAAAGATGATCTATCTCAAATGAGATAGAGAGGGTCTTTTCAGGGTGTTGAATACTTTCCCCGGAGATGTGTGCCTTATGCCTCTGTTCTGGTTTTATGGTACCAGATGAGTACCTTTTCCCACTGCAAACTACATTAATTCTACAGTGTAGATGCCCTTTTAAAGCCTTTGCATGCAGCAAATATAAATTGTGAGGACTGATAAGACCTGAATACCCAAAGCAAGATCTCAGATGGTGGGGTCTGTGAACAGTGCAGCAGGACAAAAGCCCTATACGGCTTGGGTCTAAGCTTTTTGAAGATCTGTATCTCCCTTTATGAGCACATTAGTGCTCTAAAATCACCTGGATGTACCATTCTCTTGATCCCACCATCTTTTGAGGCTCATTTGGTAGAAACAAAGAGGGCCTTCTTAGTGGCTGTTCCCAGTCATTGGAACTTCCTCCCCAGAGAAGCCAGGATGGCTCCAACTTTGCTCTCCTTCCATCAGCAACTAAAAATATTTTGGTGCCACAAGGTTTTTAGGAATTGAATGGGGTGGCCTTTCAATGATGTGCTGTGCAGTTTTTTTTTATAATTACAGAATCTTTTAATTAATTGTAATGTTTTGAACATTTAATTACTTTTAAATTAACTGTTATATGTTCTATCAAAGATTGTTTATACATTTCTAATTGTATTGTTTCTAAAATGTGTTATCTGCTTTGAGTCCCACTATTGGAAGAAAGGGGAATAAATAAAATCATCGTAATCACAACAACAACACAAAAAGAGGTAGTGCAGCAGTAAAAGTCAAAATGTTGAGGCTAAAATACAGGGTGAATGCTTTTCTGTATTTTGAAAGGGTTCAAATATTAAAATGACTTGCTAACATAAAAGACTGCCCACTGTCTCTGAATTTCAGATATATAGCAGCCACACTTACATGGTACTGCAACATTATCTATAATTCGCTGGTGTATTTCCTTTTTTGCATTCATATATTCCATTGCCAAAATGGTGATTCGTGAGAAACCCAGTTTACCTAGTTTCTCATACAGTTTCTTTTCCCATCTAGAATTGAACCCGTCAGTTAATATTAATGGGGCTAATTCCGCCAAGGTAAAAACATTTTTAACCAGAAATTTAATTTAAGGATCCATGCCTAGGACTCAATTGACATTTGGCCTGTTTTGAATAGTAAATGTGCATTTGGCAAACAACTAGGAAGATCAAGGATAGTTCTCAAAAATTTGTCTGTATGGATTCCGTGGTGGCAAAATTACTATATGCACACCAGTGTGACCATATAGCAGCTGATACAGAATTGCACAAAGAATGCAACTATGCATGTAGATGCACACTCTTTTTTGATGTGTCTTTCCCCTTGCTGAGATTAGTGATAGCACCACTTTATTTGTGCATTCAGTTGTACACTCAATTGTATATTTAGTTGTTTAATGTACCATTCAACTGAAGGATCATTTAACTCAAGCAATGCGTAACTTCATATGTAGTGATATATACTATATAACCCTAATATAACATTTCAGTCATAACATCCAAAAGGGTCCCAGATCAAAGTATGTGAGTACATGCAAATACACATATACACATGCCCTTTTTATTTTTCAAAGTTTTTAAAAAAAATATTTTCAGATATGCTTATGATGATTATTTCCTACCACCAAATGCATTTTTCTAGTAGTTCTTGTAAATTAAAGCAAACAAACCTTGTAATTTCCTCCTACCCAACCACATTGTTTTATTGTTTGATATGATTTTCCAATGTATTTGCTTTCAATTTTTTTTATTTCCTTTCAACATGTGTGCATGCTTAGGCGATCCCTCATTGTCTGAGTAAGATTGTCCTCCAAGTTCATTGTCCTGCCAGGGGTACATGGGTGACTGTGAAGCCCTATTCGTGACCTGCATGTTCTCCCACAGTGAGGGCATTGGTTTCCAGGTGGAAGGCGGTCCCGATGGGGATTGGCTTGATGCGCCTTCCTCTTGGCAGGGTTCCCTCTTTCTCCCTCCATTCGTGCCTCTTCAAAACCTACAGCACTGCTGGTCACAGCGCTCAAGGCCAGGGCTACCCAGTTCTCGGTGTCCTTGCCACAGTTTTTAAGGCTGGCTTTGAGTCCATCTTTAAATCTCTTTTCCTGTCCTCCAACATTCTGTTTTCCATTCCTGAGTTCAGAGTAGATCAACTGCTTTGGGAGATGGTGATCAAACATTCAGACAACGTGCCCGGTCCAGCAAAGTTGATGGCGGAGGAGCATCGCTTCATTGCTGGTGGTCTTTGCTCCTTCCAGCACACTGACATTTGTCTGCCTGTCTTCCCAAGAGATTTGCAGGATTTTTCAGAGGTAACGCTGATGAAATCATTCCAGGAGTTGCATGTGACATCTGGAGACAGTCCATGTTTCACAGGCATATAGCTGGGTTGGGAGGACAATAGCTTTATAAGCAAGCACCTTGGTATCCCTACAGATGTCCCGGTCCTCAAACATTTTTTACTTCATTCGGAAAAATGCTGCACTTGGAGAGCTCAAGCAGTCTTGTATTTCAGTGTCAATGTTTACTTTTGTGGAGAGGTGGCTGCCAAGGTAGTGGAAATGTGTGCATACAGACCGTTTAAATGGGGAAGACAACTAGTTCTCAGCCCTGTAGCCAAAGCCCATACATGGTTTTGAGATGGAACACAGAGGAGAAAAGCCATCCAGTTTAAAGAGTTAACAGAGAATTGAGGCTCGGAGAATATTTAGCAAGATTTTGAAATCTGTTTTTCTTTCTGCAATAGAGATTAATCAACTTCCTATCTGAGAACAGAAGATGGTACAGAACACCAATGGCTTAGATCCTTTGCAGCCTATAATTATATTAAATAACCCAAATCCATTCTCATGTAAATCACTACTGATACTAAGCTAAAAAAGAACATGATTGGAACACTATGCTTTTTTCTGTTGGTGCAGAAATGCAGGAATTCTCTAGAATTGCTTCCCTTGCTGCTTGTCTATCAAATCAGCTCCTGTTATCCCTTAGTCATGGCTGTGTTGCCATTCAAGATGAGAACATTACTTCCACCTTCCTGCTCTAAAATAGATTTGCTTAAATATCCACAGCTACTTTCATAATCATGTGGTGTTCTGGTATTGGGATATGTTTTAAATACCTTCTGTTCTGGTGGAAATTATGCTCTTCTCTCTTTTTAAATGAATATATCATATTTTCATGCCAAGCTCCATGACTACAGGAACATTGGATAAATTGTTTGCAATGCATAAATTGTTTTGGGATGTTGTGTGGTTTTGGGGCTGTATGGGTGTGTTCTAGCAGCATTTTCTCCTAGGAGGAAATGCTGCTGGACCAGTTGTTCTCAACTTGTGGGTCCCCAGTTGTTTTGGACTACGACTCCAAGAAATTCCAGCCAGTTTATCAGCTGTTGGGATTTCTGGGAGTTGAAGGCCAAAACATCTGGAGACCCACAGGTTGAGAACCATTGGTCTATTGCAACGGAAAGCAAACTTGCCCCCTCCTCAATGTGACGTCCTTTTACCAATTCATGTGGCTCACCAACACAATCTCAAGGCTGAAAAACAGCCTGCTGAAGTTGCTTACCTTAGTGTATAGTAGCTGCACTGCATTTCTGGCTATATCCTGCATTCTTTAGAGGAAAATCATTAGTATGGTTATAATAAAATGTTATGATTCCCATACAAATCACCATAAAAATATACAAAAAGGATATGAAAAAATGTTTATTGCTGATTGTGAGCCTTTCAGGCATGCTTTCTGTGTTTTTTTTTTCTCTTCCACTCTGAAGGATAAAGAGAACTGCTATCCTTGTTATGCCTAGAATATTAAATTATTGCTGCCGGGAAATTCTGCTGGCTATTCATTGCTGCATAAAAAAGTGTAGCCACTGGTTTAAACTATATATGACAAGAAGATCTGAGTTCTGAGCTTTGGGGTTTCAGAGATGGGATGGGGGACAGGAATGGTCACCAGTATTTCATTTCTCCATTTCACATTACTTTGGATACTATGCTGGGGGGGGGGGGGGGGGACAGGATATTAAACAAAGAAATAATAATGCAGAATGATGTCTACCCCCATGTGATATTTCCCTGTCTTTTCTTCAGAGGTTTAAATAAATTAAAACTACATTTAGCAATTTAATCCTAACTATATTTAAGTATATTTATTTGAACGCAGTTCCTGTTGAGTTCTACAGAAGTTGTTGCTCAGTACAAGGTTGCTTAGGTGTGCAACTTACATCAACTGAAATATACTTAGGTTCCACAATACCTTCTAATAATTCAGTTGGCACATGTTGCACACCAAGGCATACTTTTACGGGGGGAACAAGTTCTAAAGAATTCAACAGGAACTGCTATATTTATGTGGTAGCAAAGCCAGTGCATTACTAGTAGCAGCTCAGAAAAGCTTATGACAAATAAAAACTTGTAGTCCTTGATGACATGCCTCTAGGCCAGGCATGGACAAACTTCAGCCCTCCAGGTGTTTTGGATTTCAACTCCCACAATTCCTAACAGCAAGTAGGTGGGCTGAAGTTTGTCCAAGCCTGGCCTAGATCCATTGTTATTTTTCCTCAGTTTCTGTCTTAGAATATAGGACACGATTTTTTTTTTACTGATGACACAGTATTGATGCTTTGGAATGCCCTCCTTCTTTATATACCACTTTTTTCTCTCTTTAAAAGACGCAAAGTGATGAAGTTATCTAGCAGTTGTTGCTTGGTTGTCATCTACAGCTAAAACTTTTAACATTATAAGAACAGTGAGAAAAAAATACATGAAATTCCAGATTGAATTGGACGGCAATTCATACCATCTCCAGCCAGTAGAAAAGGGTAACGGAGGTCCGTATTGTGAAGCTTCCCACACATAACTTAGAATGTGAGTTCCCAGATTTCCCATTTCTTTTAGTAGGGAATTTATCTCAGGAGGAGGGTGAATTTGCTACTAAGTATCATATATGGGAGCCTAATTACCCCAAGAGGCCGCAGTGGCACAGTAGGTGAAACTGCTAAGCTGCAGAACTTGATGACTTGAAGGTCAGCGGTTTGAATCTGCAGGATGAAGTGAGATCTTGTTGTTAGCCCCAGCTTCTGCTAACGTAGCAGTTCAAAAGCATGCAAATATGAGTAGATCAATAGGTACCACTTCGGCGGGAAGGTAACGGTACTGCATGCAGTCATGCCAGCCACATGACTTAGAAGGCATCTATGAACAAAGCTGGCTCTTCAGTTTAGAAATGGAGATGAGCACCTTCCCCCAGAGTTGGACACGACTAGACTTAATGTCAAGGGGAATCCTTTACATTTAAATACTCTAAAGGTGCCACACCCCATCTGATTTTGGAAGCTAAGCACAGCCATTCAAGTAGTAGCCATATCTGGTTACTACTTGAATGGGAGACTATTGATGAATAACAGGTGTGGTGGGCCATTATTTCAACTGGCAAAGCCCCACTGAATTTTCCTTGCCTAAGAAAACCATATAGAATTCATGGGTTCACAACTTGAGGATAAATACACAGGCACAGTTGCAGAAATGGTGCCATTATCCCCATCAAAATAGCAGCAGTATAAAGAAAGCCATCAAGAGGTCCTCATCTGTCCCTTAGAAGACAAGTGATAACATATAATAATTCTAATTCTGAATCTGAATCTAACTTAATACCACATTCACATTAAATCAAAGTCCTTTAGAGAGAATGACTTCATGGCCTGGAAATTCCCAAGAACTTTTTCCAGTGAGAGATTACTCATTTTACATTTGACAATTTACTCAGTTTATGAGAATTGCAACATTTGATATGAGCAGGAGTATGAAGATGGTTCAAAGGAAGACAGAAATAGTGCAGGGCTCTGAATCTGTTTAAATCACCCTTGCATGATCACAGACAGTGCCCTACCACTGTGTTGGATTACAGCTCCCAGAATTTCCCAGCCAGCTGTGATGAATGCAATTTAGCATCAGTGACTATGATGAACAAAGAATTCTGGGAGTTGTGGTCCAATACATTTGGCACTCACCAAGTTGATTTATCATATGTATTTAATTGTCTATAGATGAAGGGGTTTCAAAGTACATAGAATACATGGGTTGTTTTTTAAAAAAACATCTGGGCTTTACTGTGGTTCATAATAAATTTAATTTTGCATAAATGACCTGTCTTGCAGTAACATCTCATTTTTGGAACTTCCTTCTGTTCGTGATCTCGCCATCACTCACGTTTTTGTCTTTCAGCCACTCTTAATAAATGTATTTAAATGTAGAAGCTTTTGGAGAGTAAGCAAGCATCTGATTTGGCTCTTATTACTTCCTTTATTGCATTCTAGGGCCACATCTACACAGCCATATAATTCAGTTTCTGAATCCAGTTTATCTGCACTGAATTGGATTATATGGCAGTGTAGACTCATATAACCCAGTTCAAAGCAGGTATCTGGATTCAGAAATATGATTATGTGGCAGTGTAGATCCAACCTATAGGAAATATGGGTTTGTGATTGCATTTGAATTAGCTTCACTGACAAACAGTAGGAGCCCCTGGTGGCGCAGTGGGTTAAAGCCTTGTGCTGGCTGGACTGAAGACTGACAGGTCGCAGGTTTGAATCCGGGGAATGCATGGATGAGCTCCCTCTGTCAGCTCCAGCTCCCCATGCGGGGACATGAGAGAAGTCTCCCACAAGGATGTTAAAACATTAAAACATCCAGATATCCCCTGGGCAATGTTCTTGCAGACGGCCAATACTCTCACACCAGAAGTTGAAGTTTCTCAAGTCGCTCCTGACACAAAACAAAACAAAACTAACAGTTCATTTTAGTCCAGAATTTAAAGTGCTGGCTATGACCCACAAAATCCTATTTGGTTTGGGTCTAGATTAATTTATTGGAAGCATTCAAAGTCAATAGTACTTGGCACTGATGAGTTAGGAATGTCTTAGGAAGTGCAGCAGTAACAGAGTTAGCTTGACCCAAAGTGTCCTCCTTACAGCTACATAAGCCTACCCCCGCCCCATGTAAACTGATACTTTTAGGGTTGTTTCTTCACCTACTTCTCTTCCTGTTGTCCTCTCTCTGCTCTTCCACAGAATAGAGCGAAATTAGATTAACATTCTGAGTAATGGAATATCCACAATAAAGCCTTTGCCTTCTTTCTCAAAACCATTCATGCCTTTGCTCCTTAATCCAGATATCTAAAAGCTGCACACACTATCAATGGACCACATTGGATCCATACAGAGAGAAAAGCAGGAAATTGGATGGATGGATGAATAAATAAATAAATAGATAGATAGATCAGACATCTCCACTATATTTTTAAGATGATGTGATTTTTTGCTTTTTTCACCTAGACTCAAAGGCTGCTCTTTAAGTTCATGCAACACACCTACACACTGCAGCCAACACACTAATGTGTTGCGACACACAGTTTGAAAAGCTCTGCTTTAAAGTTTGGATTAAAACTCAGAGCCAATTCACCCTGTCACTGACATGGGAGCAAACAACAATATTGCCTTAGGTTTTAATTAATGAATTAAGTAAAGGAAAAGGTTTCCTGTGACATTAAGTCTAGTTGTATCTGACTCTGGGGGGTGGTTGTCATCTCGATTTCTGAGCCGAAGAGCCACCATTGTCCATAGACACCTCCAAGGTCATGTTGCCAGCATGACTGCATGGAGTACCATTACATTCCCACCAAAGCGGTACCTATTGATCTACTCACATTTGCAAATTTTCAAACTGCTAGGTTGGCAGAAGCTGGGCCTAATACCAGGAGCTAACCTCGCTCCCCGGATTTGAACCGCCAACCTTTCGGTCAGCAAGTTCAGCAGCTCAGCGGTTTAACCCACTGCGCCAACAGGGGGGTTACATGTATTGAAATATGGATTGGAAAATTAATTAATTGGAGTATTAAGTAATTTTAATTAATTAGATTTTAATTAACTAAAGCATAGTATTAATGTGCTGTTTCAGAGGGGACTGTGAACATTCTGCCCTGAGAACCAAAGCAGTCAATATTATTGCAAACAGGGCATACCACACTGAGAGGCAATTTGTTGTCATTTGCCCCATGCAATGCATGGGATGCAGTGAAAAGCAGAACTATGTTCAGTTCACTGGGCACTCCATTATTGTCAGTTACTTCCTCCAGGGGTGCAAATGAAGATGCAGAAAATAGATGCTCAATATGGCTGGATGCAATGGGGTGTTTCATACACAAATAATTTTGTCTGTTTTTTACCTGCTTATTTTCTGCCTGTGTCTGTATTACCTTTGAGTGAACAGGTGTTTGAGGAAGATGTGTCTAGCACCAAAACAGCTCTGAAACCACTTATTTAGAAATACTGGGGGAAGGACCCAGTTTTAAAAATCAACTGGTCATTAAAGAAAATCTAGCTAAGGTTATTTTTTTCTGGGATAATCAGGAATTTTAAAGGACCATAAGAGCAAGTACAAAAATGCGACCATTCTTCACTGATATATTGTAAACTTTCCCTGATCACTTAGTCCAGTCCACTGAGAAGACATTGGACTGTACTTCCCATCATTCTTCACTGGCTATGCTGTCTGGGGATGACAGCCTTTGTAATCCAAAAACATCTGGGGAGCCAGACATTCCTCATAAGACTGAGTGATGTGTTATAACATTAGCAATGTAATGTTGCTTTACATTTATCAAATTATTTTCCTTATTTATTTAGTTATTTATAGTATTTATAGTATTTATATTTCATCCTTCTCAACCCAAAGGGGACTCAGAGTGGATTGCAGAACATATATTCGGCAAATATCCAATGCTGTTATACACTGACAAGGCAGACAACTGTACCTAGATAGAGGTACACATAGGCTTTCTCATCTTTGGCATCTTGGAGGCTGTGCTCGGTTCCAGCCATGGGGTGGGGGCTGTCACTCCACTTTCCCTGCCAAAGAGCTTTGTTCATAAACTTCCTCCATAATCCTTTTAGTTGGCAAGATTTACTGCAGCTGGTTGTTAACCTGCCATGCTAAAGCCCAGTCCTAACCAAACCCAATTCAGAATAAAACATGGGATTTGTGTTTGGAAATAGAGTTTAATGAAGTAGGTTTCATTAATTTTAATATTTAATGTTTTTTTCTATTATTTATTTTCTTACTCTGATTATCCAGGAAAAATATGAAAACACAAAATAAAACAGAAGGAGAGGAACAAGCCTTCTATCTCTGTGGCATAAACATAATTTAAAATGATATAAACATCCACAGTGTGGACAGTACTTCCCACCATTTCCCTCTCTACTTGCAACCATCCATTTGAGCACAAAAAAACCCATTCTTACCTGAAGGAATTTTCAATTGCCAGGTTTATCCTACAATATAAATTATCTGAGATCAGCACCCTAACCTCTCAACTTAAATGGTACTCGTGCCTGACTTTTCTCTCTTTATACAGTGCCCAACAGCAACTTGGGAGTCATTTCAGTAAAGGAAGTAATTAACAGAAAGGGTCAAACAGCACTTTCCTAGACATCCTTTCACACCTGAATAAAATCCCACATTTTCTGCTTTGAATTGGAATATATGGCAGTGTGGACTCAGATAGCACAGTTCAAAGATGTAGTGGGATTTTCTGCTTTGATATTCTGGGTTATATGTTTGGGTAGGAGGGTCCTAAATCTGGTCAAAATCAATGAAATCCTAACAGCTGCTTTAAGTTCAAAGCAATACCCGATAGATTCTGTCTTGAATCCCTCCTATTTACATATAGAGATTCTCTAATCCAAAATGACTTGGACCAGAAGTGTTTTGGATGTTGGATTTCTTTGGATTTTGGAATACTTACATCAGCATACACGTACATAATGACATACAGGACCCAAGTCTGAACATGACATCATGTTTAGGTATCTGTATACACTGTTTTAAATAATTTTGTACATGAAACACACTGTGTTATACATCAGAAAACAAAGATGTTTTCTTCAATAGAGCTACAAGCTGGGTAGATGTGGGGAATGCCGTGGATGTAGCGTTCCTGGATTTCAGTAAGGCCTTCGACAAGGTCCCCCATGACCTTCTGGCAAGGAAACTAGTCCAATGTGGGCTAGGCAAAACTACGGTGAGGTGGATCTGTAATTGGTTAAGTGGACGAACACAGAGAGTGCTCACTAATGCTTCCTCTTCATCTTGGAAAGAAGTGACAAGTGGAGTGCCGCAGGGTTCCGTCCTGGGCCCGGTCCTGTTCAACATCTTTATTAATGACTTAGATGAAGGGCTAGAAGGCATGATCATCAAGTTTGCAGACGACACCAAATTGGGAGGGATAGCCAATAGTCCAGAGGACAGGAGCAGAATTCAAAACGATCTTGACAGATTAGAGAGATGGGCCAAAACTAACAAAATGAAGTTCAACAGTGACAAATGCAAGATACTCCACTTTGGCAGAAAAAATGAAATGCAAAGATACAGAATGGGGGACGCCTGGCTCGAGAGCAGTACGTGTGAAAAAGATCTTGGAGTCCTCATGAACAACAAGTTAAACGTGAGCCAACAATGTGATGTGGCGGCAAAAAAAGCCAATGGGATTTTGGCCTGCATCAATAGGAGCATAGTGTCTAGATCTAAGGAAGTAATGCTACCCCTCTATTCTGCTTTGGTTAGACCACATCTGGAATATTGTGTCCAACTCTGGGCACCACAATTCAAGAGAGATATTGACAAGCTGGAATGTGTCCAGAGGAGGGCGACTAAAATGATCAAGGGTCTGGAGAACAAGCCCTATGAGGAGCGGCTTAGGGAACTGGGCATGTTTAGCCTGAAGAAGAGAAGGCTGAGAGGAGATATGATAGCCATGTATAAATATGTGAGAGGAAGCCACAGGGAGGAGGGAGCAAGCTTGTTTTCTGCTTCCTTGGAGACTAGGACGCGGAGCAATGGCTTCAAACTGCAAGAGAGGAGATTCCATCTGAACATTAGGAAGAACTTCCTGACTGTGAGAGCCGTTCAGCAGTGGAACTCTCTGCCCCGGAGTGTGGTGGAGGCTCCTTCTTTGGAAGCTTTTAAGCAGAGGCTGGATGGCCACTTGTCAGGGGTGATTTGAATGCAATATTCCTGCTTCTTGGCAGGGGGTTGGACTGGATGTCCCATGAGGTCTCTTCCAACTCTTTGATTCTATGATTCTATGATTCTATGAGTGTTATAAAAATATATCAAATAAATATTGGAAATGCACAAATCATTGCACAAATCATACATGGTGGACCTGTGAAAAAGCAAAAAAAAGAAAAGAAAAGAAAAGAAAGAAATACATGAAAAAATACCAAAACTACTAAAGATTAAAATCAAAATGGAACCCGAATACTTCCTACTAGGAATGCTAGACTTGGAGGAAAGAAAAAAAGAGACCCTGTTTTACTACCTAGCTTCAGCAGCTAGAATAGTATATGCAAGGAATTGGAGGCTAAAAGAAGTACCTCTGATTGAAGACTGGCATAACAAGATGTTGGAAATAATGAATATGGACAGACTTACATACTTAATAACACCAAATCAAGGACTACCAAATAAACTGACTGACAACCAGTCAAGGACTACTTTAAACAATTAAAGATGGAAATAAGAGTTTAGATGGTAATTACATTTGTAGAAAACAGATGTAATTACCATCTGAAAGAAAGGATATGTGAAGAAGGCAAAGATAAGACAAGGTGGTGTCTTGGACTTTAAAACATGACAAACACATAGAACGACCACCAAGGAACAGATGGAAGTCAAATATACTTCTGTTATTATTTTGTTTTGTTTATCTCTTCTCCCCCCCCCCCTCCATCTTCATTATTATTTTTGTATTGTTTTTTTCTTCTTTTTTCTCTCCTTTCCCATTTTAACAGACCTTTTTTTCCTACATTTTTGGATTTTAGTGTAATATGAAATTAACCATGTGTTAACAATTTTAAAAGTTTGCAAAATGAAGAAAGAAAATAAAACAAAGATGGCACCATCTCAGCCACCCTTGTGGACAATTTAGGAGTATTTTGGAATTGCAGATAAAGGATGCCCAACTTGTATCAACACTGCATAATTGTCCTAAAACTTTTCCATGACAGTGGGTTGTTGTAGGTTTTTCAGGCTGCATGGCCATGTTTGAGAAGCATTCTCCCCTGACGTTTTGCCTGCATCTATGGCAGGCATCCTCAGAGGTTGTGAGGTCTGTTGGAAACTAGGAAACTTGGATTTATATGTGGAAAGTCCAGGGTGGGAGAAAGAACTCTTGTCTGTTGGAGGGAGGTGTGAATGTTTCAACTGGCCATCTTTATTAGCATTTCATGGCCTGACAGTTTTTAAGTGAGCCTTGTTACTGCCTGGGGAAATCTTTTGTTGAGAGGTGATTAGCTGTCCCTGATTGTTTCCTCTCTGGAGTCCCCCTGTGTTTGAGTGCTGTTCTTATTTACTTATTTATTCATAATTTTCAGTTTTTTAAAAAAAACTGGTAGCCAGATTTTGTTCATTTTCATGCTTCCTGCTTTTTTGTTGAAATTGTCCACATGCTTGTGGATTTCAGTGGCTTCTCTGTGTAGTCTGACATGGTGGTTGTTAAAGTAGTCCAGCATTTCTATGTTCTCAAATAATATGCTGTGTCCAGGTCGATTCATCTGATGCTCTGCTATGGCTGACTTCTCTGGTTGAATTAGTCTGCAGTGCCTTTCATGTTCCTTGATTTGTGTTTGGGCAATGCTGCGTTTGGTGGTCCCTATGTAGGCTTGTCCATAGCTGCATGGTATACGGGAGACTCCTGCAGAGACGAGAGGATCCCTCTTGTCCTTTGCGGAACGTAGCATTTGTTGGATTTTCCATGACAATCATTTAAGATTGCTGTTCCACAGTCATTGGGTAAAATTAGGGTGTGACCTAGATACATTAACATGCATTTGGTTTGAAAAGAGGTTTTATTTCTGCTTTTGGTGTTATATGAGCAGCATTTCAATTGCAAATTGATTTCTTTGAGGGCAGTAACAGTTAACGGTGTGCAGGTGGGTACAGTTCGCACATTAACATTGAGCTCAGATGCAGATGATGTTCAGCACAAACCACAAGTGTGATCACAAGTGTCTCTTCTATTCGAGTTTCCTCCAACAATAAAAAAGGAAACAGTCCAAATCAGCACAAAGAAACTGGCTCCAAAAACCCCCACAAAAATGCACAAAAGTGTGATGCCTTTATTGGCCAACCAAAAGACACAAAAGTTGCAAGCTTTTGAAACTCTGCAGGTTTTTGAGGCTTGAACAACTTACACAAAACTTTTTGTGCATATTAGTTGACCAATAAAGGTATTGCCCTTTTCTGGATTTTGTTTAATTTTGCAGAATGGCTGACTATACATGGCTATACATGAATGTGCCGCCGAAGAAGTCACTTGCACAGGGCATTCAATATGTTTTGTGTTGAGGAGAAGGGATATGAAATAAAAACCTTTATTTTTAGTTCTGCTGGCAATAAGATATTTGAAGCCAGGGCTTGTTGTTGTATGCAGAGATACACAAATCCATAGTCATTTACACTCTATATATAGGCAGCCACATGCACATACATATCATCCTGTGACAGACATTGTGGGTCTCGGACTCTAGGGATCAGTTCCTTACTTCCTCCACATCTATGACAGCTGCTCAGGAAAAGGAACTTGCAAGTAACTAGTTGAATGTGTTTCTGCTGGAAGATGACTCAACACATCAAGGATGCTATATGACCACAGCAGTACGCTTTATACCTGAGCATTTATTATTCTCTACTGCATCCAGATAGGTGGGTTTCTGTCTACAAAACCTAATACAAAAATACGTAAAAGCTAGTTAAAGGTGTGAACACATTTCTATTTTTTTCTCCTTTTTATGTGTCCTGTAGTTTCATGATCTCCTCCTCATCTTTCCATGTAAAGGGTAATTCCGTGACTTGGTTGAGCTGATTGGAGGAATGCCTGGATATTTGAAAGCACAGGTGGGACAGTAACAGGGTACAACAGTTCAAAAGTGGCCTGGTCCTTAAAATACACAAGCACTTCTTGGAATTTGAAAAGAGGTGGTAAAGGTGAATTTATGATTGCAACTTGATGTGTTGGTTAGTTGCACTTGACCAAATTCTCTAGGAAGTTTGCCACAATAGCAGGCAAAGTCTGTACCAAATTCATTCCAGCCATTGAATTTATCACATTGCATTGCACTGCATATTTTTTTATTATAATTGCAATTTTTCAGGAGTGCCTGTGCAATTCTAGGCTGCATCAAAAAGAGTATATAGTATCAACACTGAGGGATGTGATAGTCCCACTCTGTTCTGCTTTGGTCAGATCTTACCTGAAATAACACTGAGTCCAATTCTGGGCACCACAATTCAACAAAAATATTGTCAAGCTGGAACCTATCCAAAAAAAGGAAACCAAAATTATATTTTTTGGAACCCAAGCCCTATGAAGAACGGCTTAACGATCTAGGCATATTTAGCTTAGGGCCCTTCCACACAGCCATCTAACTCAGAATAGCAAGGCAGATAATCCACAATTTCTGCTTTGAACTGGATTATATGAGTCCCCACTGTCATATAATATAGTTCAATGTGAATTTTATACAGCTGTATGGAAGGGGCCTTAGAGGGAAGGATGGCTGGCAGGGAATGTGTTAGTCATATTTAAATATTTGAAAGGATTTCACATTGAGGAGAGGGCAATGCTCTTGAGACGAATGCCCCTTCTACACAGCTGAATAAAATCCCACATTATCTGCTTTGAACTGGAATATATGGCAGTGTGGACTCAGATAACCCAATTCAAAGCAGATATTATGGGATTTTCTGCAGACCCTTCTACACAGCCATATAACCCAGAATATCAAGGCAGAAAATCCCACAATATCTGCTTTGAACTGGGTTATCTGACTCCACATTGCCATATATCCCAGTTGAAAGCAGAAAATGTGGGATTTTCAGCCTTGATATTCTGGGATATAGAGCTGTGTGGAAGGGCCCTGCCTTGATATTCTGGGTTATATGGCTGTGTGTAATGGCCTTAGAAGACAAAGCAATGGATTCAAATTGCGGGAAAGAAATTCTACCTAAACATTAGAAGAACTTCCTCATTATGGGAACAGTAATGGAATATGCTACCTTGGAGTGTAGTGGTTTTTGAAACAGAGGCTGGATGGCCATCTGTCAGGAGTGTTTTGATCACATTTTCCTGCATAGCAGAATGGGGTTGGACTAGATAGCCTTTGTAGTGTCTTTCCCAACATTACAATTCTATGAAATCATCAACGGAAAGACATTCCAAATATGCAATTGGTCATCACAACAGACTTAGTGTAATCTTAAAGACTAGCAGTGTTTTTGAGAGCTAACGTGGTGTATTGGTTCAAGCATTCAACTAGGACTCTGGAGAGCAAGATTCAAATCCCTGCTTGGTCATGGAAGCCTACTAAATGGGTTTGGGCAAGTCATACTCCGTCAACCTCAGAGAAAGGCAAACCCCTTTGATCAAACATTGCGAAGAAAACCCAGTTATAGTGTTGCCATTCAAATGTTTGCAAACACACTTTCATTCATTCCATCTCAAGACATGATGGGGATAACTCAACTTCAATATCAAGTGCCCCCCCCCCTTTTCTCTTCCTTCTCCATCTTTAAAAATATGTATTTCAAATATCTTAGCTAATGAAGAGATCCGAATAAATCTATTAATACATGTTAAACATCCCTTTACCAAAATGCTTGGAAATAAAATTGTTTTGGATTGTGGATCCCTCTCCCTCTCCAGGTTTTGGAATACCTGTATCTGCATATACACACATCATGACATGTGACTTAAGTCTTAACACAAAAATCCCTTTCATTTACACCTTACACACATAGCCTGAAGGGCAATTGTATACACAATATTTCAAATGCTTTTGTGCATTGAACAAAGTTTGTGACCATTTAACCATTAGAAAGCCAATGTATCATTATCTCTACTATGCATATAGATGATTTTGGATTTTGGGGTGTTTCAAATTTGGAATAACTTCTAAGATCAAAGAGGATTTAGTGCCAGGATCAAACAGACGGATTGATAGCAATCTGTATGAGAAGTTTCACATACATACAAGCTGAGCATCCCTTATCCATAATTCTGTGATACTCCAAAATCCTTTAAGACATTTTGGATAAGGGATACTCAACTTGTATTGAAATATTGAAACTATATAATTAGTGGTCAATGTTGTTATTTGTTTCCTTCTTTTATTTCTTGATTAAGTAACAAAGTGGCTCACAATATTTTTTTAAAAGTACAATTTAAATTCCACATCCCATAAATATTAAAATAGAACTAAACAAATCAATCAATTATAATCCCTTAAAACACTTAATTGTTAAAATACCAGGAATCCCTAGAGCACTGGCACACGCTTGACACACAGCCTATTTTTTCTCTGTCCTTCAATCCCCTATAAAAAGCTATTCATTTCCCATCTTTTACGTCATAAGTAGGCAAATGCAGTCGATGTGGGGGGGGGGCAATTCTCAAGAGGCAAATGGACTGTTAAAAAAGATGGCAAAGAATAACACACAAACCTCAAAGTTATCAAGAGTCACTTCTGATTTTGAAAAGCAGCCAGAATCCCATGTTTGTGAAGCTGCACAATTTTCATATCCAATACAGGTGTGAGAATTACTTTTCTGAAGATTTACATCTGTAACTCTTAGACTTCATGGGCCCTTCCACACAGCCCTATATATGGAATATAGGGCTATGAGGAAGGGCCCTAAGTCATTGGGACAGGAAATATATTTGCGGTTTTAGTGTAAAGGAGCTATACAATCATCTGTATAAATAAAAATGTAATGTTTTTCTGTGGGATTAACATAACTCAAAAACCACTGGACGAATTGACACCAAATTTGGACACAATTTTTATTGTAGTGAGGGAGAGAGACTATTTCCTCTTTAAAAACCTCTTTGTTGCTTTATACTGATCCAGTTTCTTCTTTTATATTGGTTGGGGCTTTCTGTGTGCTGTTAAATCTTTGCACTTTATATCACAGGCAATGAAACACTCTTGTGTATAACAAAGTAACACAGTTTATTTGTAGCTTCTGGCTCCAACGCTTGTGGTTACATTTGTGTTTTGTTGCAATCTTGAGGCTTACAGTCAGTATCATTTACTTGGTTAACTTTCCTGAATAAACTATCAATGTTTCACATTCAAAAACATGTTACTTGCTTTACACACTCTTGGCTGAATTATATTTTGAACTAAGGCAACACTAGCCTTCTTTATGTTCCTTAAAACTCGAGCTCTATTTAACTAACTGCTGCTCTATATCAGAAGTCTTTAACACATCTTCATAACTGCTTATTTCTATCAGACACTCAAAATCCAACTCTCCTCTTCACACACAGATTCCTAACTGTCATTTTCAAACTCCCTCACTCTAACTGCCTCTTTCAAAACCTTGGCTCCGCCCCTTTGGAATGTTCAGCTCTGCTCTCCCCAACTGTCATTTTGGCCTAGCAACCTTTTCAAATCCTGGACCTACACCAATCTGCATATGACCAATCGGCTTCTCATATGCAAATGAATCCTATCTCTGCTGTTGCTACCCTGTCTGTGGCTATTCTTCCCTATCTGTCATATGTAAACATAGAGCTATACACCAAAACTTTAACATAGTGTAGCAATTTCACTACAGCACCTATCAGGGCAATGAGTGACCATCACTCATAAAAATGCTGAAAAACACAGCAGAAGAGACTTCAAAAGCCAAATAACAAAAACTGCATTAGAACACATTTTCAAAACCACATATACATACACAAACACACATATACACACACACACACATGTACACACACAAAACACATATACACAAATTAGGCCACAGCAAAGTGTGGCAGGGGATGGCTAGTAGAACCATAAAGTTGGAAGAGACCTCATGGGCCATCCTGTCCAACCCCCTGCCAAGAAGCAAGAAAATCGCATTCAAAGCACCCCTGACAGATGGCCATCCAGCCTCTATTTAAAAGCCTCCAAAGAAGGAGCCTCTACCACACTCCGGGGCAGAGAGTTCCACTGCTGAACAGCTCTCACAGTTAGGAAGTTCATCCTAATGTTCAAGTGGAATCTCCTTTCCTGTAGTATGAAGCCACTGTTCCACGTCCTACTCTCTAGGGCAGAAGAAAACAAGCCTTCTCCTTCCTCCCTATGACTTCCCCCACATATTTATACATGGCCATCATGTGTCCTCTCAACCTTCTCTTCTGTAGGTTAAACATGCCCAGCTCTTTAAGCCACTCCTCATAGGGCTTGTTCATAGGTGCAAAACCTATTTTACAGAAAGGGTTCAGCATCTTAGATAGCTCGTTTATTCAAACTAAAACCTGGAGTAGAATTGATGCCCTATGGAGATGGAAGCTCCAGCCACTAGTGCTATTGACTATCCATTGCTATGGTTAAACACCCTAATTCTTTGAGATCTTTGTTTGTAGATGCCTGCTTCTTTTGATTTTGTTCTTAATAACTGATCTGTTGCTAGTGATTGCTCTCTAAGAAATAATAATATCTTGATTGCTGCAGTTTTGTCATTATTACTACTTCTACTACTATTGTTGTTGTTGCAATTTTGGCAATTAAACTGCTTGTTAGGGGCTTTTAATATTGTTTGAAAGAATGCCAGATAATTCTGCTGCCTTGTTATGCATCTTTGCAATTCAGTAACGATGTTTCTTAGTGCTTCTGCTACTTAGTTAACTGGTTTCAAATCTACTTTTGAGTGACAAATCATACAGCAGAGATTTCCAAACTGTGAATCGTGACATGTTAGTGTATTGGCTGCAGTATACAGGTGTGTCATGCAAATATAACACAAACGTCTGAATCTGTGTGAATAAGCAATAAATCATATTTTTTAAGAATATGAATGAAATGCTTTCATGAGATACATTGTATCCCCAAACAGTTCATTATTACAGTTTATGTATGTGCCTGTATCTCTTGTAAGGAGTTGCTTTAACCTCTGGTTTGCTAGTAAACCTAAATCATTGTGTTACAAAATGTCTAAAAAGGTGTGTCACCAATGTTAAAGTTTGGAAATCTCTGTCAGACAGGATTCCAGTTAATGTTTTTTGGTATGTGAGACATTGCAGAGGGTTTCCTAATTGTTGTCAAAGGCTTTCATGACTAGTATCACTGGGTTGCTGTGAGTTTTCCTGGCTGTATGGTCATGCTCCAGAAGCATTCTCTCCTGATGTTTCACCCACATCTGTGGCAGGCATCCTCAGAGGTTGTGAAGTCTGCTTACTATAGATGTGGGCAAACGGTCAGGAGCAAATGTTTCTGGAGCACGGCCATACAGCCCAGAAAACTCACAGCAACCCAATTTGAGATCTGTTTTAGTACTGAATTGTTGCTCCTGAAAGGTTCCAGAAGAGGCAAATCAAAGCTTTCCCCGCTCCCCAACATTTGGCCAGAAAAACTGTGGTCTGGGAAACTTGGCTGGACCGAGCACACGAAAACAAGATCCAGGGGCCATATATAGCCTTATCTATGTCTTAGGTAATGCCATACTGTTGACACATAGTTTGATTGACTGTTTGCAGAATTTTCATAGAACTAGGTTGTGCAAGAATATCAAGCAAAGGCAAAAAATGTCTTCAGGACATTTGCTTTTATTAGGCAAAAACAGTATTTTAGAGCAGAATTATAATGCAAGGAATGAATTTGCATATCTGCAGTATTTATAATGCCACTTATCTTTCTTTGAGCTGTCAGTTCCCATGCAAGTCAATAAACCTTAAATATGTAAAATATGGTTGCATTATTATCAGCCATACTGCAGGCATGGTGGTAAGAAACCTAAGGCTGATCACGTAAGGACACAGCTGAGAAATTTGAAACTCTCAGAGACTTGCAATTCATAACATAAATTCTTAACCCCTTTATTATAGAGCTTTATTATAGAACATAGGAGCTTTAGGGACATTCCTGCCTTGCTTTTTACCAAAAGAATACATTCTACTTTCAATATTATTTTACTTTTATGCTCATTTTGATGCTGTATTTTAAATCATCATCCTCATAAGGCAGGGTATATTTAAAAAATAAATGAAACAATAAAAAATCCTGCCAGTTAAGAAAATATGTGACTCTCCTCATACATAGTGGTATTATGCAGTCATTTTACTCCTAGCACTAAATTCTCTCTGATCTTGAAAGTTAAAATCCTTTAAAAAAAACATAGAAATGAGATCCACATAAGTTTTTACAGTAATGTGTTCTTAAGTGTTTGTTTTTGTTTGTGCCCAAATACTTTTTGTGTTATTTTGCTCTTGAAAGCCAAGCAGGGTCAGTTTTGGTTAGTAGTTGAAATGGAGACCAACTGGGAATGTCAAGAGCTGTAAGTCAGTGCAAATCAAAGGGCCCTTCCGCACAGCCCTATATCCCAGAATATCAAGGCGGGAAATCCCACATTATCTGAGTGTGGACGCAGATAACCTAGTTCAAAGCAGATATTGTGGGATTTTCTGCCTTGATATTCTGGGATATAGGGCTGTGTGGAAGGGCCCAAAATCTTGAGTAGCAATTGCTGCAAATTGCATTCAAATTGCATACCCTCCAACATTTCACCAATTAAAAAACATGTTACATGTGGCCAAACAACCTCAGAATGTGATGAAAATTATAAAAGGTATAAATGCAGAAGTGCACACATGCTAGGAGAGGTTGCTGCAGTTTGCTTTTGCCCGAGCCTACTGGGAAGGGCAAGGTTTTGTCTTTTCTGCTTCTCTTCTGCCTGCTAAGTTAACCAAGGCCCCTTCCACACAGCTGAATAAAAGTCAACATTATCTGCTTTGAATGAATATATGGCAGTGTGGACTCACATAACCCAGTTCAAAGGAGATATTGTGAGATTTTCGGCCTTGGTATTCTGGGATATAGGACTGTGTGGAAGGGCCTTGAGTGCCAATACTTTAGGACTTTGAACTCTGTTTGCAGCAACTGAAGAAAGCTGGAGGACTAAAGAAGAGAGCGGGAGAAGGAGAAACAAAACTGGAACATATTAAAGTTAGTTGACATAATAGGTTTAATTGAAGTGCCCTGCCAAACAGAGAAAGCTGGAGGGCATGCCCAGTGCCAAACCATAAGCCATCAACCTCAATTCCTTGGAGAGTTTTCCAGATTGGCAATGGCCAATCTCCTCTAAATAACTCATGTCTAAATAACTCCTCTAAATAACTCATGGGGTCATCATAATTTGGGGTTGACCTAAAAGCACATAACAAGAGTAATAACTACTAGTTCATAAACAAAGCTTGATATAAGAGTGCATTGTGAAGTACAGTAATAATAAAACCACCTCTGTTGGTTTCTTCTCTCTCGGAGGCCTTGGAGGCATTATAAAGTTGAAAACTAGCTGCTGATTGAAGCATTATCTGTTGCTGTCAAGACAGTGCTGTTTGCTTTACTTTCTTCTTTTGAATGCAGATAGATTCTAAGAAATGGAGACAACAAATGGCAGGGGAAGTAGGACGATTCAAAGCCTCCTTGCTTATCTCAAACAGTTCTGTGGCAAAAGGGTGTCATCACGCCACAGGGTGGGCATCCTCAGGGAACTCAGATAATACTAAAGCTGTGACCTCTTGATTACCATAAATTGAACTTAACTTCTTCAAAGACTTAAAAATCCACAAAGAAGTCCAAAGAAAGATACTTCCATATTGAAAGGTCTGGTTAAGATGTTAGCACCAAAGAATTTAGTATTTGGGTTAATCCTGAGGACTAGTATTATAGTGTCTCCTTCAAGGAGGAAATACCAGGATTCCATAGGATGAAACCATAGTAGTTAAAATATAACTACAACATTATAAAATATGTAGTGAAAAAATATTGTACATACGTTTATATTACTATATGACATCATACTATTACACACAAGCTTTCAATTTTTATAAGTGGTCCTTTAGTATATTATGAATTAATTTAAACATTACATTTTCTTGGTGGTTGAATAATTTAATCCTTAGTGAGCATGGCTTCCTGCTGATCAGTTAATAAATTATATTTAGGATGCACCTACACTGCAGAATTAATGCTATTTGACACCACTATAACTGCCATGACTTTTTTTTGTGTGTATCAGGAGCGATTTGAGGGACTGGGCACTGCATATACTGTTTCAATAAGGAGATCTCTAAAAAAGAGATCCAAAGAGGCTATGCTTTTTTTTCATACCCAGTAGTAACTTGAGAAACTGCAGGTTGCTTCTGGTGTGAGAGAATTGGCTGTCTGCAAGGACGTTGTCCAGGGGATGCCTGATTGTTTGATGTTTTACAATCCTTGTGGGAGGCTTCCCTCATGTCCCCATGGGGGAAGCTGCAGCTGACAGGGGAGCTCATCCACACTATCCCCGGATTCGAACCTCTGACCTGTTGATCAGCAGTCCTGCTGGCACAAGGGTTTAACCCATTGCACCACCGAAGGCTCCATTGCCATGTCTCAATGCTATGGAATCATGAGATTTGTAGTTTAGTGACGCACTGGAACTCTTTGGCAGAGAAGGCTAGAGATCTTATAAAACTACAGCTCCAATAACTGCAAAATCTTGAGGCATGGTAGTTAAAGTGGTGTCAAACCGCATTAATTCTACAGTACAGTTGAACCCTTAGGCAATTTCTTAAATCTTTTTGTGTAAAGTGTGAAGACGGAGTTTGAAAAGTATCATTCTTAGATTAAAGGCAGAATCCCGCAGCCTACATAGTTTGTAGCCATGCTGGCTGGAGGATTTAGGGAGTTTTCATTGCAAAAAAATAACTTTTCCAAACTCTGCACAGGGGTAGTTGTTTATACAATATATCATTCTCTACCTGCTAAAGTATGACCATGTCTAATAAAGTGTCAGAAGTGCAATAATGTTAGCACAAGATGGTGGTTTGAGAATTGCTCTGGAACTCCGGAGGAACAGGATGGAAATCTGCACTCAGCCATAAGAACCCATGGCTACATGACCTTGGACAAGTCAGCAGAGGCTCCTTCTTTGGAGGCTTTTAAACAGAGGCTGGATGGCCATCTGTTGGGGGTGCTTTGAATGCAATTTTCCTGCTTCTTGGGAGGGGGTTGGACTGGGTGGCCCATGAGGTCTCTTCCAACTCTATATTCTCTCACCCACAGGTGAGGCAATAGCAAACCTCTGAATAAATCTTGCCAAGAAATCCTGTGAAACTGTTGCCATAAGTCAGACTCCACTTGAAGATATCTACAACAACAGAATACAAATTTGCCTGACAGCAAATTCCAGTGGCATTTACTTCTGAGTAAATCATGCAGATTATAATCCTTCCATTGTCTTTTGGGCCAGAAAGAGGAAATGTCCTTTGCACAAAAGCAAGAAAATCTCCTTTGAGGTCTTGCTTTTGTAATTGTCATTTCCATTTGTTATTTCTAGGGCAGCCACCAAACTTCACATATATGAGAGGCAGCCACACCCTGTCAGTTTCTCAAGTTTTGGTTTCAGTCGCCATGTGGGAGAGGTCAATGAAGGTGACTGACAAGCACTGATGGCTATCTTGAAGGCATGTTTGGTTGCTAAATGCTATGAAAAGGAGAACTGAGCTCTTCCTTTTCAATTAAGTGATGACATCCTCGGGCCCTCCCAAAATTCACAGCTGAAAATGGGATACATGTAAATAGGATACATATAGCCAAAGAAAAACAAGAGTTTTTAATGAGAAAGAATACAGAAACAAGGAAATGCTGCCAAAGTTTGCTTTTGTCTGAGTCTACTGAAAAGGAAAAAATTCAGCTCCCTCTTCTGTCCCACCTGCCCTATTGAGTGCAAACTACTTTGTACTTTGAACTCAGTTGGGAGTTATTGGAGTAAGCAAAAGGAGAAAGGGGCAAATTGGGAGGAGAAGAGGATTAATCAGGAATATCCCTGTAAAGCTCAAACAGTTGGAGGGAATTAATAATATTAATGTCGAAGGCTTTCATGGCTGGAATCACTAGGTTCTTGTGGGTTTTTTCGGGCTATAGGGCCATGTTCTAGAGGCATTTCTCCTGACGTTTCGCCTGCATCTATGGCAAGCATCCTCAGAGGTAGTGACTACCTCACTACCTCTGAGGATGCTTGCCATAGATGCAGGCGAAACGTCAGGAGAAATGCCTCTAGAACATGGCCCTATAGTCCGAAAAAACCCACAAGAACCTAATAATATTAATTTTTGTTTATATCGTGTAACATTTCCTGCCAGATACTAGAACTGAGCTTCCTCCCATACACCTATCTCAATTTGTTTATTGAAGTATTTTATCACTGCATTGCTACTATGTGCACATTCTCTAGAGCAGATCTTTAAAAACACTTCATGTTGGTGACACATTTTTAGACCGGCATCATTTTGTGACACTCAGTTTTACAAGCAACCCAATCCCTTGTAAGAGATACAGAAACATAGGATTGTAAAAACGAAATATATGGGGGGCACAGAATATCTAATTAAAACCTTTCATTTATATATTTTAAAAGATATGATTTGAAAGATAATAAAATACATTTCTAATATTTTTGTTGTTTCCCATTACATTTGTGTGACACCTATGCATTGTTGACATACTAACATGCTACGACACACTGTTTGGAAAGCTTTGCTATAGAGCAATGGTTGTTAAATGTTTCCCACTTGTGATTCCTTTCTGCACAAGAATGTTTTGCACAACCTTGGGCATATAAGTATACAAAACAGGTATAAAAATCAAACATTTACCTAAAATAAATCAGCATTTGCAATCTTGCTAAACTGGCTGATTTTTTTTATGAAGTACAGCTCAAGCATTTTCTTCAGACTCCCCTATAAACACTGCAAGTTGCTGCTAACAGATTAATATAACTATCTAGGTAGCATTCAGAACTTTTTTTTTACTGTTGCCAAATTTTTCGCAATTCCAAAATTGAGTTAAGGGTATCCCATTTGGGGACAGGATCCACAATTTAAGAAGCAGTGCTCAATCTCAGTGGTTCTTAACCTGTGGGTCCCCAGGTGTTTTGGCCTACAACTCCCAGAAATCCCAGCCAGTTAGGATTTCTGGGAGTTGAAGGCCAAAACATTTGGGGGCTCACAATGCAGTTTGTCACCATCCTAACTACCACAGTTTAGTGC
Source organism: Anolis sagrei (assembly GCF_037176765.1). NCBI lineage: Eukaryota > Metazoa > Chordata > Lepidosauria > Squamata > Anolidae > Anolis > Anolis sagrei. The sequence goes on along the minus strand of NC_090024.1, from coordinate 191,148,059 downwards.
TATGGAATCACAGGATTTTGGTTGGACAAGGCACCAGCATGCTTTGTAGTTAACTTCTCTTCATGGAACAGGGAGGGGCTGCCATCTCATCTATTGCCATGTGCAGAAAAAGGCCTTGGTTATTGCATTGGCAGAAGCATTTCTGGTGGATTTTTATATGATCACCACTTTCCTATGGTTTGAACTGGGAGTTGACTCATTCCTCCTCCTCCTGAGTTTTAATGACTGACTAGAGCCTGTGGCATGCCTAATGATGAGTAATACCCATAATTCCTCTGTATATCACATCAAATGGTAACTTTTCCCAATTCTATTAGTGTTCCTATATTATAGCAGCACTAATAATTTGGAGCTGAGGGCTCCAGGTTTATGTGTTTAAATTCCATTTTCCTCTTCCATTCTGTGACATTCTTCAAAGTACAATTTTGTGATTTGGTGCCTATAAGAAGTGAATAGATTCTGCCTCGTTTAAAAGTGACACTGTAATTGTGTCCTTCCTCTCTCTCTTACCAATATTCATCCCAAAATCAGTAAGATATTTATTCTGTTTTGAATGCCTAAACTCATTATTAAAGGTAACTGCTTTAAGTATTTGGTGGAGAAAGTCAATGTGGTAGGCCAACACACCGGGCACTAACAATACATATAACAAAACTACTTAGTAAACTCTTTGTTGACCTAGGGCTTGTCTACATGGGTTTAATAACCCATATTCACTGTGCAGTTGCTCCTGACAGTTTTCATGATGTTCTGAGGCTCCTTCTACATTTCCATATAATCCAGATTATCAAATCAAATAATCCACATTATCTACTTAGACTGGATTATATGAGTTAACCTGATTTAGCATAGGAGATGCCCTGGAGTTTGTCTGAATCCCTGGAGCAACTCCATAGCTTCAGGGCAATGTGGGCAACAAGACTGAATCTGATTCAGACTAGTTTACTGTCCACATGGGCCACTGCTACCATCACCTGTGCTCAACAGTCCTATGTCACCACTGTCACTTCTGTCAGATGGCCACAGGAGCTCCTGGCTGTGGTGTTGCATCAGCAGAAATAGCTGCATGACCAGGAAGATCAGAGGAGATAGCAACCATCTGAAGCAACTTGGAAAACAGTACAATGTTCTTGTCCTCAGGTTCCTCCTCTTTCCCTGAGATGGAGTGAAGGGCAAGCAGGCACTGTGATACAAGAACCCTACCTGTTATTGCCATTGGAACTTGAAAAGCAATGTTAGCCACTACAGTATTCTCTATCAGCTGCTTAATTAATTCTCTTGTTGACGTTATTCCACTGGTGATTGACTTTTTCTTTTTTCAAAAGAGCTTTCATATTTATACCATTGTGGGTGTGCAATTGTCTTCTCTCTTTAATAATAAAGTTCCTCTGAAGACATAAGGACTAATTTCTAGTGTAGAGTCATGACGAGGAGGAAAGCAGAATGGATTTTAGGACACCCTTCCAGCATCTTGAACATATCTGGGGTCCTTCAATGAAGGCAAGGACTTGAACAAATGAGAAGAAACATGAATCAGAATCCCTATCCTGATAATACTGTGGAGACAGTGAGTCTGCACATGGTTGCCTTGTACAAACACTCTTTGACACTGTTGTGACTGAAAGTACAAGAACTCATGTGAGGGGTTCATGTTTTCTGTCCTTGGGCTTCATGAATGTCATACAAAATCAAGGTGTGTTGGAGGTGATCCATTGTTTTCCAGTTGATTATATTTCTAGCTGCATATGCACTAAGGCTACTAGGAATAATATTATTGTGGTATTTAATAGATTTGAGTTTCTGTGCATATATGTGTGTTTGGTTGCCATGGTCCTCAGAAAGAGGGATGTGATATTACCTACTTAGGGTTTTATCACACTAGCCTGCTGTCTCACCACAATTATGTTAATGTTGGGAATGGAAACATACTAGTTTCAGAGCATTCAGTATTATACCTCTCCACATTTACAGAACAACATTATTTCGGCAATCAGTGGTTCCATGATCTGACTTCTGCACAGCTTCCAAAATTGTGCCTTTCTGCTCTATCTGATGTACCATGTTTCTTTTAATTGTACCATAATTTTGCAATTGCAGAAATACTTTAAAAAAGACCAAAAGGGGGGCCTGCTTGGGAATAGCAAGGGGCAAGTGAAAGAGGACAATCATGTCCACTGATGTCACGTGACTACTGGCATATTGAAATATAAGTGGAAGGGACTTATTAAGAAAGTAAAGGGGGGGGGGGCAGCAAAATGGAGGAGACCCATTGATGGGTTTTACCCATCCATGAAAAGAAGCATTTTAGTAATGGGGGGAAGGCAATGCCACAGTAGGATTCACACAATAGCATGTGATAAGTACTAGGAACAGACACTATTATCCTGCTGCAATTCCAATTTGCCAGCATTGTGTGATAAAGTCCCAAGTCCCCTCTCAACAGTGATCTGCATAACAAGATGGAATGGATGGAATCTTTGAAAGATAAGATACTTGTGTGACTCCTTCAGTCAAAGACAGTGAGAAAGAAGCTAGCAAAAACTAAGCATTAAAGAGATTAAAGACAAATAGATGTAATAATGGATCATCATGTGTTAATGGGAACAGGTTGTTTGTTGACTACAGTAGAAATTTCGACGAATTGAAAAGAACCAAATCTCTCAATGGGTTTGCTGTTTCCAACCATAGTTATAATAATTGCTCGCTTGATTTTAAATAACCTGAGGAGTTATCATGAACTGGATGATTTACAGTGTTCCCTCACTTATCACGGATGTTATGTTCCAGGACCACCCATGAAAAGTGAAAATCTGTAAAGTAGGCACACAGGAGCCTGGAAGTGGCAGCCAGGCTCCTGCTTCTGCAGCCGCTGACACCGTTGCCACCCTTCTCACTCACTCAGTTACCTACCCCCCTTGCTTGGTACTCACCAGGCCAAATCCTGGTTCTGCCACCGGGATCCAGCCCAATAAGTGAGCAAGCAAGAGTGGCAAGGCAGAAGCAGGAGTCTGACCACCTCTTCTAGGCTCCTGCTTCTGCCGCTGCCCCCATCTTTGCGGCCCTCGCTCACTCGCTACTCACCAGGCTGGGTCCTGGTGGCATAACCAGGACTTGGCCAGGTGAGTAGCAAGAGAGTGAGGGAGGACATGTGGGTGAGCGAGCAAGGGAGGCCGCAAAGGCAGAGCGAGCGAGGGCTGCTGCTTCTGCCTTTGTGGTCCTCCCTCGCTTGTTCACCCGCCCTCCCTCGCTCATTCGCTACTCACATGGCCGCGGTCTGGTGGCAGAACCAGGACTCGGCCCGGTGAGTAACAAGGGAAGAAAACAGTGAAAAAGCGAGTCCATGAAAAGTGAACTGTATACCACAAAATCAGGATCTGCAATGAGTTGTTCATAGGAACAATCCAATGCATAGTAATTTCTGCTCAGCATCACAGCTTGGTTAAAGTAGACTCTACTAAACTTACAAGATGTTGCTTCATAACATCAATTATCTTACAATTTTATCTATTAAAATCAAGAAGCTCCATTTGTCATATGGAGCTCCTGGTGGTGCAACGGGTTAAACCCTTGTGCCAGCAGGATTGCTGACCGACAGGTCAGTGGTTCAAATCCAGGGAGAGCGTAGATGAGCTCCCTCTGTCAGCTCCAGCTCCCCATGCAGGGACATGAGAGAAGCCTCCCACAAGGATGGTAAAACATCAAACATCTGGGCATGCCCTGGGCAACGTCCTTGTAGACAGCCAATTCTGTTACACCAGAAGTGACTTCCAGTTTCTCAAGTCACTCCTGACATGGAAAAAAATCTGTCATATGAACAACTAGAGAGCAAGATTTTTTTTAATTATTTGAGGTTTTTTTATCATCTATACCTTGACAAATTTGCATTTATACAGATTTTCCAGAAATTCAGCTCCATCTATGACTACAGACAAGTTATGTTTCTCATCTTCAACTGCTACATTATTTCCCTTCAAACAAGTTTTTTTTTCTTGCCAAGCAACCGTGGAGAATTTCAGTGCAATAATAATTGCAAATCATAGCTTATCCTATCCAGTGAGGATTAAAAATACTAAATCCATTTAAGAACCTATTTGACTATGTGGCTCTAATTCTTAATTTCACTATTGGGTTTTTAAATAAATGCAAATGGTTATAGTAATTTTGTTTTAGTTATTTTTCAGAGTTTAATCATTTAGGTAATTCAAAAGTAAATAAATTTTAAACCAGGAAATGTTAAGAGCACCTTGGGAAGGTAGAGTCTCTACAACAGAAAAAGCACAGCTACTGCACATATCCCAGAAAACTGTATTTTGGATTTCCTAATCCTAAGGAGTTTTATTTATTTATTTACTCTATTTATACCCCGAAGGGGACTCAGGGTGGGTTTACATATAGGCAACTATTCAATACCTTAATGGATTCACAAAGAAATCCATTAGTGAAAGACAGGAAGATAATAAAAAGATGAGATTATAAATTAGGAGTGAGGAGAAAGAAAAGGAAAACATGAGAAGACATTTTGGTATGATGTGTAAGTTTTTAAAGCAAGAATCCATGTAGCTGTTTCTGTTCTAGAAAACTCAAAAGAAAATGGATGGGATTTCATTTTTTTAAGATGTTTAGTGTAATAATGTAACATACATGTAAACACCAATGTAAAATTCCCTTCATTCTCCTTGTTCCTTAAAGAGAGAGAAAGGGGAGGGGGCTTTTTCTACTTTCAGTCTCTATTCCGTTCTGAGCTGAACTGAAGTCTGGGAAATGACAATTCTTCACCTTGAGGGACAAGTGCCATTATTCCACCCACCTCCCTAAGATTCACACCCTGCTTTTCAAATGATTGGGGCCACCGTTTTATACTGCTGCTTACATTTCTTATTTCACTTGTTTATGGATTTCACCAGCATATCATGCAGGGTGCCACCCACTCACAAAACTGACAACTGCAAAACCAAAACTACATTTGGCACAAGTGGTAGCTTGTGATCTGTTATGCTTACATGATGATCCTTTATCTCACATGGAGGACAGAGTTAATACATCTTTCCCCTTCTCAAACGGTCCTTAGGTTATAATGGCATACATTTGTGTTGGCCTCCACAGTCCTATATAGAAGATGCTGCACAGAGAAAAACTTGGAATGTCACTTTTGAAAGGAACCAATTAATTATTCTGATCATATTGTTGCTGTTATTGTTGTGGGTCTTCTAATCATTTCTGACATTATTATCCCAAGGCCACAGGGTGACTCATCCAAGACCACTCAGGGCGCATCCAGACAGCCCCTTTAATGCGAGAGTAACTGCAATAAAAAGGGGGTTGTCCAGATGACATCCTGGACAAACTCAAACCAGTGGAGAATTAATTTGTTAGTGGGTTTATTCCATGCCTTCTTGGAAGGCACAAGATAAAACCACTACTTACGGTGTCTGGATTGCAGTCCAAACAGTAGTCCCATGGTTTTCCAGGCTAAATTAGCCTGAAAAACTGTGAAAACACCAACCCCTTCCCCAAAAGCCCTATTTAAAAACAAAAGAACTTACCTAGCCTCCATTAGAGGGTTGCCGGAGCTCTCCTTGTGCATAGAAATGACATGCCAGGAGAAAGGGAGGGAGGAAAATTGCTCCTGCCCCCCCCCCCCCTTCTCCTGGCATGTCATTCTACGTGCCAGGAGAGCTCCGTCAGCCCTCTAATGGAGGTCAGGTAAGTTCTTTTGTTTTTTACAGGGCTTTTGAGAGCTTTTGGGAAGGGGGTTAGAGTGTCTGGAAAGTTCTAGGAGAACACCTGGACACGCATCCCAGAAAGCACAGGCTTTCTGGGGTGTGTGTGGACGTTCCTGAGATAAATGCCTGTCTGGAAGCACCCTCAGAGGGTTTCTACTGCTAGGCTAGGATTCAGACTCTGAGCTGCAGTCATAGTCCTGACAAACCACTCCACGCCACTGGCTCTCAGATCATACAACTGGTTGTTTCTAGTTACATCTACTTCATTCTAGGTTCTTGATTACTCATTGCTCCCTTTATAATAATTATATTGTGTCAATGAAAAATGCAAGACAATGTTCTCTGGTTTCCTGCTTTGGTTACCATTGTAATTCCGAATTGACTACCATGTTTAAACTTCTCACCACATGCAACTGCCATACAGATGCTTTGCATGCTTTTGGCAGGTGCAGAAAAGCAGTAATTCACTCAGTCCTTCTTCCTTTCTCACCCCCCTTTCCCCAAGTATTTGTTCTACATCTCATGCTTGAATTGGTTTGTCCTCCTCTGATTTTTCCTTCACACAGCTCACACTAATTCATCCAGTCCAAATGTGCACTATGTGCCTCTATTTGGTGCAGCCAGACTGATCAACCTTCCTCAGCACAAAGGTTCCCAACCTTTGGTCCTCCAGTTGTTTTGGACTTCAACTCCCAGAAATCTCAGCCAGCTTATCAGTTGTTAGGAATTGTGGAAGCTAAAGTCCAAAACACCTGGAGGATCAAAGGTCAGAAACCACTGCCCTAGCACATACACTGAATATCTAACTGTGGCAGCACTTTCTTTCATTGGGGCAGTCAGTCAGAAAAGGCAGGATAGATTTTTAAACATCATCCCCCAGAAAGAAGTATCCCAAATTTGATTGCAAGTTTCTCAACAACTACTGTCTCACCTCTTCCCCATTGCTGGTCCCTCTGCTCATCACGAACTGCTATCCCACATCACACAAAGAGGCAGCACAAGGCAGCCACCCATGTGATCATTTCTCCTTCCCCTGTCATTGCTCAAGATGAGCAAACTTGTGGGTTAAACCTTTGCAGATTTGATTAATATGTTCTCCTTTGGGAATTCCTAGGTCCTCCAATGTGACTCTATAGAAAAGTGATTGCAAATTGCAGAAAGAAGGGAGGCACCCATCCACCTCCTCCTATCCATGCAAGTGCAATAGGATCCATCTGCACCATAGAGTCAACACAGTGCAACGTCTCCTGGAAATTGACCATAGACTCACACTGGAGGAATTAGACTCCTAAAGATACGTCATTGCAGATTGTGGTGATGGTGATGATGATGATGATAATAGTTTCTTCCTACACTACACGAAGCAAGAGTATTTCAGCAAACTTTTAATCCAAGGTTATCAATGTGCACCAGGTCAGGTAGCATAATTGGCGAAAAGTTTAATTTTCTAGAGACCACTTGAAAGTTTCTACCAAAATACCTGCAGGGGTTTTGTTTTTATCCAGCCTTCCTTTTCCTCAGCATGTTTGATATACTGGGGTGTAGCAGGTGACTCGGGCTTAGCTGATCCCCATGTTATTCCCCAGTTTGCTATTATCTAAGAATTCACAATTATAGTAAGATCAGCTAGGATACAATTATATTATTTCCCAGATCAAACTTTATAGCATTGTTTGCTTCAGACATGCTTCTGTCAAGACCCAGGCCAGGCAGCAAAACAAACGGCACCGTAGGAGTTAAAAGAAGGTGTTTAATGTCTATTAGCAAAACAAAAGGAGTCTCTTCACTTCAGAGATGTAAACAAAGGAGGCTTGCAGTCAGCAGAAATGTAAACAAACCGGTAGCTGCCGAAAGGAAAGTCAGTCTTTAAACTAAAGCAAACAGCTTGAACTCAGCAAGGAAAACATAGTCCGTTTCAAATGCCAACAAAACAGCAAACAGCTATCCGCATGAGGAGCGGTCCAACGAAGTTTCCAGGATAAAGCAGGGGCGTTGTCAGGCAGTCCGAGGGTCAAAGCACAGAAGACTCACGAGTCAGGAACCAGCAGGATTGTTCACACGATCAGGTAACACGAAGCTGCAACAAGAACTCAGGGCAGGAGTTAACACAAGGCACACGGCATGCGACACTTTGAACTCTGCAATTAGTCTGTCCCCAAGCTGCTGCTTAAATCTCATCCGAATCGCTGGAGTTACTGTCAGCTGGGTCCAATTCCTCAGGTGAATCCAGGCTGCGCCATTGTTGCCAGTCAGCACTTCGTGCTCCATCCTGCAAAGAATTATCTACAACCCAATCATCATGAAAACCCTGGAATTCATCGCTAGAGGTGGGGGCATTAAGCACATCCATTACTTCCTGAACTTTAGTCCAGTCCAGATCTTCCTCTTCGCTGTCGAACTCCCCACAATCTGCTACATCTCTCAGGCGTTTAGCAACAGATCCTACATCGCTATTTGAGCTGCTGGCTACTCTTTTTACACCTCTGTAATCTTCCAGCTCCATTTCCTCGCGAGTAAAACCTGCAAAATCCTCCTCATCTGTAGTCTCTAGGAACAAGTCTCTAATCCTTTTCAGCTGCCGCTGAGCTTCATCATTCTCTAAACCACGTTTCCTTCTACTACTAGTAGTAGGTGCATGAGACAAACGCTGAGTCTCAACAGCTTCTGCAATGTTACACCCAAAGTTGGCTTCCTTAGCTTTTCTTTATCCTCCTAATGCCGTTACTATTTTTTAGAAAGGACAAGGAGGAAAAAGTGCTGGTTAAGTGGATATAAAAATTCTTTGTGAAAAGGAGCTTCTTTATTGGAGGCTTAGGTATCCCTGTGTTACAAAGTGGAGGTTGCAGAGTAATCTTCCTTCTGCAATTGCAATTAAAGAATGATAAATACATCTCAATTCCTTCTATTTCTCTTCCTTCCTTCCTTCTTTCCTTCCAAAGGCAAGGAGACAGACTGTCTAAACAGAAAAAGGTGTATAGATGGGATATACTTCAAAAATACAATTTTATTTCGCCATTTGCATGAACTCCCTAGAATGAACTAAAAATACACCCAAGGGGCTTTCCAGTGCTCATTCAGGGTTTACAGTTTCTACCTTAATTTATCTGCTATTGCAAATGCTCTAGAGGCTAAGGATGGGCAGCTGGTAAGCCATGGAGCAGAGCTACTTTTTGAAGAGGTGCCCAGTGCTTAGCTGCCAGTTGCTGGATCTTCTACAAAGACTGATAATAGTAATAATAATAATAATAATAATAATAATAATAATAATAATAATATATTTATATTCTGCAGGGCGGATTTCAAACATAAAAGGCAAACATTCAATGCCCGAATACAACAACCATACATCCATACTAACAAAATTTATACAACCCAATATATAAACATGAATTATAACTTAACAAACTAAAAATAAATAAAAAGCACAGCCTGTTATAACAGACATAAGACAAAACATCAAATGGAAACAATAATTTCACATGGGTGAAACAGCTCCTCATTGAGATCCCAGGATGACATTTTAAGGCCCCTTATACACTACCATATAATACAGATTATCAAAGCAGATAATCCACATTATCTACTTTGAACTGATTATATAAATCTATACTGCCATATAATCCAGTTCAAAGCAGATAATCTGGATTTTATATGGCAACGTAGAAGACGCCTAAGAAAGAGTATGATCTTTAAGAAAGAGTGGACTCAGGATGTCCTAGTACAGATTAGTAACACCCTTAACTGAAAATAAACACTGAGTATGAGCTCTTACTGTACATCAGTGGAGCACTAGGGTTAGATCCTGAATTATTGGAGTCAGACCACTCCGGCTGTAGAAAGAGAAAATGTCATACAGTTAATTTCTTGTGATAAGAAATTTTGCCATATTTTCCAGTTGCATATTCTAGTTTTACATTTTGTTAGGCTCAAAAATAAACTACTGAGCATGCAGCGAACTGATTGCTACATCAATACAACAACACCCTAACCGAGATGTCACAAGAGCAATGTAGGGATGTTACATCATACCTCTCCAACCTTAGCCATGCACTAGAGAGGAGGGATGCACAACTTTTTTTTTAAGAGAAGCAAAATTCAATACTTGATCAGCTTTTTCCAACCTGATGGGGCTCAACACATCTATCTAGAGAGTGTCTGGTTAGAAAAGACTTCTTCTTTTAAAGTGATGTGATGTTCTGAGGGACTATGCATCCTCCCAACAATTTTAAGAAACACCCACATTTTTTAAAAAAATGACATTATGTTTTCTTGATTCACTATATTGGTATAACTACACTAGTGTAGATAATGGCAACAGGAGAGGAAAGGTTCCAGGTTCAGTGGCAAAGAAGTAAGCGTATGACGTATCTTCAAGTTGCCAGTGGATTTGTGGTGACCCCTGAATTTCATGTTTTTCAAACACAGGGCTACTCAGATTTTTTTCCGTGTCAGGAGTGACTTGAGAAACTGCAAGTCACTTCTTGTGTGGGAGAATTGGCCGTCTACAAGGATGTTGCCCAGGGGACGCCCAGATGTTTGATGTTTACCATCCCTGTGGGAGGCTTCTCTCGTGTCCCTGAAGCTGAGAGAGGGAGCTCAACATGCTCTCCCTGGATTCGAACTACTAACCTCTTGGTCAGCGGTCCTGCCGGCACAAGGGTTTAACTCATTGCGCCACTGGGGGCTCCTACTCAGATACGATGCTATGCTACCATCTTCCTCTGAAATAAGCTAAGCAGGATCAAGCCTGGTTAGTACAGATGGGTGAGTGGGATTGCTATACTCAGATATGATGCTGTGCTACAGCCTTGCTCTGAAATATATTACTGTTTTAAGGTTTTGGGTTTTATACACAATTCCCTTGTAATAACAACTCCATTGGTTGCTAGTTTGTTTCTGGGCACTATTTAAAGTGCTGGTTACTACCACAAATGTGGTAGTAAAACTAAAAACATCTTAGTGATATTAATATTAAAAATATCTTTGTAATATTAAACATCAGAATAACACTGTGGGACTACAATTGAGAGTCAAGTGTTAAAGATCTTGAAATTATTTTATTTGTTTTTTTAAAAAATATTGGTCCAGGTTCAGATGGTTAGTTCTAACTCGATCAAAAGAACTTGCATAACTGTTGACAGAAAATTTCCATTAAATCACAATTTCTGCTCAGATTAACAATTGAATTTAGTAAATTATTAATTTGATGAGGAAAACTTCTTCTTCTTCTTGTCGTATTATTATTAATTATTATTATTATTATTATTATTATTATTAAAATAATAGAGTTTGTACCTAGAGAAGATTGAATAGCTGGTAGAAAACAGAGGAGGATCGTTATAAATCACCGTGCAGTGGATATCCAGCAAGTTCTTTCAACATTTTGCGTGTTTTGCATTTCTTTTGGATTTTATGTAAAGGGCTTCAGTTGAAGGTATGTAGGAACCAACAGGAGTGTCTTGGAACAGGATTAAATAATACATCATTTGCCTGTGAATATTAAGACTATCAAAGGTCCTAATGTTTATAATTCCTATATCTTATGTCCCGCCTTTCTATAGCAATTTGTGGTATTTTACAATTTCAGAACCTCACGCACAGAGCATTAAATAATAATTGAAATAATTCTAATATTATACAAGTAGCAGTGTGCATTTAGAAATTAAAAGCTATAGCAGAGACAACCTTATAAAGAGAAGAACAACCCTAGAAATACTGCTGAAATGAGATTGTTTACAGATTCTCCTTAAATATGGGCAAGGGGGAGACATATTGTCCTGCCCCAAGTGACTTGACAACATTGCTATATCCATGCAAAAAGAGATTCCTTTGATGGTGCATGCCAATGTGTGCAGCTCCAAACATACTTGACTTTTGCACAATGTATGAATTCTACTGAGTTCCAGCCTCCTGGACATGAACCAGCTGCCCAGTTGTTCCTGATTGCTGCTCATACAAATCTCTCTGTTCTTCCCTCCTGCACCAGGAGTCGCTAAACCAAAGGTGGGCAACATATGGCCTAGGAGCCATATGTGCCACCTATGATCACTGTTGTGGCCAATGGCCATATGTTCCCTACTTCTGGTTTAACAGCTCCTATGCCATAGAGAGCTCCTAGTGCTCTTCTTGCACCTACTGCTGCTTTAAACATCTACAGGATCTATCCCTCAATTTCAGCAGTATTTGTTATTTGCTGACACACCCTATTTTAGTGTGAAAGCTGGAGTTCTTCAGCAATCAAAAGCTAGAAGAGGGGCACTTCTTGTTCCTATTACATTGCCAAGATTCAGTTGGTGAGGAGTATGCAGTGCATACCAGAATCCAGGTAGATGACACTGGTCACCTTCTTGCCAAACATTGTTCTAAAGGTAGCTACTAAATCCCTGGATGTATATATATAGAGAGAGGGAGGGAGAGAGGGAGGGAGGGAAGAGGAAAAGGCAATTGACCTCACCAGAAGGGTATCCTCCAATTTAATCTCTGACTTATTTGTATTCTTTTAATTCCCAGTGGGATACACCCTCTTGCAACCCCAAATTTTTTTAAGGGAGGACAGCCATGCTCAGATAATTAGTGACAGTCTTCCAAAGCAAATATCTCTCTCTGCTTAGCATTATTTTAGATTCATAATTTTCCACCTGAATATATTATGTTGAGGGAGCTTTGAGGTCATCCTGAATGCCTCAAAAATAGGACTGAAAGCCACACATAGCTGATATGCCACACTTTACCCACCACCAAATTGAAGGGTCTTCTTAGGATGGGAAGTGACAAATGTTCGCTGACCCATTTTCCCTCATTTCTATAGATCAGGGGTCCTTAACCAGGGATCCCTTGAGGCTCTGCGGAAAAATTTCAAGGGTCCATGAGTTTGAACTGAAAAAAATTGTATTATCTTTGTAAAATATAATTTTGAACAATCCTAAAATTTAATTTAAAGACATATTGAGTGTCATAAAACTATCTGCTGCTACATTTTGAGAAGGGTCCATGGTTTTCATCTGACTGGCAAAGGGTTTCATGGAACAAAAATGTTTAAGAAGTCTTGCTTTAGATGCCAGGGGAAAGGAAAGCAAACAAACAGTCATGTGCTTCCAAGTTATCATGGGGTAGGAGCAGGTAGGCACATGCACCACTCTCTGCTCACTCCACAATTTGAGACACAGGAAACGGTTCAATTTCTAAAAATATCTCAATACCTGGTAGAACTTTGCTTAAATACCTGGGATTGTTACACTTGTGGTTACACTTTTTCTAGCAAAGAAAAGACAACTTGTCTTCCTCAACAGAAGGGAAAAGCTGCTGCTTTTGAGCAGCTCGTTTCTCCATTGCCTGCCTTCTGTGTGGGTCTTTTTTTCCAGGATGCCTGGGAAGGCTAGTTGGAAGATAGGCGAGTCTCTTGTGATTTTCCAAGGCAACAGTAGTGAATTCCCTACCTGTTAGGCTAGGAAAAGCCTAGGAAAAAGTAGTCCCAGGAAGTTTGGCAGCCATTTTGGAAAGAGTGCCGGGGGAAATCCATTTTAGTTACTCATTTCCTGAAGGAGGCATGTTTAGAAAGAGCAGCTTTGGAAGGAAATGAAGGAAGACTGTAATTGGCTGAGTGAGAATGGGTGGAGCCTAACTTGGAAAAAGAAAAAAAATGACTTTAAGGGAAGGTTTTAAAACCCTGTCAGGCAGATTGACTGTGGGGGTCAAAGAAGAAGGAGCTGGGTGTTAGGAGTGGTGAAGGCTTAGTGAAAGAGGCCTGAAATTGGTCAGTTGGTAGCAGAGATAGCTAGTGGGAGGATTTTTACAGCTGGTGGAGAAGTGAAGAGATAGATCCAGGATAGGACTATCTGTGCTGGTGCTTAGAATACTTCCAGAGAAGCCTCATTCCAATCACAAGTGGTGTTCTGCCTTTTGGGATTTTGTTCTCAAATAAAGCCTTGATCTTTATACCAACCTTCCTAAGCATGCTGGCTCAAATGACACACCCAGGAGCCATGCTTTGAAGAAACAAACTACATAACAACAACAACAACAATAGTGCTGCTTCTGTGACTGTGCATTTTGTATTTTGATTCTGTAGCCCACTTGTCTAGAATCATCAGTATCCGTGGCCTTTTTTATCCTGGATGATGATCGAACCAGTATAGACTTCATTTTGGTTTGTTTCTCCATACTGCTAATGGGTTAGCTGAGAGCTCTCTGACTTGTTTGGACCTACTGGTAGTTACACTACCACCGGCACAGCTCTCTGCATCTTTGGAACAGTTAAACCCACCACCACAACAAGGTGGCACCCATCAGGTGGTGGTGGTGGTGGTGGGGGGAGTTTGGATTATTGATGTCGCCATACCAGATAACAGCTGAATTGAGGAAAAACAACAGGCAAAACTCAGCCGTTATCAGGACCTCAAAATTGAACTGCAAAGGCTCTGGCATCAACTTGTACAGTTGGCCCCAGTGGTAATCAGCACTCTGGGTGCCATGCCAAAAGATCTCAGCTGGCATTTGAAAACAATAAACATTGACAAAATCACAATCTGTCAACTGCAAAAGGCCACCTTACTTGGATCTGTGTACATCATTTGAAAATATATCACACAGTCCTAAACACTTGGGAAATGTTCGACTTGTGATTTTGTGATCGGTAATCCAACATATATATCTCGTTTGCATTGTGTGGCACATAGAGCTTTGTCCTCTAGTGCAGTGGTTCTCAACCTGGGGTCCCCAGATGTTTTTGGCCTTCGACTCCCAGAAATCCTAACAGCTGATAAACTGGCTGGGATTTCTTGCAGTTGTAGGCCAAAAACATCTGGGGACACCAGGTTGAGAACCACTGCTCTAGTGCCTTCCCACTGCACATTATCTTGTCACACTAGTTGGTTAGGGTTAAGGCAGCCTCCACACTTTGCTCAGTGGCAAAACCAGCCCTGGTCCTGATGCTGTATGGTAGAAAGGACACAGAAGTTTGGAAAGTTCATCTTGAAAAAGTAATCCATTCTCCTTGCTTGTTATAAAGTATTTGAAGTTTGTTTTGTTGTATTTCTGCATTGCAAAGTTGAGATAATAACTTGTAGCATCACTGTTTACCTTTTCCTGTTTTGTTTTCGCTATTTAAAAAAAACCCTTTAATATGGATAAAAGAAGGGCATAATATTAATGGGATGGAGTGGCAAACCTTGGCCCTCCTGATGTTTTGGACTTCATCTCCCACAATTCTTAACAGCCTCAGGCCCTTTCCTTTTCCTGAGACTGTTAGGAGTTGTGGGAGATGAAGTCCAAAACACCAGGAGGGCTGAGGTTTGTCCATGCTTGCTCTAGAAGGTGTTACTTATTATTTTAATAAAGTAGCTTTATTAGCATTACATTGCATACTTTTGGAAGGCAATTCAGTTATACCACTGTTTAACCTAATCCCAGTAACTGATCACAGGTAACTAATATACTTATGACACATAACTTTCAAATTTTGAAACAATGGAAATGTTATTTAGCAATGTCCTTGTGCTTTCCGATCTCAGTAATGTATTACTTTCAATCTCTGAAGCAGTGGAAGGGTTGCAAGACACGAGGGAGTAGTAGAACGTGTAGTTTCATCCTTTGGATGAAACCCCAAGTGTTCTTGTTAGGAAGTGAGTCACGTCCAAGCAAACATGTTTTAGGATCCATCCATTAGGGGAGAATAAACACTTCCTAAAAGCGACAGGAGCCCAGCCTAAGAAAACTATGAAGAATTGCATCACAGTTGAGGCATTTTTTAATATAACGATGGAAGAGTCTTCTGCTTTAAATCATCAGTTAAGAGTAAATATTCCTGGTCTCACTTTTCAATTTAATGGGTGTAATGTTTCTGTTCCCCTTCTCTATTTAAAAATAACATGAAGTTCAGAATTTCAGAATTACATTCTTCTGAAAGAGAAGAAAGCAAAGAAAGTATTTACTTACAGGCCCTTTATAAAAATGTATTTATTTAAACGGGGTGGCAATCCTGTGACACTCCAGATATTGTTGGCTTGCAACTCTCAGTATTCATCCCTTTTGACTATGCTGACCAGGGCTGATGGGAATTGCAATTCAACAACTCTTGGAAGACATCATATTTTCCACCCTTGATTTATAAATATCCAGACTGCCAAGGAAGGGCTAAAGCAAATGTCCCAGTAGGTACAGTTTCAGTGTCCAATATGTGTCAAACACAGCCAGCTGCACCATACAAAATAAATACTCAACAGAGTCACGAGGAGCATCTCTCATAAGTGTGTGCAGCTGCAAGACAGTTAAAGAAATAGTAAGATGTACTGTGGAACAGGGCTTTGTAAACCTTTTCCTCTCATGACCCTGTTCTGCTTGAGAATTTTTTCATGACCCCTTTATTCTCAAAAAATCTTTATGTGACCCCAGGTAGATAGGTATATAAAATAGGTATGAAAATCAACCATTTACTGATAACAAATCAACATTTGCAAGACTTGCTAAATGGTTTGATTTTCCTTTTTATGAAGTACAGCAGAAGCATTTTCTGCAGAGTCCATTATAAATGCTGCATGTTGTTGCTAACATATTCATATAAATGTCTAGGGACCTCATCACAAAGGCCCATGGATTTGTCACACATCATGGTGAATCCATTGGCGTCCCAGTGAGAGGCTTGGAGAACCTGCCGCTCCAGACCTTACCATGATCCCTATCTTACAGGGGAAGTGTCACCACCAGGCTTCTACCCATTCTTTCTAAGGCAACACGGGAAGACTCCTATGTTGCTGCAGTGATGGCTCTCCTCTTTTCACATAGAATCTGGCCAGAAGGACAGGTGCATCGTGTAATGGTCTCCATGTTGAAAGGGGAGAACAAGTGGCATGCGACAATCAAAGTAGCCCATCTGATGAGGTCATTATTGGCATTCAGAAAACTTTTACTGGTGCAAATGTTTTGCAACTCCAGCATTGAGCTAAGAGGATCCCTTATGAGGTCAGGATCCACAGCTGAAGAAGCAGTGATGCAGAAAATGGAATTTCAGCTGGAATTTCAATGAACTGCATTTGCTGAAATCCCCTATTTTGCATAACTATGAAAAAGGTCTTCGTTGTTACCTTTCCACTCCAGCTTTTGCCTAGGTACTACTTCAAATTGCAGATGGGAGATTGCATGGGTAAATAAATTAGTAAATAATTATCTTCACAAGGAAATCTAGAATGCCAAGGAGAAGGTTCCAGTCTAGCACTGCCGCACAAACCCATCTGATCTCTGTTTCTCCATCCACTAATCTTGCCTGCAGCTCTAACTGTTACTGATGAGAAAGTTGTATATGCATTCCATTCCATGCTGGTGGACAGCCCAAATTCCAGGCAGTAAATGTTTCTTAATGAACTGGAACTGACCCCGTTCAACTGGTGGGTTTCCCCGTGCTTTGGCTGTACCTTGGGGACAAGGTCATACTACAATCTTCCCATCAAAATGTTTATCTAGCTGGGATTGGTTGGGTTTAGGAAGAATTGATCTCTATCAACATTGATCCAAAATAGAAAATTATTAAGCATAGAATGAAATTACCTACCTTTGAAAGTTATCTAGGTAGCACTTCATACATGATTATTTTTTGTGTGGGTTAAGTTTTCATGTGCCTTTGGTGGATATGAGTGATATAAGAAGTTTAATTGTATCACTCATTATATCACATCGACAGGAAAAGAAAAATGCAGTGTGGATTATGATAACTTCACAAAGAGTCATAATGAGGCAAATTTTCTAAGAAACATGTGGCTGCTACATATGCTCCAAGATAAGGCTCAGAAATCTGATTAATCCTTGGTTAAGATAGCTTTATTTCTTTTGCCTCATGTTGCAAATAGATTTCTACCTTTATTTTAGAGTATACCATTGAGACCTGACAGTAAAAGCTATCTTCTCCATTCTCAATATCCTCCAGCAGGAAAGAAAATCTCACCTTCCCATCCAATGAGATTTCCAGCTGTGTCATTCAGTGATGAATGGGTCTCTAGTATCACCAATAAAACATAGTCAGGGCAATTCTTAGGATGGGAATGCGTGAGGGATCAGCTTTATAAGCAAAACATGTCATGCTTCCATACATCACGAGTTGGAAAAATGGCCATCTCATCTATATCTTTCATGATCCCACAACAAGATTGATCAGTGGTCGTTGTGGCTAAATAATTCTGTGAGTTTCAGTTCCAAAGTTGATTCTCCAAGTTCTGAAACAATTAGAACAGGGGCCCCCAATCTAATGTTCTCCAAATGTGTTGGCTATCATATTTGGACAGCATAGCTCAAAATATTTGGAGGGCACCAAGATGGGAAAGGCTGAACTACAAACTTGCATGTTTGTAAAAGAATTTAATCCAGTAGAACAATAACAACAACAACATAACTGTTTAGTATATATATATATATATATATATATATATATATATATACTAAGGTATTGGTGGGTGCTATCAGTTTAGATCCGGTCACTCTACTGAGCTCCCTAATGCAAAGGAGAGATCAATTTTATTTTGATATCTGTGCCTCTTAAAACTTTCTTATAATGCTGGGAGTTAGCACTGTTCACCACATTTGAAAACATTTGAAGGAATTTTCTAAACTCAATTTACTTTAGGCATTTCCTAGACTAAAATTAGCTGCAATTAGATTCATATGTCTATGCATGATTAATTTCCTCTACCAAATGAGATTCCAGAATGCAATGCCTTGCAATATTACATGAAGGCACAAAGAACTAAGATGGTGATGGTGATGCTTCATAGGTTTCTTTCCTGCAATGCTTCCTAATTTGGATTTATTCTATGCAGAATTATTTATTTCTCTTGACACTTGGGATTGCAGTTGGCTGTGTGTGTAAATGTGTACTTCCTATTGCTGAATTCAGTGCAACAGATCTTGTTAACATTATATTTACCACTCACCCAATGAGTTTTTATGGCTGTATTGGAAATTGAATCCTGGTCTCCAAAGAGCTCAAACTACTCTGAAGAGCTCAAACTACTACGGCTATCCTTTTCTCAGTGCCACTCGTTAATAAAGTGGACTATGTTTTGGGGGCTGGAGGGAGGAAAGGGGCTTTTTTCTTTCATCATACCATTACAGTTTGGAAATCTCATCCCTAAGGAATTAGAATAGCACCCATTTCACAAGTGTTGGGTGTCAGTTGAAAATATTTATATTTCCCCAGACATTTAAACTGGATGTATTGGTTATTTCTGTGTTATAGTTCTATACTTTGGTGTCTTTAGTTTATTTGGAAGATATTATCTCTTGGGGCTTTTTTTAATTATTATATTATGTGTGCTTTATGCTACACCCTAGATTCTCTCAGGATAAAAAATACTCGATGATTTCTTAAAATAAATTGCCATATTTCATTGCATAATAGTTGCCATCACAACTTTTGGGGTCCCAGTTTGGATATTTCTGTTTTCCTTGTATAATAGTAACACACTTGATTTACCTATGTAAATGTCCTTCCATTCACCCACCTGCCCACCCGTCCAAATCCCACCTGCCTGCTTCATTCACCTGCCCATCTGCTCATCCCCTTGCCCACCAAAAGATCCATCCTCTCACTCATTTACTCTCTCACATATGCTGTTGTGACTCAGCTGGAATCACAGAGTGCCTCTGATGAGGATGATGGGATTCAGGTTCATCTGCCTGTTATAGTCAATGAGGAACAGGGTGTGAAAGTTCAGTTTCCCACAGCAAGAGATGAGTTTGTTGATTCTGACACTAGCCAGGTGCAGGTGCAAATTGACTCAGAAAAAGAGGACAGTTTTCAGCCTGATAATGAGCAGGCAAACTGGATAACACTAACGAACAGGCTGACCTTGACGAAACAGGAAACTTAGATCGTGCTGACCGTTTGGAATTCAGAGTTCGAAGGAGTGTGAGAATAGCTAACAAGAAGGAGGTCACTGGCCAAAGAAATGCCTTCATGTTTTGCAAAGGATATTAAGCTGTGTGTTTGGGACCAAACCTTTGTCATAGCAACTTTTCGTTTAACCAAGAAGCTTGCATTCTGCTTGCCTGGATTGTCTTTCAGTTCTTCTGTTCATGGTCTCAGGACTCAGTCATGTTCTCATGGGATTTTGCTTTGCTGGTGTCTTTTTGGATTATGCTTCCAAGTGTTATTTTGTATTGATCTTTTGGAACATTACTTTTGCTTTTAAGAACTTTTTACCTTTTACTTTTTAATAATCTATAAAGACTTTTGGCTGTGTGCAGTTTGGTGTTTTTAGCAAAGTGAATCTATTCTGAGGTGCGACATATGCACTCACATATGGGGATGTGTTCTCAATTGTTTTTTTAGCATTGCCTTATTACAAGATTACTGTTTTGGAACAAAAAAAAGGGTTTTTTTCTTCATGTAATAGTCGCACCCCCTTTTTGTTACTATTATGACATAAAATATGGTAGCTTTCTTAATCATTTGATGTCAGTCACTTTATAAGTGATAACAAAACCTCTGACAAAGAAGCTCCTTTTTAAAAGGTCTTTCAATATCTGTCGCCCCCACCACTCAAAAAATTGTGTCTCCTCTATATTCTCTGTTTAGCTGCAAAGTTTTCAAAACCAGCATCTGTATTGGGAGGGTAGTGAAGAAGGGTTGAAGAAACACAGACTTTTGATGTTCCATTGTAGTAGTGTGTCTGCAGCAGACAGTGCAATAAAGGAAAGATTAAAGGAGTTGGACATATTCAGCTTGGTGAAAAGAAGACTGGGGATGATATAATTTCACCCTTTAACAGTCTATAGAGCAGTCTCAGAGAGGAAGGGGCAGGTTTGCTCTCTGTTACCTCAGATCAGGTCTAATAGTTTGAAGTTGCAGAAGAGTAAATTTTATTGAAAATTAGAAGGAAATTTCTAACAGCAAGAGTGGTTCAGCAATGGAATCAATTGCCTTGAGGTAGAGAGAGCTCCTTCTCGGGATGTCTTCAAAAAGAGATTGAACAATTACCTGCTGTGGCTGCTCTAGTGCAGTGGTTCTCAACCTGTGGGTCCCCAGATGTTTTGGCCTTCAACTCCCAGAAATCCTAACAGCTGGTAAACTGGCTGGTATTTCTGGGAGTTGTAGGCCAAAACACCTGGGGACCTACAGGTTGAGAACCACTGAATCTAGTGGGAGACCCTACATTGAGCAATGAGTTGAACTCAATGATCCAGGAGGCCCCTACAACTCTATGATTCTGTGGCAACAAACTTTCGATTAAAGAAGTAATGTCCAGTAAACATCTACTATGTTAAGTGAGATATACTTGTATTTGGTAAGATCTATTGCCTTCATTGCTGCTGGCCACTCAACACCCACATCTTTTTCTTTAATAAAATAATTATTACGTATTATTCATGATTCACCAAAGAAAAACTTAGTTGGTATCTTAGAAACCAAGAAACCCTCAGTGATGTGTTTGTTTGTTTTTCAAATTTTCATCAAGAATTTCCTCCCCTATTTGCCAAACTCTTTGCCAGGAAAGCCAGGAAGTTATCCATCCTTAGTCAGCAGTGAACAGACTATTGTTTTTGCTTCATCTTCCCATTTTTTTCCCAGAGGGCTGTTGAGTAGACCTTTCAGGGTTAATGGAGTCCGTCATTTGAGCCTGATAATGTGGTTTTAGATACCCTAGTTTTGCCAAATCATCCTCTGGGGAGAATATTTTGCAACTATCTTACTTTCTTTCCCTCCCCACCCTTGGCTTTTCTGTTTCTCTAAATTGCTTCAGAATATTCCAGGCTATATTTGAGCCAACCCTGGATGAAGCAGATTACTGTTTTTAATGCAATGTGTGTATCTCCAGTTCCAAAATACTTGATCCAGAAAACCTTCAGGAACAAGTATCCAACACTCTGGTTTCCCAATGTTTGGCTAAGAAGACAACCTTTGCCTATTTTCACTGAAAGCACAGAACTTGATGCTTTTGTACAAACCAAACGATGCTGGCCACAAATCATGGAGTGGAAGGTAGCCATAGTTTAAATTCAGCTGACTGGCTGGCATTGGTGAACACAGATATTTTACTCATGGAATCTTTAAATATTTAATGGCCACAGGGGTTGGAAGATTTCTGAAACTCAAGTAAAAGCTGTTCAAGATTAATTTTTAATGTGATGTCACTTCCTTGACATTTTCCTTTTGACATAGGACTTTTAAGTTTTAATGTGCATGTGTGTTGAACTTGGGTTGTCCCATTCATTCCATATTTCTGTTTTCACCCTACTATTATTTTTCAGATACTTTTTAAATGTCAAGTTTTGTATGGTGGTTTCACATATCACAGTGTCTCACCTAGAATGGACTGGAGTCACTCATCAATCTGATACTTAACCATTGAAGTTACTATCAAAACCTGCAGTCTATGGCTAAATCATTACAGTTGTGAAAATCTGAGTCCTAGTTGTTCTTCACATACTTCTGATATAGGCCTAGGATAGATATTATTGTTGTCACAGGAGTGCCACAGAAAAGAAGCTCCAGGTGGTATTATCCCGTATCTACCAATGCACACCCCAAATGTCTCCTTAATAAACTCCGGGTTTCCCTTATGAGTGGCTAAGAGAATCCTTCAGAAGAGGATGGTGATGTGATCCATAGTGAATATATTTCTGTGTATCATGGCAAGGATAAGGATCCTTTAGCAGAGAAAAGATATCTCTGCTGATTGAAATGCATATTTGAGTCCTATGATTTGCCCAAGAACAAGACAGAATCCCAAGAGGGATTGTAATTTTTTCATACTGGTTTTTGGATGCTTCCATTGTTTTGTGGGTTGTTGCAGGTTTTTCAGGCTATATGGCCATGCTTCTAGAACCCAAAAAACCTACAACAAACCCAGTGATTCCAGCCATGAAAGCCTTCGGCAATACATGGTTTCTTTTGTGATTGTTCCATTATCCTGTGGAAGAGCTTCCATGGTCAGCCAGAGGGTAAATACATTTTGGGCAGTTTATGAAATGTGTTTACATGTGAGTGTGTGAATACATTTCACTGAATGAGTCCTTGGTGAGAAATCAATAGAATGATAAATCTACAAATATTAATAGTTAATAGAAATGTATTAAATGCAAGGATAACAGGAGTGAAGAATATACAAAAAGAAAAAAATGGTTGACAAATTAATAGTGTGTGCACAAATTGTTTTAGTGAGGGGTTGGAAAGAAAGCAAAATAGACTCTAACGAATTGGTATACGTCTATAGTTAATATGTTAAATGTGGAAATAACAAATTGCAATTTTTATTATTTTTTTTTGTCATGTCAGGAGCAACTTGAGAAATTGCAAGTCGCTTCTGGTCACTTCTGGTGTGAGAGAATTGGCCGTCTGCAAGGACATTGCCCAGGGGACGCCCGGATGATTTTTATGTTTTTATCATCCTTGTGGGAGGCTTCTCTCATGTCCCCATATGAGGAGCTGGAGCTGATAGAGAGAGCTCATCCACCTCTCCCCTGATTTGAACCTGCGACCTGTCGGTCTTTAGTCCTGCCAGCACAGGGGTTTAACCCACTGCGCCACCGGGGGCTCCTCAAATTGCAAATGGAACAATATAGATACATTTGAAATGGTTACAATAATTAAGTGGATGTGAGAACCAGTTAGAAATTATTTGGAGAATGTGCTAAAATGAGGAGTGGAAAAATTAAGATTGAGATTGATATTTCAAATGTAACTTCTGTAGTCTGCTGTATAAATTGCATGTTTCAAGGAGGGGAGGGTGGGAGTGGGAGGAAACAACAAAACAACAATTAAAAATGAATGAGTCCTTGGTAACATAACGAATGTAAAGTATTAGTCTTAATAAGATGCTGGCAGATTTAATTTCATTTGCTGAAATATTTTATCCTCTACTGCTGTTTTTATCTTGGTTTTATATAATTGTTTTTTCAGTCTGCATTTTAGTCTATTATTATTATTATTATTATTATTATTATTATCCTCAACCTATGAGGATGCCTGCCATAGATGCAGGTGAAACGTCAGAAGAGAATGCTTCTGGAACATGGCCATACAGCCGGAAAATTCACAGCAACCCACTATTATTTTAGTATTTTATATTTTAATAGAATGTACATTTCCCAGAAATTTTGTTGTATGAGCTATTTATAGTGCAATAAAACAAGAAAATAAATAATGGTGTTTTCTCACTTGAAATAAAATGCTTCCCCAATGCTCTCGTCATGTTCAGAACTTCTGTAGTTTGCTCAGTCAGCTAAACATGCCATCTTCATTTTTCAGGCAATGTCATTGCTCTCTCCACAGATCTCATAAAAATGTGCCACTGTAGACAAATGCTAAAGCCATAATGAACCAATTAATTTATTGGGAGTGGTTGTTGGCTAAGTAGGCTTGCCATAGCCTTCTAGGCTCTTGAGATTTCAGGGCTAAACCTTAGATCTAGGAATGGCTCTTCTAACGCCATGAGGATAGGCCTTGGTGAGGTCATTGTACAATTATGTATCAACCATGCTTGATTTAGAGTATGTCCTTCAAATAAAACCGGAAAGTCTAACAAAGGAGAATATCTTTCTCAGGTTGGCAAGCTCTACTCTGAATAAGAAACTTTCCCCGGTTCTCTTTTGAAAATGTGTGCAAACATTTATTTTAAAACCACTTGGCAATTGTAGTCCAATTTAAAAAAGTGTAAATGCTATGCTCTGAGTTTAAAAAAAAGGAAAAAATTCCAGCTCCATTTCAAACTTTTGTAATCACTGCTTTGCACAACACAGGGAAGGTGCAATCCAATCAAATAACTATTTCCAAGCTTAGTTTAGAACAGACTAATTTTTAATAATTTTGCAGGTATTTATTTTTAGAACATGAGAATTATCATGTAACCAAAAAAAGTTTCTGGGTAAGTGAAAGGAAAATTTTCAATGCTTTTAATGGGTTACTCTCATTTCCTTACTTACCTACTTACCTTCTTTCCTTCCTTGTTCAGTCATGGAACTATCTCACCTTCAAAATAATCATGATAAACATGGTGCTAAAATCACTGAATATTTTGGGGAGCGAAAGATGATGATTCTGATTATTGATAATTATCTAATATATTCCTGACATGATTTCAAGGTTTTCTTGGTGGGCTAAGAACAAAAGTGAAGGAGATTGTGAGACATTGAGTGAGAAAGTAAGAGAATGAATGTGGTTAGAACAGTGTTTCTCATCCTGGGAGTCGGAACCTCTGGTGGGGTTGCGAAGGGGTGTCAGAGGTGTCTCCAAAGACCATCAGAAAACACAGTATTTTCTGTTGGTCGTGGGGGTTCTGCATGAGAAGTTTGGCCCAATTCTATCGTTGGTGGGGTTTAGAATGCTCTTTGATTGTAGCTGAACTACAACTCCCAAATGTCAAGGTATATTTTCCCAAAACCCCACCAGTGTTCACATTTGGGCATATTGAGCATTCTTGCCCAGTTTGGTCCAGATCCATCATTGTTTGAGTCCACAGTGCTCTCTGGATGTAGGTGAACTCAAGTATTTTCCAGTATTTTCTGTTGATCATGGGAGTTCTGTGTGCCAAGCTGGTTCAATTCCATCTTTGGTGGAGTTCAGAATGCTCTTTGATTGTAGGTGAACTATAAATCCCATCCATTACAACTCCCAAATGACAAACCTAACCACCAGCACCACCAGCACCACCACCCCCCGGCAACCCCACCAGTATTCAAATTTGGGTGTATTGGGTATTTGTGCCAAATTTGGTCCAGGGAATGAAAATACATCCTGCATATCAGATGTTTACATTATGATTCATAACAGTAGCAAAATTACAGTTATGAAGTAGCAACAAAAATAATTTCGTGGTTGGGGGTCACCAGAACATGAGGAACTGTATTAAGGGGTCGCGACATTAGGAAGGTTGAGAACCACATGGTTAGAAGGAAGGGGGAAGAGAAGGAGAATCACAGTGAGAAATAAAGATGGGAAAGCCAAGAGAAGACAAATTTAACAGGCAAGGACAAAGAAAACATCAGAAAGGGAGAAGGGCTTATGGGGAAGATGAGTGTGGAAAAGAGAGAAAAGAGAAGATGATGGAGTTGTACAAGGAGTTGTACAAGGAGAAGAGGAGAAGGTGGAAGAGGTTGAGAGGCAAAGGGGGAGATGCTTGGGGGAGTGTATGGTGTGTGTTCGAGAAGAATTTTACAGTCGGCCCTCTACATTTGTAGATGTGATGTTTCTAGATTTGGTTATTAACTTGAATAAAGTATTTTCTCTAGGAATTTCTAGGTTGTTGAAGGCTTTCTTGGCTGGAATCACTGGGTTGTTGTACGCTTTTACGGGCTATATGGCCATGTTCTAGAGGCATTCTCTCCTGATGTTTTGCCTGCATCTATGGCAAGCATCCTCAGAGGTTGTGACTTCACAACCTCTGAGGATGTTTGCCATAGTTGCAGGTGAAACGTCAGGAGAGAATGCCTCTAGAACATGGCCATATAGCCCGAAAAAACCTACAACAACCCAATCTCTAGGTCCTCCATTGCAATTCTATGGTCAACCATGAGGTCTTCCTGGAGGACCTAAAGATTCCTAGAGAAGTGTTCTTTCAGGTAAAAAAGATGGACTTTCATGTATGGTTTTTCCACTTTTGTGGGGATTCCATGCCCCTAACCATAGTGAATGTGGAAGGCTGGCTGTATACTGAATGTCTCCTGAGGCACTGAATAATGGACTGTTCAATATTTCCCACATTGAACACTCCCTCATTTTCAGAAACATTGAGAGAGGGAGGATGAGGAGGATAACACGGAGGGGATTATTTGGAAAGTCTATGGCATCCATTATGAAACTTGCACTTTTGTTCTGAGACTTCTTCTTGCTGCCCTGAATCCAAGTTCTGAGGTTCTTCTTGTTCTGAGGCCAAGAAACCTTATTCATTTAGTTGGACATTTTAAGATATTTTCACTACTATAATGGTCAGCATTTTGGAATTTGTCCCATTAATCACAGGATCCTTTGTTGAGTAATGCTTTGGCGCTCCAAAGGAAGGTGGCATTTACAATCTATTCATCACAAAATAAGCCTGGCTATTGTAATCTAATTAGCTGTCTGCTTTCATTCCTTCAAGCCCACAAGACAGTTGTCTAATCAGATAACCCCAGTCAAAAAAGCGTTCCTTTAGAAAGGTCACGCTGATAGAAACAATTAGCATTATAATGTACTCACAATGTCCAAAGGGCTTCCCCATATACGCCCTTGGTTATCTTGGAACAATTTTGTAAAGCTGTTCAGTGCTGTGATTTCCATATGGCAAAAAGGAGGCGAATTCAGCTGCGAGGGGAGATTGGGTTTGCTAAGCTGTGCAAAAACCCTCCAGGCAGTTCAAAAGTATCCACATTTGTTGTTTATTATCATCAAGTAGACTTATGAATCCAAGTCAACAGCTTGGCTCAGGTCTTGCAGATTCAAGTACAAGGCATCCTTGATTGAGTCTATATATCTGGAACTAGCCATCCCCTGCCATGCATGGCTGTGGCCCAGTCTGATGAACTGGAAAATAAAGTAATGAGAAAGTATTGGTTTCTAATATACGTAATTTCTTTATGCTTGTAGTAAACAATATTTGTTGTTGTTTCTTTGTCAGTATTGATGTGGAGATTGTCTGGTTTGCCTACTCTGGAACATGCAACATATAATTATCCTTCTTTAGGGGTTCCTTTCAAATCTATGATACTATATCTGCCATGTACATATTGTGTGTGTGTGAATCATATATATCTGTATATATCTATGGCTCAATGGCTCTTTGTCAGGAGGGCTTTGATTATGCTTTCTTGCCCTGGTGAAGGCAGCATTTCTCAACCTGGGGGTCGGGACCCCTGGGGGATCGCAAGGGTGTGTCAAAGGGGGCTGCTCTAATTTCACTTGGGAGGGAGTTCCATAGCCAAGGGGCCACCACTGAGAAGGCCTTGTCTCTTCTCCCCACCAGTCGCACCTGTGAGGAGAGCAGGCCCTCCCCAGAAGATCTTAATCTCCGAGGTGTATCATAGCAGGAGATACGTTTGGACTGGTAAAATGGGCCAGAACTGTTTAGGGCAGTGGTTCTCAACCTGTGGGTCCCCAGATGTTTTTGGCCTTCAATTCCCAGAAATCCTAACAGATGGTAAACTGGCTGAGATTTCTGGGGGCTGTAGGCCAAAAACATCTGGGACCCCAGGTTGAGAACCACTGGTGTAGGCTAAAGCCAGCACTTTGATTTATGCTTGGAAGCAGACTGGAAGCCAGTGGAGCTGGTGTGACAGGGGAGTTGTATGCTTCCTGAATGCTGTCCTAGTGAGCAAACTGGCTGCCACATGTTGGACCACTTGAAGCTTCTGAACAGTCTTCAAAGCCAGCCCCACATAGTGCACATTGCAGTAGTCTATCCTTTTTGTTACAAGAGCATGGACCACTGTGGCCAAGTCAGACTTCACAAAGTAGGGGTTCAAAAAGTGTAATTCCAGTCAATGTTCGTTTGTGGGATTAACATAACTCAAAAACCACTGAACGAATTGACACAAAATCATAATACAACTATCAGGCCAACAAGTGACCATCACTCATACCACCACCACCCCAAAAAAACCAGCAGAAAAGACTTAAAAACCCCAAAAAGCTAAATGATGAAAAGCTAAATGATGATACAGAAAAAAAGGGAAGGAGGGAAGGAAGGGTAGAAAGAAAGAAGGAAATAAAGAGAGAAAGAGGGAGGGAAAGAAAGAAGGAAAGAGAGAAAGAAGCATTGAAGCAAGGAGCAAAGGAAGGAAGGAAGGAAGGAAGGAAGGAGGCAGAGAAGGAAGAAAGGAGAGAAAGAAGAAGGAAAATAAACGGGGGGGGGGGGGAGGAAAGAAAGAGGTAGAGAAGGAAGGAAGTAGAGAAGGAAAGAAAAAAGGGAAAGGAAGGAAAGAATGAGCAAAGGAAGGATGGGAGCAAAGAGCAAAGGAAGGAAGGAAGGAAGGAAGGAAGGAAGGAAGGAAGGAAGGAAAGAGGTAGAGAAGGAAGAAAGGAGAGAAAGAGGGATGGAAGGAAAGAGGTAGAAAAAGAAGAAAGGAGAGAAAGAAGAAGGAAAAAAACAGGGAAGGAAAGAAAGAGGTAGGGAAGGAAGGAAGGAGAGAAAGAGGGATGGAAGGAAAGAGGTAGAAAAAGAAGAAAGGAGAGAAAGAAGAAGGAAAAGAAACGGAAGGAAAGAAAGAGGTAGGGAACGAAGGAAGGAGAAAAGGAAAGAAAGAAGGAAAGGAAGGAAAGAGGGAGTGAAGGAAGGAGGGAAAGAAGGAAAAAAGAGGGAGGGAAGGAATGAAGGAAACAGAAGGAAGGATGAAAGCAAAGAGCGAAGGAAGGAAGGAAAGAGGTAGAGAAGGAAGGAAGGAGAGAAAGAGTGAGGGAAAAGAAAGGAGGGGAAGGAAAGAAAGATGTAGAGAAGGAAGGAAGGAGAGGAAGGAAACAAAAAAGGAAAGGAAGGAAAGAGGGAGCAAAGGAAGGAGAGGAAGAGGGGGAAGGAAAGAAGGAAACAGAAGGAAGAATGGAAGCAAACAGCGAGGGAAGGAAGGAAAGAGGTAGAGAAGAAAGGAGAGAAAGAGGGAGGGAAGGAAAGACAGAAGGAAGGATTGAAACAAAAAGTGAAGGAGGGTAGGAAAGAGGTAGAAAAGGAAGAAAGGAGAGAAAGAGGGAGGAAAAGAAAAAGGGGGAAGGACAGAGGTAGAGAAGGAAGGAAGGAGAGAAAGAGGGAGGAAAAGAAAGAAGGGGGAAGGAAAGAGGTAGAGAAGGAAGGAAGGAGAGAAAGAGGGAGGAAAAGAAAAAAGGGGGAAGGACAGAGGTAGAGAAGGAAGGAAGGAGAGAAAGAGGGAGGAAAAGAAAAAGGGGGAAGGAAAGAGGTAGAGAAGGAAGGAAGGAGAGAAGGAAAGAAGAAAAGGGAGAGAGGGAGGGAAGGAAGGAAGGAAAGAGGGAGCGAAGGAAGGAGGGAAGGAGAGAAAGAGGGAGGAAAAGAAAAAGGGGGAAGGACAGAGGTAGAGAAGGAAGGAAGGAGAGAAAGAGGGAGGAAAAGAAAGAAGGGGGAAGGAAAGAGGTAGAGAAGGAAGGAAGGAGAGAAAGAGGGAGGAAAAGAAAAAAGGGGGAAGGACAGAGGTAGAGAAGGAAGGAAGGAGAGAAAGAGGGAGGAAAAGAAAAAGGGGGAAGGAAAGAGGTAGAGAAGGAAGGAAGGAGAGAAGGAAAGAAGAAAAGGGAGAGAGGGAGGAAAGGAAGGAAGGAAAGAGGGAGCGAAGGAAGGAGGGAAGGAGAGAAAGAGGGAGGAAAAGAAAAAGGGGGAAGGACAGAGGTAGAGAAGGAAGGAAGGAGAGAAAGAGGGAGGAAAAGAAAGAAGGGGGAAGGAAAGAGGTAGAGAAGGAAGGAAGGAGAGAAAGAGGGAGGAAAAGAAAAAAGGGGGAAGGACAGAGGTAGAGAAGGAAGGAAGGAGAGAAAGAGGGAGGAAAAGAAAAAGGGGGAAGGAAAGAGGTAGAGAAGGAAGGAAGGAGAGAAAGAGGGAGGAAAAGAAAAAAGGGGGAAGGAAAGAGGTAGAGAAGGAAGGAAGGAGAGAAAGAGGGAGGAAAAGAAAAAAGGGAGAAGGAAAGAGGTAGAGAAGGAAGGAAGGAGAGAAAGGGGGAGGAAAAGAAAAAGGGGGAAGGACAGAGGTAGAGAAGGAAGGAAGGAGAGAAAGAGGGAGGAAAAGAAAAAGGGGGAAGGAAAGAGGTAGAGAAGGAAGGAAGGAGAGAAGGAAAGAAGAAAAGGGAGAGAGGGAGGGAAGGAAGGAAGGAAGGAAAGAGGGAGGAAAAGAAAAAAGGGGAAGGACAGAGGTAGAGAAGGAAGGAAGAAGGAAAGAAGGGAGGGAAGGAAGGGAGGAAGGAAAGAGGGAACGAAGAAAGGAGGAAAAGAAGGAGAGAAAAAGGAAGGGAAAGTTGGCGGGTGCATACACACACACACACACACAATATTGGCTGGAGTTACACCTAAAAACGTGCCCGTCCCGACTTACAAACACATTTAACTTAAAACCCATCTTGTTCGTAACTCGGGGACATCCTTTATTGGCTTTGCTGCAAATAACATTCTGGGTAGAGAAGCGTTTTCTGTTTTATTATTTTTTTCCAAACCCCATCTATACAGAGGTGGGGGTGTGGCGGAGCAGGAAGGCCTTCCCCTCCCCCCCCCCCTTCCAATGCGAGGAGGGCAGCCGGGGCGCGTGGCCAGGCGCTTGGGAGGCGGGGTCCTCGGGCGTCACAGGCAGAAGGGACGGCGCTCCCCGGCTCCCACCGCCAAAGAGGAGGAGGAGGAGGAGGATCATCCCGGGCTCCGCCTCCCCGGAGGTCCTTCCACTGCTGCCGCGTTCCATGCGGGAGTGTCAGCACCAGCAGCAGCAGCAGCGCCCATTTCTGCCCTGCGCAGGGGGCGGGGAAGCAGGCCGGAGAGAGAGAGAGAGAGAGAGGGAGCGTCCGGCTTCTCCTGGCTTTGCTCGCGGGCCTCTCTCTCTCTTTCCTCTCCTTCCATTCCCAGCCTTTCTCCCTCCCTCTCTCCCTCCTTCCTTCCACCCGCGGCGCCGGGGTCCCGTGGGCGCATGGAACTGCTGTGCGGGGAAGCGGGTCCGGCGCGGCGGGCCAAGCGGGACCCTCGGCTCCTGGCCGACCGGCGCGTCCTCCGCAATCTGCTCCTCCAGGAAGAGCGCTACACCCCCCGCGCCTCCTACTTCCAGTGCGTCCAGAAGGAGATCCAGCCCTACATGCGGAAGATGTTGGCCTTCTGGATGCTGGAGGTCGGTGCCCGGGTCTTTTGGGGGGGGGGGGTCCTTCCTCCTCCTCCATCCCCCCTCCCCCCGTTTAGCAAACCCATCCTCACAGCCCTGGAGCGTTCTTTTTAACTCCCCCCCCCCCCCATATATAAAGTGGGGGAAGGCAGGAGATAACCCAGGCCTGGGCAAACTTCGGCCCTCCGGGTGTTTTGCACTTCAACTCCCTACCGGCTGTTAGGAATTGTGGGAGATGAAATCCAAAACACCCAGAGGGCCGAAGTTTGCCCAGGCCTGGGATAGGCAGGAAAGGGAATCTGTGTGTGAGTGTGTGAGAGAGAGAAAGAGTATAAATACTTGCATATCTCCCTTCTGACCACGAGGCTTTACTTCCTAGGAAAACTTTGCATACCCTCATACAAATATATACGGCAGATTACTTCATAGGAAGCCTTTGTACTCCCCCATATATGGGGGGATTACTTCCTTGGAAACCTTTGCATTTGGCTCCCCGATAGATAGATATTGGATCTGAACATATACACATACACACACACACACACACACACACACACACATATATAGCTCCCATATAGGACGCAATTTGCATTTGGCTCCCGGATAGATAGATATTGGATCTCTCTGTCTCTCTCTCTCTCTCTCTCTCTCTATATATATATATATATCATCCCCTCCCACACACACACATATATATATAGCTCCCATATAGGATGCAAGGGTTTCCTAGGAAGACTTACTTCCTAGAAAATCTTTGCATTTAATCCCCCCATATATATATATATATATATATAGAGAGAGAGAGAGAGAGAGAGAGATGGGATCTATATGTGTGTGTGTATACAATATATATTAGAGATATATAAGAGAGAAAGAGAGATGGGATCTATATATAAATGTGTTTATGGGCTGCAAAGGTTCCCAAGGAAGTAAGCCTATGAGGTTTCCTAGGGGCTTCCTCTCATCTATTTATGGGGGAGGAAATGCATATATATTAGGGGAAGGGAATGCATAGGATTCCTTGGAAGAAAACTTTGTGGGATTTCCACCCATGGTGGCCCCATATATATCTATATGTGTATATTGGGGGGGGGGGGGGAAGGAAATACAAAGGTTTGCTAGGAAGAAAGCCTCCTGGAGTTTCCATGGGACTTGATCCTCTCTCTCTCTCTCTCTCTCTCTGCAATATATATATATATATATAGAGAGAGAGAGGAAATCTGAGAGATGGTTTTGCTCCTTGGTAAGTATGCATTTAAGAGTTGCTGTGTTTACTCGGAAGTAAATTACATTGAGCAAGGATGCGTGTAGGATTGAGGCCTGGAGAAAGTGCTGATCTTTGAATTGGGGGGTGCAGGATGGGATGAGATTGAGTGCATTTAGGGGGGGGGGTGTATTCAGCCTTATCTGGGGTGCAATGGTATGTTTTGTAGCAGTATTTGTGGGGCTCGGGAATCAATGGAGGCAGGGAACCACGCTGCAGTTAGGAATCAATGCATTGCAAGGCCTGGGAATGTGCAAGCGGCTCCTTCCTGCCTGCAGTTGGGTCTTGTGTTTGGGAAAGCAAGCCCCCCATTGCTGCAAGGCCAAATAAAGAGCCATTTTTAGGTTGGAGAGGTGGCAAAAAAGGGAGCTGCTAAGCTGCCAATACACTTTGATCTCCCAACTGGGAAAGGAGGAAAAGGAAAGGAACAAATGCATCAGGTCAATTATAATTATAATAACAACAACCACCACTACCAAAAACAAGATGCTGCTTTTTAAAACAACCAATGCTATGGAATCATCAGAGTTGCAGTATCACAAGGTTTTTAACCTTCTCTGTCAAAAAAGCCTAGTGTTGAATAAACTACATCTTCCATTGAATCATGGCAATTCAAGTGGTTCCAAACTGCATTAATTATACAATGTAGATACACCCTGACATGACCATCCCGAGACTGTCTGAACTTTGACTAGCCTTCTCCTTATGCAAGAGAGTCTATATATTCAGCATAAATGGCCATTTCCCCTCAAGGAACGTGTGTCATCCTGACAATTTGATTTGGCTCACGGTTTAGGGCTTGCAAAGAGTAATTTGCTTTGGCCTGATCTGGGTAAAGGTAGGAATACCTTCCAGGAATGCAGTCTGGGAAACTCCCAGAAACTGGATAGAAGAGAACTCATTCTTTTGAAATGCTGTGTTGTTAGTGTCACAAATTCTTGCAATCATGTAGCAAAACAGAGTTGTGTTGACTTGCAAGCCTGGTTATTTTCCTTATATATATTTCTGTGTCAGGAGCGACTTGAGAAACTTCAAGTTGCTTCTGGTGTAAGAGAATTGGTCATCTGCAAGGATGTTGCCCAGGGGCTTTTACCATCCTGTGGGAGGCTTCTCTCATGTTCCCACATGGGGAGCTAGAGCTGACAGACAGAAGCTCACCCCACTCACCGGATTTGAACTGCTGACCTTTTGGTCAGCAGTCCTGCTGGCACAAAGGTTTAAAAGTCATCATTTAGACAAATACCAAATGCTAAAGCAGGAAAGCCCTGTGACAACAAATCCATACAAAAATTGCTCTGTTACAAATCTATAAGAAAGTTGGACAAGAAAAAAATAATGAGCTTTTGCAGAAAAGAGAAAGCTCAGTGTAGATTTTTAACTGTAATTTCATGCATTCAATGTGGGCAGTGTTTTGGTTACTCGGTCTAGCCAGTGGTCAAGATGAGGGACTGGACGCCGGACCTTTCCTCCCTCTCTTTGATTCCACAAATTATTCTTGGTTGATATTGTCATCATTTGATAGCTTCCTGTGTGCACATAGCATTCAGTTCAATGGCGTTTGCATTGGCATGAGATCCAGAGCGTCAGGGTTGAAATGTTCTGTTGAGGGATATGAATGGTTTGATTCTTACTCACAAAGCATGACACATTGGGACAAAATTTACAAAAACCCAAGTGCTGATTCTGTATTCAAAATCTGGTTGCAGTGGATGCTGACTCAAAAAGACTTCTGCCATAAGTACATGAATGATTTGGAATGCATGAGACATTGAAAGTGCTCCGTTTGCCTAGTATTTAAATATGCTAGTTTAAATCTCTAGATTTTATTTTTTTTCATGTCAGGAATGACTTGAGAAACTGCAAGTCGCTTCTGATGTGAGAAAATTGGCCGTCTGCAAGGATGCTACTCTGAAACGCCAGGATGTTTTATCATCCTGTGGGAGACTTCTCTCATATATCCGCATGAGAAACTGGAGCTTACAGACAGAAGCTCACCTTGCTCCCTGGATTCGAACTGCCCACCTTTCGGTCAGCAGTCCTGCTGGCACAAGGATTTAATCCATTGTTTCACTGGGGGCTCCATCTCTAGATAATTATATAATTATGGTCATTGATGGGAACTCAAGTCAATACAGCTTGAAAGATGATTAAGACCTTAAAAATACCCTATGTGTTTGAACATGGAAATTATCTGACAGAAAATGCTACGTCTGATTCTTTCATTAAGATCTGGTTGTTATGAATGTTTGAGTACCTGTGTAGGTGGACTTCTATGTCTTTTCACAGCATCCTATAAAAAAAGAGAAATATTTCCATTGGCAGGTGGAAAGTATGGCTCAGTGACCTAACCTAACCAATTTTGCAAAAGACGTCTATGGAAGAGCAGGAAACTGCAGCATGATCCCTGGGTTCCCCATTTAAGAAGCTTGGTGCCCTTTCACACTACATACTTATAGCCCTGTGGTTCCTCTTTAACTACCATGGCAATATCCATGGGAAGGCGGATCTGGCCAAGGTGGTCCACGCCTTAGTCACCTCTAGACTGGATTACTGCAATGCACTCTACGTGGGGCTGCCCTTGAAAATGGCCCGGAAATTTCAGATGATCCAACAGGCGGCAGCCAGGTTGTTAACCGGGGCTCCTTACAGAGGGAGGTCATCCCTCCTGTTTAAGGAGCTCCACTGGCTGCCTTTCATCTACCGGACCCAATTCAAGGTGCAAATTCTTACCTACAAAGCCCTGAACGGTTTGGGACCCGCCTACCTGCGTGACCGCATCTCTGTATATGAACCCACACACCCTCTTCGATCATCCAGGGAGGCCCTGCTCTCAATCCCACCAGCATCGCAGGCGTGATTGGTGGGGATGAGAGAGAGGGCCTTTTCGGTGGTGGCCCCTCGATTCTGGAACTCACTCCCTAAAGACATCAGACAGGCTCCAACTTTGGCAGTCTTCAGGAGGAACTTGAAGACGTGGCTGTTCCAGTGTGCCTTCCTGGAATAATGTCCTCCAAAGCATTTTACATTTTCTAAGTCTGCTCGTATGCCCTTTCACAAACACCAGTATCATCTTCCATCCATGTCCCAGCATATTTCCAATTTTAACTTTACATTTGGCCTCCCCTCTGTTTTAATTGTGTGTTGTTTATTGATAATGTTGTTTATCTTATTGTCTATATTTTTAATTGCTTGTATTGTTGTTTTATTGCTTGTATTGTTGTGTTTGGGCTCGACCTCATGTAACCCGCACCGAGTCCCTTGGGGAGATGGTAGCGGGGTACAAATAAAGTTAATAAATAAATAATAAATAAATATCCTGTAGAATCCTGGGGTTTGTATTTTGCTGAGGCCCTGATGCATATTGACTGAAAACACTAAATCAGAGCTTTCCAAACTTCATGTTGGTGACACACTTTTTAGATGTGTATCATTTCACGACACAGTAATTCAGAAGTTAAATCAGCCCCTTATAAGAGAGACCGACACATGCAAACATTTTAATAACTGAATGCATAGGGACACAACATCTCTCGTGACAACATGTCATTCATATTTTTAAAAATGTATGATTTTTGCTTATTTCACATATATTTCTTATTATGGTCATGCAACACACTGCAACCAACACACAAATGTGTCGCGACACACAGTTTGGAACACTTAGCTCTAACTCCTCTTCCCTAAAATACAATTCCAAGGATTCCATAGGCTTTATGCATGATTATTAAAGTGAAATTCCAACATTATAATTGTGTAGGGCAGTGGTCCCCAATCTTTAGTCCTCCATGTGTTTTGGACAATTCCTAACCACCTGGTCAGTGGGCTAGGGTTTCTGGGAGTTGGAAGTCCAAAACAATTGGAGGACCAAAGGTTGCGAACCACCTAGAATACATTGTTAATGGTAATTCTTTAAAGCTTCCATACAAATAAGAGTGGATGCCCGCCTGTTCATGGACATGTTCACCTTAATTTTTGATTGTTGGTCTTGTTAGGTTTGCGAAGAGCAGAAATGTGAAGAGGAGGTGTTCCCCCTGGCCATGAATTACGTCGATCGCTACCTGTCCTGTGTCTCCACCCGGAAAAACCACTTGCAGCTTTTGGGAGCTGTCTGTATGCTTCTGGCCTCCAAACTGCGGGAGACCACACCTCTCAGCGTGGAGAAACTCTGCATCTATACGGACAATTCCATCACACCGTGTGAAGTTTTGGTAAGATGTCTTCCTTTCTCTGGTTATAAGACACCTTCTCCATTTCTACAAATCGGTTTGTGCTGCCACTCATTAGTAGCACTGTGGTACTTCTTCCTGTGTGGCATATACGTTTGCCATTTTCCTGTTTCTTTTCCTGCTTCTTTCTCAGTAGACATGACACTTTTCCCTGGTGCTGCCATTATGTCTTTTTCATATGATTCAATTTTGCTTTTGATGGTAATAGGGAGGAGGGAGCAAGCTTGTTTTCTGCTGCCCTGGAGACTAGGACACCGAACAATGGCTTCAAACTACAGGAAAGGAGATTCCACGTGAACATTAGGAAGAACTTCCTAACTGTGAGATATGTTCAGCAGTGGATCTCTCTGCCCTGGAGTATTGTGGAGGCTCCTTTGGATGCTTTTAAACAGAGGCTGGGTGGCCATTTCATTCATTCATTCATTCATTTATGGTATTTCTATCCTGTTCCTTCTCAACCCCCAAAGGCGGACTCAGGACGGCTTACATTTGGCAGCAATTCGATGCCACTACATATAACAGAGCAATATAATAACAATTAAAACAATAAGTAAAACATTCATTAAAACAGTAAAAAACAGTATTGATAGCCGTATCACCATTCCAGTCAATTCCCTACCCAATTCCATGTCCAAAGTGCTATCTATGTCTGTTGTCCAAAAGCCTGGTCCCAGAACCACGACTTCAATTTCTTCTTAAATTACAAGAGGGACAAAGCCGTTCTTACCTCAGTGGGAAGCGAGTTCCACAGGCGATGAGCCACAGCCGAGAAAGCCCTGTCTCTCATCCCCGCCAGACGTATTTGTGATGCTGGCGGGAGCGAGAGCAGGGCCTCCCCAGATGATCTTAAACTGTGAGGTGGGCCATCTGTCAGGGGTGCTTTGAAAGCAATTTTCCTGCTTCTTGGCAGGAGGTTGGACTGGATGGCCCATGAGGTCGCTTCCAACTCAATGATTCTGTGATTCTGTATAAGTGAGCTGGGGTTAAAGGTTGACAATCCCAAATTATTTGGGATTGACTTAAGAAAGAAGGGTTGCAAAGAGCTCCACGAAAAGCCTGTTCTGTTCCCATATTTCCATAATATGAAAAAAGGAATCCTGCAGCTTGTGGTGTATGAAAAAGACTCATTATCTTACCAGTTCTATTGGGGGGGGGGGGGGGGGGAATTATCCTGAAGACAATAACTGTTTGCAATTTTCCTTTGATATAAATTGCCTTGGAATGCCTTGGAATATTTAAGATAAACACTCCATTTTGTAGACATAGCAAAATATGATTCAGAACTGAAGTGGTGATATTATAGTTGCATAGCCACTTCCAATAACACTACATAGCATGATTTACATAGTGTAATAGGTCCACTTGTAAATTCAGCAGAGCCCAGTGCAGGCATAAACACATTCAGAAGATCTTCCATTACTATAAGTGTGATGCTGCTCTTGTTCTCTCTTAGGATATGGCCAAATTATTTGAACTGGTAACAAGTAGTTTCTCTACCAAGAGATTAAGAAACCAGTTAAAATCAGTTAACTAGTTTAATATTTGAAGGCAATCAGGGGTGCTTTTTTAACAAGGAAGCACCTATCCAGCTGTACTAGGCTTTGCATGAACGGTCTATTCATTTTGAGTAAAGCATCTCTTTTTAACCACAAATATAATATTAAAATATTATGTATTCTGAGAGTATATAACCTGGATTTTCTTTGGGATCCTGTGGCTAAGGCTTTTGACTGAACAATGTCTGGCATTTCTGGGAAACAAAGGTCTTTTAAGGCATCACCCACAAGATGTTTTTGGTCTATAACTTCCATAACCCCTAGTCAGCACAGCCATTGATGAGAGATGATGTGAACTAGTATGCAGTCCTCTGCAGAGTGGGCAGGTCAAGTTTTCTGAAGGAGAAGGGTAAGCAGGATATTTATAATGAAGTCCCAGGTATGCCTTCAAATTCCAACTTATGGCAACCCTAGAGTGAACGTATTATGACATTTTTGTGGCAAGATTTGTCAGAAGGGGCTTGCTGTTACCTTCTTCTGAGGCTGAGAGAGTATGACTTTTCCAAGGTCACCCACCAAGTTTCCATGGCTAAGAACAGATTTAAACTCTGGTCTCTGGAGTTGTACTCCAACATTCAAATCACCACACCATGCTAACTTGCCACACTGGTTGTTGAGTGTGTATGCTCAAAAGTAAATCCAAATATGGGATTGTTCAGAAAAGAAAGAAATAGGCTTATCTTTTAACCTTTCCACTGTGATTTAACAAAGAAGAAGGCTCCTTGGCATAGCTGCCCTCTTTCCTTAGTACCAAAGGCCAATGCTGTGGCACCACGGGTTAAACCACTGAGCTGCTGAACTTGCTGACTGAAGGTTGGCAGTCCGAATCCGCATGACAGTGTGAGCTCCCGCTGTTAACCCCAGCTCCTATCAACTTAGCAGTTTTAAAACATGCAAATGTGAGTCAATCAATAGGTACTGCTTCAGCCGGTAGGTAAATGGCGCTCCATGCAGTCATGCTGGCCACATGACCTAGGAGGTGTCTACAGACAATGCAGGCTATTCAGCTTAGAAATGGAGATGAGCACCACTCTTCAGAGCTAGAGGGAAAGCCTTTACCTTTTTTCTGTGTTTCGTTGTTCCTAGGCATTGAATGTTTTCCTTGTGTCTGTATATACTGGAATCTTCCCTGAGTCCCCTCGGGGAGATAGGGCAGAATACAAATAAATTATTATTATTATTAATATTAATATTAATATTAATATTTTGAGCTGACATTATTGGATCACAAGAGGCCAGGACAGGCCACCATCCCATCCTCATGCCATCCTCATATTTACATGCACCTACAGAAGGATTCGACCAGTTCCTGTCAACAGGATGGGGTTGGGCATTTACGCTAACAAAGCAAAAGGGCTGATTTAAATAACTGAATGAAACCACATTTCCAACTTTCATAGCCTTGCTGATGTAAGAAATGAAACAGTCTGCTCACAACTGCCTAGGATACGATATTATACATGATTGGACATTTTGGTCATCCTTTTTATTTAAATGATATAATAATAAATGTATATATGGGAGCAATAGTAAAGGCAAGGATTTCTGTTTGACTTTTCCTGTAACATGTAAGGACACATATTAAGGTTGATTACTTGAAGATTGAGTGCTCTGACTTTCAGAAGCAAAGGCTAGTAGTGGTTAAGTAGTGTTTCTACATGTTTCCAGCAGCACAATCCTAAGCAAGGTGGTGATGGGGGAGCAAAGCAGATATTTCACCATTTCTGAAAATCAACTTGCTCCCCACTCCACATACACATATTGTAATACAGTTCCTTTCGACCAGCACAGCAGCACTCCATCCTAATGTCCTCCTTCATTATCTGATGGATCAGCAGGTCAGGATTGCTATACATTTTCTTTTAATGACCAAATTTGAATATTCATAGTAAAGATAAAAGTTTCCCCTTGACATTAAGTCTAGTCATGTCTGACTCTGGGGGGTGATGCTCATCTCCATTTCTAAGCCAAAGAGCTGGAATTGTCTGTAGATGCCTCCAAGGTGATGTGGCTGGCATGATTGCATGGAGTACCTTTGCCTTCCTGTCGGAGCGGTACCTATTGATCTGCTCACATTTACATGTTTTCAAAACAGATAGGTTGTCAGAAGCTGGGGCTAGATTCGAACTACCAACCTTTCAGTCAGCAATTTCAGCAGCTCAGCGGTTTAAGCCACTGTGCCACCGGGCCCCCCTGAATATTCATAATTTACACAAAAATAAATACATGATTTATTTGGCATGCCTAATAATGCTTGATCTCCTGAGTCTTATGTTAATAATGGAACTTTGAATGGTGATAATGCTTGTTTGTATTACTTTCTAATACCATTTTAAACAAGCTTTAAGAGATAGAGTAGGACCCCATCTGCAGGAGATATGTTCCTGAGTGGACCATGTTTATATGAAACCGTGGATGTGAAAGAATGTGATCTCACTCCTGGTTCTAGCATGCCATAAAGTTTTGCTGGAAGACCAAGAGATCCCCACCGTGGTATCTGCTTGGAAATATCTTTATCCTCCAGTGCAACTCAGTGGGTATCTTTAGAGGAGTGGTTGTCAACCTGTGGGTCCCCAGATGTTTTGGCCTTCAAATCGCAGGAACATACAATCCCAGGAACATACAATCTGGGCAGGTGGCCATCCAGCCTCTTCTTAAAAACCTCCAGAGAAGGAGACCCCACCATTCCAAGTCCCCTTGGGGAGAGATGACAGTCTATAAATAATAATAAAAAAAATAATAATTATTATTATTATTATTACTACTACCACCATTCACCAAGGCAGCATATTCCACTTCCAAACAGCTTTTACTGTCCTTATATTTAGATCAGGCAAACTTCGCCCTTCAGGTTTTTCAGACTTCAACTTTCACAATTTCTAACAATCAGTAAAAAGGCTGGGATTTCTGGGAGTTGAAGTTCAAAACACCTGAAGAATCATAGTTTTCCCATGCCTGGTTTAGATGGAACCTGATATTTGAATCCATTGCTCTGTGTCCTAATCTCCAGAGTAAATGAAACACAAGCTTGCCCTCTCCTCAATCTGACATGCTTTGAAATAT
The DNA here is from genome assembly GCF_037176765.1 of Anolis sagrei. NCBI lineage: Eukaryota > Metazoa > Chordata > Lepidosauria > Squamata > Anolidae > Anolis > Anolis sagrei. The sequence goes on along the minus strand of NC_090024.1, from coordinate 191,106,488 downwards.
TTACAGATGGACATCATGCCTTCATTTCTCAAAGCTAAACATCCCCAACTCCTTGCTAGCTTCACAGTAATGAAGCCCACAAATGGAAGTAGTTTTTCACCAACATCTGGAATACTGCAAGTTCTCCAAAACCAGTTTAATCATCATGCAGTTGAATCAACATAAAGCTGGAGTTTTTTGAAGGAAGTGTGTGAGATAATCTCTGCAAAAACTTTTCTCAGAGGATGGAAAGGGAAGCAAGATATGTGGTTTGAGAGAAGAAAGAGTTTAGATTTTTCTTAATGCAAATGTAAATTTACTTCCATGCCCCTTCCTTTTTGGCATTTGCAGGGTGGTTGCTGCTTGGCTTGAACAAAATATATTGCACAGCCTTACTATAAATACATAAGGATGTCCATGTGAGCAGAGTGGGATATCAATCTCCAGCAGTCTTCACTTACAGTTCATAAATGAAATTTGCCCTTATTCGTATTTCTGCTCCTAGTCAAATATGTTTTGTAACAAGCCATTCCTGTTCACTCACATAGTTCCCTTGAATTCATTTTGAGTGCAGTCTTGATGCTATTGTGAACCTGCAAAATGAGGTATGCATCAGAGGACACCGAATATGGCTGCTACAGAAATACAGACTTTGTGCTTATTGGGTATTAGAAGAATGAAGTTCTATCTTAGCTATGTGTCCACAATAGCCAGCATAGCCACTTTGGGTCTCTTTTTTAGAGAGGAAAAAGTGGGGTCGAAGAAAAAAATATCAATACAGTCTTGCTTATCCAAGATAAACAGGCCGGCAGAACATTGGATAAGTGAAAGTGTTGGATTATAAGGAGGGATTAAGGAAAAGCCTATTAAATGTAAAATTACGTTATGATTTTACAAATTAATCACCAAAGCATCATGTTTTACAACAAATAGACAGACAAAGCAGTTTAATACATGGCAACATTATGTACTAAGCTGTGGATCTGGGTGGGAGGCAGACTGTGTTGGATAATACAGAACGTTGGGTGAGCAAAGGTTGGATAAGCGAGACTCTACTATATATGTGTGTGTGTGTGTGTGTTGGGATGTGGCATTTTGCTATCTCTCCTCATTGAAACAGTATATGCAGTGAATGCAGTGAAAAGATCCCAAACCCACTATGTAGTGTTCTTCATTGGAATAACACGAAGAGTTTAATATTGGAAGCCACAGACAAATGTCCGAGAAACACAGATAAGAATGTGATTGCACTCCTTGATCTGGGATTTGTTTTTGAGGTCTCTTCCTGGTCTTGGGCTTTAGGACCACAGAATGATTTTCAGCCTGCTTTTGAGTGTTCATTGCTATTAAGATGGGCCTGTTACTCCCTTGGGTACTGCTGCATGGCATCTGGCTCTGGGATTGAGAGTGTTAATATCTCACTTACACAATTGTAGAGAGCTGCTACTTCCCTTCTGTGTGCTAATAATGTCCCGTGCCTTTCTCTCTTCTTTCACAACTGGGCAGTGAGAGTGATCCAGGCAGAGGAAGGAGAAAGCCTCTTCATCACAGTTAGGACAATAGCTACATCCTGGCAACCTTGCAGGATATAGCCACAAGCCAGCTCCTCCACGGCTCCTGGAAGGAAAGCTGCCTCACTTTCCCAGCAGGTCAATTTCCTCTTGCAGAAAAGGATGCCTGCTTGACACCAGCTCCGCACTCAAAATCATGATGAAGTTATTCTTAGTTAGAAGGAAATGATGCAACAAGGAATTCATCCACTTGGAGGAAGCTGGGTTTCCGTCCACGGGTATTATCTGAGCAGGCTTGTGCTTTATTCATTCAGCCAATCTGCTGTATTCAGGCTTAACTGCAGGGATGGCTCAAAAGAGCATTTCATGTCAGCAGGTCACAAGGTCTTTGCTTTGATGGGATCTGCTTTCAAAGTTCATGCATTTACCATCTGGTCTGCCCAGTCCTTGGTCCTGTTGTTCTTTAAGATGCTCAAAACTGCCCCGTAGATATTGGGGACTATTTTTTGGTAAAGATATTCAGTTGTGAAATATGACCTGGGAAACAACAGAACTCTCCACCCCAATTGCTGAACATGAGATTGTATAATGCAGGGCTTCTTATACTTTTTTGTTCAGGATGTGTTTTGCCTGAAGAAATTTCCACATGGCCCCTAGTAAATAATAATAATAATAATAATAATAATAATAACAACAACAACAACAATAACAACAACAACAACTTGTGCCACAAATACCATCTGCCTGTGACAAGGATCTGGTGGGATTACAAGTCTGAAAAGGTTACGGAAAATGAACATGTCAAACTACTCTGGGACTTCCGAATTCAGACTGACAGAGTTTTGGAGCACAATACTCCTGACCTCATGATTTTGGGGGCGGGGGGGGGGGGGGGGGCGGGACAAGTATGGATCATTGATGTTACAGTCCTAGGTGACAGCAGAATTGACGAGAAGCAACTGGAAAACCTGATATGAGGATTTAAGGATAGAGCTGCAAAGACTCTGGCACAAGCGAGTAAAGGTGGTCCCAGTGGTGGTCGGCACACTAGGTGCAGTGCCTAAAGACCTTGGCTTGCACTTAAACACAATCGGCGCTGACAAAATTACCATCTGTCAGCTGCAAAAGGCCACCCTACTCGGATCTGTATGCATTATTCGCTGATACATCACACAATCCTAGATACTTGGGAAATGCCTGATGTGTGATCAAATACAAAAGCCAGCATAGTGATCTTGTTTGCTGTGTACTAATCTTGTTATGTATCAAATAATAATAGTAATATTAATAAATCTTTATTTATATCTCGCTTTTCTCCCAAAGCGGCATATAAAGGGACCCAAAGCGGCATATAAAAGACATATAAAAATCAAACATTTACTGATAAGAAATCAGCATTTGCAAGGTTCACTAAACAGACTGATTTTTCTTTTTATGAAGTACAGCTGTAAACACTGCACAAGAGATTCACGTTAATGTCTAAAACAGCTAAGTGGCATTCAGAAAACCTTTACTGTTGCCCAACATTGAGCTAAGGGAACCCCATTTGAGGTCAGGACCCACGGTTTAAGAGGAATTGCATAATGGATTGTTATACTTGAGCATGTAAAATGCTTCTCTGTAAAATATTTCCCGCAAATAAACACTAGCATGGCATTAAGAGTCATGCTATAGTCTGCCTTATAGTCTTTGTTTCGGATATGCTATTTTTACTTGTGTGGAATATTTTTATGTGGAAGAACATTTAAAGATGGCACCTCCTTCCAGAGATCTGACGATATCGTCTTCTAGTCTGCCACTTCTGATTCTGTCATCTTGTTTGGCATAAACTTAATTTCATAAGGACATCCAAAACACACATTTATTTTTCCAGATGAGAAAGTGTGTGTTACTGTTTTCTGAGTGTAGGAGGGCACTGCTTGAAGTTGTTTCATGTTGCATCAAGAGACTAATGTCTTGAATTGTCATATTTCACAAAGGAGACAAAAGTAGACATGTAATCGAATCTTCATTTTTGCAAAATGGACTCTTTTTCTCTTGCTCATTTCATTATCTACATCTGTTGCTGAGTGGGTTGAGTGATGAACTGCATGTGTGTCAGTTGTTTTTCTGGTCTTTGAGATTTTGATATCAGTATGATGTGTTGGAGGAAAATTTTGAGAGTGCCATGGATCGCAAGAAGATCAAACCAGTCTATACTCCAGGAAACAAAGCCTGACTTCTTACTGGAGAAAAGGATATTAGAGGCAAAGATGAAGTACTTTGGCCACATAATGAGAAGACAAGAAAGCTTGGAGAAGACAATGATGCTGGGGAAAATGGAAGGAAAAAGGAAGAGGGACCAACCAAGGGCAAGATGGATGGATGGTATCCTTGAAGTGACTGGCTTGACTCTGAAGGAGCTGGGGGTGGTGACAGCCAGGAGCTCTGATGTGGGCTGGTCCATGAGGTCATGAAGAGTTGGAAGCAACTGAACAAATAAACAACAACAACATGATGTGTGGAGATGTTGTTTTGCTACGATGGCTCATTTGTCCCCATGGTACTGGTGCCTACGCTGCAAGTGTTGCCATCTTTTCTGGGACATGTTCAAAAAGAATATTGAGGCCCCAGTGAACCTAAGAGGCTTCTTTGACCCAAGACCACTAGAGCTACTATACAAACAAGATCTAATTCCACCTTGAGCATCAGTTACTGACCATGATAGATCTGAGGTGCAGAACCTCCAAGCCCTGATCCAAAAGTGCTGGCTGGGGACACATGATAGTATTGACTGAAAAAGTTTCAAGAAAAGGGTGTTTCCTCTTTCAGGCAGAATGCAATAGTGCCTTTCCTGGGTTTACGTTTGCCAAGAGTTCTAGTGGTCTTCCTTCCTAAGATAAGGGAATTAAATAATTATGCTGTGATCTGTACTTTCGAGGGAGATAAACATGGGTTGAAAACCTTTAAAGCAAAATTAGACAGCTAATTTGATGTCCCTAGAAGTGTCTGGATTTCTGAAAATTTGAAGTCGATGAGCCTTCCTTGATTTGGGGACCTCCATATGTTTTGAACTACAATTCTCATTACCTCTGACGTGGCTTCGACTGATGGGTCTTCTAGTTCGAATCATGTGAAAGGCACTGTATAGAGAAAGTCTAGGTTAAAACTCTTTAATTGGAAAAAGAAACCATACAACATAAGAATATCTGGAATTTAAGAGTTTTGTTGGAACAAATAAACCTGATTGCAGTTTTTTCTCAGCAAATGAATGAAACAAGGACTCCTCTATAGGCTTAGATAATGGAAGAGTCATTGTCTAGCGATATATTCAGTTGTGACCTTAACTGTTTAGCTAGTTGAGGGCATCAACAAGCAGATGTAGATTTTGGCTAATTCTGCATACTAGTTTTAACCCAATGCATTTCCCTGGGAGACAGAGAGGAGGAATGCTCTAGACTTACATCTTCCATCTCTTAGGAGCAGTAGTAAGCATGCCTGTGGTCCTAGATGTGACAAGAAATAGGAGAGGCAACAATGGTGGAACCTCTTTCTATCTCATACAAAGTTACTCTGATTTTTATGGGTCCTAGCCAATTCCATGTGATTCTTTGTTTTGTCCCTTATTTGGCAGTTCATGGTAAGATTCTTGCCAAGCACATCTCAGCCAAACGGTGATCAGCCATGTTGGCTGGGAAAGTCTGGAGTAGTTTATCCAAGCTCTGAAGCAGATGCTTGCTCATTGAGTGTTGTAATATTGGCTGCGATGTCTTATGAAGCAAGCTGTATGGGTATGGGGTTTTTTTTTTTAAGAGATGGGTGGGGAGTTTTAGGGTCCTGCTGATCTATTCTGAAATATCTAACAAAAAAGACTGTTTTTGTATAACCCTCTTTTGTTTTGTTTTGTTTTGTTTTCCTGTATAGGACTGGGAGTGTTTAGTTCTAGAGAAGCTAAAATGGGACCTAGTGGCAGTAATAGCAAACGACTTCTTGGATCATATTCTCCAGCGGCTGCCCCTTCCCCAGCAGAAGGTGGACTTGGTGAAGAAACACGCACAGACGTTCATTGCATTGTGTGCTACAGGTATAGTTTGGGCTGTGAAAGGTGGACTCCTTTGGAAGTGTGGCTCAGCAGAAAACAACATTAAGACGAGGCAGGCCTTATTTTAATTCCTAACCATGCTCAACCAATTCTCAGCCTGACCTAAGATTCTTATTTTAAGAGAATCTGAATAGCATTATGTTTGATCTCAAGTCCCTTTATTCCTGAGCTTTGGGTTATAAACACTTTCGGAAAAGCAAGGGTGATTTATTATTCTTAATATATAAGATTGAAAGACCTGCCATTCTAAAAGATTCTCAATAGATGCAGAAAAAAAATCTGCATCTATAAAGAAGAGCAGGCCCATTCTTTCTGTTATCAGAGGTCTTAATCCAATTGCCAGTCCCTTGTAAAGGAGACACACTGAATTTATTAAGGAATGGTAAGACAGTTCCATACATTACATTGCTTCTGTGGGTCCTCCTTCGCTGGCGCTAGCAAGTGGATTTAGGTCAGAAGTTTTCACTACTTGGCTAAAGTTTAGCACTTGCTTAACTCACTTTGTGTAGTCACCTTAACACACACACTCTCTCTCTTGTGTTTCCATTTTGCTGAGAGAACTTTCACAACTCTGTTGTATAGTTTTGTCTTCTCTCAGTGTTCTGTCTAATTGAGATGGAATGCCTGGCTCACCACTCGCATTCCAGTGGTCATCTAAAATAGGCATCCATTCAGTCCTGAGCCTTTTTGTGCAGTCAGGAATCAGATTTGAACTTTGCCATGTCTACAGCTGCATGTTTCTGTCACGAGTGCAAGGACAAAGGTGCACAGTCACATGCATCTTTAATGTTAGCTGGCTTCACATAACATGCTATCAAAAAGAAGCAACTGTTAGGTAATGAAGCATCTTGGACAGGTTCCATGTGCCATTTGCTTCTTTTCTAGGTTCAGGTATTAGAAAAAGGAAATGCTTTGTGGTTACTTTGGAACTCTAGGATGTGTTCTCCAGTCACTCTTGACCTGGAAGTGAATGGGGAATGCATCATGCAGTACTGTTTCCCCTTCTTCCTTCCACTGCAGTTATTAAGGGCTGATGTATTGAGATGTTAACAGTGCTCCCACAGGAAACAATAGTTAACTATTAATTATAGATACATTTGGTGCCCAGTGTTTTCAACATATCCTTCTATGGTCCATTTGTGCAGACCACTCCTTGCATTTTGTTGCAAAATGATTTCCGTAAGCTTATGAATCGTATGAACATTTTAAGCACTAGGTTCTTGTGGGTTTTTTCGGGCTATAGAGCCATGTTCTAGAGGCATTTCTCCTGACGTTTCGCCTGCATCTATGGCAAGCATCCTCAGAGGTTGTGAGCTCCCATTTTAAGCACTGTTTCCAAATTCCTAATGCAACTCGATAGTTGCTGAGCTGAATTTGAGAAGTTGGTTTTTTAATGCCCAAAGCCTTTCACAGGCTAAGGTCTTCCTTACTCCACAAGTTTTTTCTGCACATTACCATCATCTCAAGGTGTTCTGCTCCATGGGTTTTTTGTTTATGTTTTGTGAGTGAAGATGACCTTCATAAAAAGGAGGGCTTTTTTATCATAGCCTCACTGCATGTTGAATCCTCTTTTAGTGGGGATCTGCTAACATATTCTTGATACAACAGAGAAGAGGCTGCAGTCCCAATTCTTAAGAATTGGAGTTACTTCTGATAAGTTTTGGGGGACTAGCACTATTTATCCATTTTTATTCAGAAATAGTTCCTACTGGTTTTAATGTAGCTTGGAAAAGTGGGTATAGACCTGCAGACAAATTCAGAAAAAAGACAGGTACAGAACTGTAATATTATTTATTGCACTGCTTGTTCTGACCTACCGAGTGGAGAATGTAGCAGGATATAATTATTTTAAATAAAAAAATTAAAGAAACATCTATATTATGTCTTCCAAAAATGCAGGAAGTATGTATCTTGTTGATATTCAATGCTTCTGCCAAAGTTGCATAACTAAAGTAGAGAATGCTAGTCACTTAGCATAAATTTGCTTAGGTTTAGTTTTGAATTTATGCAGCATGTGGACTCTGTCTTAAGTCTCTCCCCTTCCTCATTTTCTGGTTTCAATGGAATATTGTACTAGATGTAGCAGCAAGCAGGTAGATTTGTCTGTCTTCCCTTCTCCTAATGTCCTTTCTCTCCCTTTGGAATTTGTAGATTACACATTTGCAATGTACCCACCTTCCATGATTGCTACAGGCAGCATTGGAGCGGCAGTCCACGGCCTCTCTACCTCATCCAGTGATTTTTCCGGCGAGGCGCTTATGGAGTTGCTTGCTAGTACAACTGGCACAGAAGTGGTGAGTATGCAGTTGGAGATTGCAGAAGATTGAAGGGGGAAATGGAGGTACTGCTTTCATTTTGCTGCCTGATTCCAGGATAGCCATTGGCAGTTACATTTTCACATTCGGTACAGAAAAGATGTTATTTGTACTTATAAAGAGGCCAGATGTTCTGATGACAACAAGCATCATTTTGTGCCCTTCTTCAGTTTGGGAAAACAAATTATAGTTCGGTTGCTTACTTGATAAGGTTGTTTTTGGAGCAGTGTGGGCAACTTAGTCATTATCTGAGCATGTTGAGAATTTGAGTCCAAATACATGTAGAAGGACTCCAGTCGTTCACCTGCATTTTAAAGACATGGGACAACCATATTTATGCTAACAGAGCTGAGGTACCTGAACAAGGCTGATGACTCACCATGGCTGTAACTGTTTTTTATAAAGATGATTAATAATGATGATTACTTTCCATTAGAGAACTAGACAGCTAACCAAAAAGACAACCCTACAATGGTATTTAATTCTGCCTCCAAATGTGCTTAGGTTGCAGCTTCTTTCATCCCACACTATTAGCTTGGGGTGATGGGAGTTGCAGTCCAAAGTCTTCACTAATTATGGTGTATCAGATTAAAGAAGGCTGCATAACATTAGCAACAGTAAGACAATAAATTTTTGGGCTGCTGATGTCTAATTTGAGGGAGGGGCATTGAGAGATGTATATATTCAGAATAGAAATCTGATTGGTGGTTCTAGAACAGGCATGGGCAAACTTGGGTCCTGTAGGTGTTTTGGACTTCAACTCCCACAATTCCTCACAGCCTACCGTATCTTAGTGCCCCATTCGGGAGAAAGGATGAGAACATTGTAACAGAGAATTGAACTAGATGTGTTTAAAGTCAAGGAAGGACAGTTGACGAAGTAAGTAAATAAATCAACTTCTCCTTGATGTGGTTAATGTCAGTGATTTACAAGGTAGTCCTGTGCATATTTCTTCAGAAGTGAGTCTCTCTCTTTGAGTTTAGTTAGAACCCGCTTTGCAATAGATTATGTTCAGGATTGCAGGCTTAACAGGCTATGAAAGAAAATCCTTCATTCTACCTGAGGAGCATGCTTAAGAAAGGGCATTTCATTTTTCACCTGGCGTGTTCAATATAACCTTTTGTATTAATGCTGTGCATCTAAATGCCAGAGGGATAGCAAACGCACCAGTGGGGATGTTGTGAATTCGTGTCTTGTGAATTTCATGCATGGGGACCCCTCCGTTTATTTATCTTATCTAATTGGACAGCTGATCATCTGGTAGGAACATAGCATCCCTGTTCAAGAAACATATTGACAAACTGAAGCATGTCCAGACGAGGGCAGTAGATGGTAGAAACAGTAGAAGATCTGAAAGCCATGTTGAATGGATGTTGTATTAAAGATGGATCAAGCTTGGTTTCTATTACTCTGGAGACTAGGGCACTGAGCAGTGCATTTAAAGTACAGGGAAATATATTCCATCTAAACCTTAGAGAGGATTTCCTGACAGTAAGGGCTGTTCAACACCATCTCATTCTCTGAAAAAATTTAAACAAGCTGGATGGTCATATGTCAGGAGTGCTTTGATTGTGTAGTCTTCCATGGCAGGGGATTGGCCCTTATGGTCCCTTCCAACTTTATGATTCTGTAACAGATTAGTCATAGAATCATAGAGTTGGAAGAGATCCCATGGGCCATCTAGTCCAACCCCCCGCCATGCAGGAAAAGCACAAGTATCCCTGACAGACGGCTATCCAGCCCCTGTTTAAAAGTTTCCAAAGAAGGAGCATCCACGCTGAGGCAGAGAGTTCCATTGCTCATATGGTCAGGAAGTTCTTCCTAATCTTCCTGTAATCAATAGCAGTATCCTGTATACCTTCTTTTCTTGGCAACCCAAAGACCTTGCTGTTTTCTTTAGTTCCCCAGTAACATAGCTCCCCTCCCCACTTCTCTAGAAGGTCTAGAACAAGGGTGAAGAAAATATAGTGCTCTCCAGAGCTCTTGTTCTTCAATTTTAAAAATCTAATTGAGAATCAGTTTATTGCTCAGAAATTGATAAAAGCTGCCCAAAGCTCACCCAAAACACAGCATAGTTTTTTCCACTTCTCAGAGAACCTTAACCCCTCCCAAAGGGCTGAAAGGAAAAATAAGAGGTAGCATGACAGCAATTCTGCTTTTCTGAAAAAGGCAGGGGTATCTTTATGGATGGGTCAGTAGTCTTAAGTTGGTCCCTGATGCCCAATCCAGGTCTAGTCCAGAAAGCTCTCCTAAAAGAAGTTCAGCTGCTAGACCATGAAAAGCTCCAAATTGAAGAGTAAAACTGAGGGGATTTTTTTGTAGCATTCAGAAGCATGCATGTGAGTTCGGACTTGAAAGAAACGTGCTGATGGCATTAAAAAAAGCCACAATAGCTTTCAGAGTATGTAGCATGCAACACTTTGTTTTCTTCAGTGCATATATCCACACAGTTGAGAGTAGCAGAGGCTTCTTTAAATTCCAGTCCAGTGCGGAAGTGTTGGGGCCTCCGGAAGCGGAGGATGCCCTTGGCTTTCTTTGCCTGCTAGGTGCAAAGGCTACATGGCAGGCACAGGAAAATACTGAGCCCTCTCCTAGCTGAGCCTTCTGGCTGGCAGCCTTCCGCTCCGTCCTTTGCTTCTATCCTGATTCCCAAGCCAGTGCTCCCATTTTGATACAATGCCAGGCTAGTGAGTGGCTGCAACTCTTCCCTTGTCAGCGGGGGTTGCCATGAATCTGGCTGTCTCTCCAGAGTCCAACTGCATTTTCCCAGTTCACCCTGCCAGCTTCCTGGCCTGCTGGTGAATGGATGATTGCCGCACGCTGCAGATGGCGCCTCCACTGATTGCTTGCATGATGTCTCACATCAGTTGCTCTTTTTTTTCTCCTTCTATACACAGTAAGCCTTTGAAAAGCATCCCAGCACTGATTGGACAGGTGTTAGAGATTGCCTTGGCCAATGAAGGAAGGCTGGAACCAGCTTAGTGTCTGGTCATGTGGGCTGATGTCAGATTCCTGCCAGGGTCAACTATGGAGTCTGGAGACATTCATTCCAAGTACTGTTCCGGAGCTTTCCCTTGGCACCAGCAAAGGGCAAAGCTGATGTTTTAAGGGAAACAGTTACTCTGCTACCTGGTGAAAACTGCAAGGTATAGTGAGGGCTGTAGAACTGTACCTGTCTTGCAGATCCCTGCTTGATTGGTACGAAAGTCACAGAAAGCTGTCTCTGTGACTTTGGTTGGCTTTTTGCCCCAGGCTTTCTCACTTGCCCATAGCCAGCTGCTTGCAAGCTGCTCTGGTGAATGTGGCCAAAGCCGAATAGTGAGCCTGTGAGCATTGCTGATTGAAGGCACTGCAGAACAGGTGGGAGGTAGAGAGAGGATTATAAAAGAGTGAAAACTGAAAGAGAAGATTAGATGCACTGAAGTCACCAAGGCTTCATTGGAAAAGTTCAGTCAGTCCAAAGTTGGAAGGACTCACTTTTATCAGTTGGGGTCTTTACTGCTGTCCAGTTCCTTTTGGCTTCCTTTCCGCTTTTTGTTTATTTTGAATATCTTGTCTCCTGATCTGACATTTGAAGGAAAAGTTAGCATCTTCTTCATGAAGTCTCGTGCCATGCCTTCTGCCATGTTTAATAGGCATTTGCTAAAGAGTCAGCAAGGAAGGGCTTCAAGCAGTGACTTGGATTGTTTATTCTCACTTGTGTCGGTCCCCTGCAAGGTTGAAAAGCTGTTCTGTCTTTTCAGGGGGAAAGCGGTGTTTCTTCCCCATGCAATGAAAAAAGGGTTTCTGTCACTATTAGTTGCAGTCTGCCCTTCATGTTGTTATTATTATTATTATTATTATTATTATTATTATTATTATTTCTTTCTTTTCTTGCACGGTGGGAAAATATAAAATCAAGACAATTACAAACAAAAATTTGAACCTGAACCCTGACAAATAAGAAATTAACAATTTAAGACGTTGAAATATTATAAACATCCCTTACCCCTGACAAATAACAACAACAACAACTATATTCTTATATCCTGCCACCATCTCCCCGAAGGAACTCGGGACGGCTTACAGACAGTACAAAGTGCCTATAAACAAACATAAAAGTGAACACAATATAATATACAATACAATAAAACACATGTACATATAAAAACATCAATTCAGACTCAATCAATCTGCAATCTTCTAACCGTGGTGGTAAATTACTGTGACTATGGTCAGGCGGTAAACATTAGGAATAAAATAAGTGCCAGCTGCAGTAATGGAGACAGGGCATGGGATAAAGTGCAGGATTTGCGACTACTACGCAGGACAACTAGGGGCTAAATATTCTCAAAGGCTTTATTGAAGAGCCACGTTTTTAAGTTTCTACAAAAGGAGGATAATGTGGGAGCCTGTCTAATCTCCCTGGGGAGGGATTTCCAAACTAGCATAAACAACTAGCATAAAACTAGTATAGCAACATAAAATTGAAAACTTACCAGTTAAAACCCATGTAATGTCCTATTCCTTTATGCCGTGAAACAAACCAATTGTCGACGATCTGCTATATAGTTCACATATTGCACATTACAATTAATGTCAATATACTGGCCTTTTTTGGGGAAGGCCTGCTTCCAAAGGAAGGTTTTTACTTGCTTCTGAAATGACAGCATTAAGGGGGCCGTTCTAGCCTCTTTCAGGAGGGTATAATCTCATTTTCATTTCTAATGTCCTTCTTTCTTTCCACAAAATTCAAGCAAAGCATCTTGCATGATTTGTTTTTACATCTAACAATATTGTCTTGGAAGCATGATAGGGATGGACTTCTAGAGTGCTATTTCACTCTAATGCTAGAGCACTTTTACACTTAGCAGTAGAGAACTTACAATGCTTCCTGCAAAGGTAATGTCCCAGCAATGTTATTAGGAGCCACCTTGTTACTCTTCTGCACCTGGAAGTGGCTCCTGCTCAATGAAGGAATGTGTTATTTCTTCAGAGTACAAACTCTAATTTTGAGGGATGGATTAGAAGGCTGATGACTTGCTTGAGACATCAAGATCCAAACTTCCGGAAGATATTCTGTGTATATCGTCACCTATGGGCATGTTGTTTCGACAGGTTAATGCTATCAAGCTGGTTAAACAATACACATGGAATCTGACAAGGGGTTTGAATATTATCAAAGGTTTGTTTTCGTCCTGGTTACCTTTGGCTTCTTGGTAGTTGTGCAGGTCCCAAGAAAACTGTTAGTGTACTTCTTATTGCATTTTCAACCTTCTTGACCTTTCTTGCCTGCCACATTTTACTTGGCAGCCCGAAGAATATGGCCTGTTCTTCTTTTAAGTGAGCATGTGGACAGCATCAGTGTGGGATGGCAAAGAGCTATGGACGGATTACTTCAGTGCATATGGTCATTTTCTTGAAGGGAGTACAGAACCATTTTTGTGGGCCATACTTTCTTTGTATTTGCCACAGCCATATTCCTTTGTTTCATGTTAGCATGTTACTTGTATGAGTTTATTTAGTGTGCATTTTCCAACAAAGGTAAACATTTTTATCTCTGAATGGTTTTACCATGACTATGGATGCTGCATTGGATAGGCATCCATGTTACCTATAGAGTTGTCCATGTCCTTTGCTGTAAATCTCTCTTGTGAGCAGCTTGCCTGACACTTCCAGAAGCTCAGGCTCCTAAAAGGCAAAGTTGCCAAATACTTGTGATTGCCAGAGGCAATGCTATCTTTGAGTATACGTGGCACTTGCTCACTGTGGACATCTTAAATAGTTGTGGGCATGTTGTAAGCTCATGAGATAAGTCTATATAGCTCAGCATTCACACACTGATAGTCAGTGGCTCTCCAGGGCTTTAGGCAAGTTACTTTTAAAAAATAACTCTCAGAATCCTTTAATCAACATGACCACTGACTGGATCAATTCTTGTTGTCAGGCAAAAAATGTAACTTACAGTATCCTAGGCGCTAATCTTTTCAAGCAGGAGCCCCCGGTGGCACAATGGGTTAAACCTTTGTGCTGGCAGGACTGCTAACTTAAAGGTTGGCGGTTTGAATCTGGGGAGTGGGATGAGCTCCCATCTGTCAGCTCCAGCTTCCCATGCGGGGACATGAGAGAAGCATCCCACAGGATGGTAAAACATCCAGACATCCCCTGGACAACGTTCTTGCAGACGACCAATTCTCTCACACCAGAAGTGACTTGCAATTTCTCAAGTGTCTCCTGGCACAATTTAAAAAAATCTTTCAACCTCCATCTGGAGATGCTGGATCTGCTGGTCCATCTGGTGTGCAAAGTATGTGTTTGTCCATCCAGGTGTGGTCCTTCCTTAGCTTTCTGAACACTTTGGGGGATGCACAGAATGGAGTTGGGAAGTTCAGTTTTTTTACTCTCTCTCTCTTTACACACAGCATTTTCACTCTCTGTGGAGAGCCCTAATTACAATGCATCTAATTTCTTAGATGCAAATCCTCTTCTCTTTGTAGCTTTGGCTTCCCTTCCTATATACTTGGAAGCTGGACCCAAATTATAGAACGGCCTTCAGTGGGCCCTCTTGCTATAGAGAGGAGGCTTTAGAGGCTACAGTTACTGGAACCGTCTTGGGGAATGGGTGTTGGGTGTTACTATTTTTACTTGCCACATCCTTTGTCATTTCTAAGAACGACGTGTGGATTCTTCGTAAGATTGTGCACACCCGTATGACAGGATCTCTGCGAACAGAGCCAGCCTCGAGGAGTCTGTTGGGGGTCCATGTGAAACTGCAACATGAAATGTCACTTCACGATAAGCTGGGACAAGAAGTTGATGCTTGGCCTTTAAAGAAAGGGTAGTGCATCGGGTTAAGGCATCTGCTGGGTCTCACCGCTGTGGCTCACTGCAGAACTTCAGGGGTTTCCACATCTTCCTGAAACCAGTCATTGCTGCATGCAACTGCTTCCTAACTTGAAGGTCAAGATTTTCCCTTGTATTAAGATCATTACCTTGGCAGTGCTGTTTTATGAAGAACCGGGCTGTAAGGAATTTACCCGATTCAAATACTTGCAAAACGGGAGGTGGGAGGAAAGAGAACTCTAATTACTAAATAATTTATAGCACTATGGCAGTGTTTTGTACATTGTCTCATCGGAAGAGTGGGAAATGGAACACATGCTTGTGGCATTTGCTCCCCTCCAAGTGGAGCAAGACACAGGAAAGCTTGTGATAGCTGCTTCTCCCTTGCAAACCAGATGTGGTCTTCTATCTTGTTGTACTGCCACAGTCCCTTGCCTCTTCCTGCCACAGACAGCAGGATTGGATATTGCCTCATAAGAAGCAGAAGGGGATGTCAGGATACTGGCTGTGTCACCTTCTGAATGTTTCATTGTTGAATGTGTTCTTCAAGGCTTTCATGACCGGAATCACTGGGTTGCTGTGAGTTTTCCAGGCTGTATGGCCATATTCTAGAAGTATTCTCTCCCGATGTTTTTCCCACATCTATGGCAGGCATTCTCAGAGCTTGAGGAGTCTGTTGGAAACAAGGCAAGTGAGGTTTATGTATCTGTGGGATGTCCAGAGTGGGAGAGAAAACTTCTCTGCTTGATACATGTGTGAATGCTGCAGTTGGCCAACTTAAGTAGCATTTAATGGCATTGCAACTTCAAAGCCTGCAAGGCCATATACCATATGCCATGCAGCAGTGGACAAGTCTACATCGGGACCACAAAACACAGCAGTGCCCAAACACAAATCAAGGAACAGGAAAGGCACTGCAGACTAAGTCAATCAGAGAAGTCAGCTATAGCAGAGCACCTGATGAACCAACCTGGACACAGCATATTATTTGAGAACCACTCTAACAACCACCATGTCAGACTACACAAAGAAACCATTGAAATCCACAAGCATGTGGACCATTTCAACAGAAAGGAGGAAACCATGAAAATGTACAAATCTGGCTACCAGTATTTTAAAAAACTCTAAAATCGGGACAGACAATAAAAAGCAACACTTAAAAATTGGGAATTCCAGACAAGAAAGAATCAGGTCCATCTAACACCTCCCAACAAAGGATTCCCCCATGCAGGAAGCAGTCAGGATTTGAAGCTGCAAGGCCATTAAATGCTAATCAAGGTGCCAATTGCAACATTCGCACCTGCCTCAAGCAGACAAGAGTTCTTTCCCACCCTGGACATCCCACAGATATATAAACCTCACTTGCCTAGTTTCCAACAGACCCCGCAATTATAGTATGAACTGCTGTATGGACTGATGAGTTGTCATGCGCTCTGCAATGAAGGTTATGTGTCTTGTGTAGAGAACATGGAAAAATAGACTTTTGAGTTCTTAATATACCAAATAACAATCCTGGCAGGAATAGTCACTCCTTATTTAATAAGTGAACCAGAGATTTGAGTTCTGGTTTGGTGCTCTGTTAAATAAAGTCATCTTTTGGTCCTAAAAACAACTGAAAAATGCCCAGATAATAGACAAATTCCCCTGCTTTATTTTGAGTCCATTTCCAAAGATAAAACAAGATGAGAGTTCAGTGTGATGCCAGGTTCCTCCCCCCTCTCCCCATCCAGCAGTTGCCTACCTCTGTGTTAGTGGAACATAATGCTAAAAATACAACAAAGAACTTGTTCAGTAGTTAATTCTTATGTAACGGCTGAATTCCATTTTTTTTCTCGACCTCTCAAAACATTTCTTCCATTGCACTCTTTCCAGGAGCTTTGCCAAACAATAGAGACATAACTGCAAGGTAATAGAACCTGCGACAAGTCATGTCTGTTATCAGGGGTTCCCAGCCTTTGGTCCTCTGAATGCTTTGGAATTCAAATCCCAGAAACTCCATCCAGCTTGGCCAGCGAGTTAGAATATGCAAGCAGGCAGACTTACATACAAGATGCGTTCTGTAGGTTTGTTCTTAAGTTGAATTTGAATGTATGTTGGAATGGGTATATTGTTAAAGTTTTGGATAGCATAGGGAAGGATTAACATTCCTTTAATGTTTGGTTTGCTGCCTGTGCCCTTTTCCTGAAGAGCAAGAGAGGCTGGCTGTATTAAAATTCATTAACACTACCTTAAAACCCTCGTCATTAGGTACCTACTCAGACAGACTATCTTGATTTTTTAAAAATTGTATTCAGACACTATTTGAACTATACCTATATCAGGGAACAGTGAAGTGCAAGCTGATGCAGTGTTGGAACCTTGTATCAGATTCTAGAGACAGAACACCAACCAGTCTATAAATAAGCTAGCTCTATAGCTAAGTTTATATAGGTAGCTATCCACCTAGTATTGAGGCTTCCAATTGCAGAGGTTTCAAGATTAATGGTGAAGCATCCTTAGTTGGTGTGTATTAAGCTTTAGAGCTCTAATGTCAGTTGCAGAACTGTCTCAGTTGCAACTAACCCCTCCAACATGTTAGGGGTAGGGATGTGACTGTCCCAAAAATTTCCCCAGGGGAAAAAAATGACTTATTTCAGAAAATTTGAAAATGCCTTATTTGGCTGAAGCCACATTTTTACTTTAGAAGCATAAAATGTATGAGATTTCAGATAGTAAAAGCATACTACTCAATTTTCTAATGCCACGTTATCATCATCATCATCATTATTGAAGACTCCGGTAGAGCAATGGGTTAAACAATGGGCGGTTTGAATCCAGGAGTGAGCTCCCATCTGTTAGCTCCAGCTTCTCATGCAGGGACATGAGAGAAGCCTCCCACAAGGATGGTGAAACATCTGCGCGACCCCTGGGCAACGTCGTTGCAGACAGCCAGTTCTCATACACCAGAAGCAAGTTGCATTTTCAAGTCACTCCTGACATGAAAAAATATTATTATTATTATTATTATTATTATTATTATTATACATTTAAAAAACACAGCACTTCCATATCCTTCCTATTTTGGGAGGGATGGGACCTGTAAACTGCTTCAAACAATATAAGCGAATGCAAAAAGCACCCTCCCCCAGTAATTGCCACAATGTAATTTATTTTTACCATGTTGCTTCCACTCTCTTCTCTCCCCCAGTTTTTCTGTCTCGCCCTTCATAATCAAAATAGAAAACAAAGTACCTTTCTTTGTTGCTAGATATGTAGTGTTACTGAGCACAAGTTGCTAAATTGTTTTTTCCCCCAATTGGGTTTAGAGGCATTTATGAAATAATTCTCCTGCCCTGTTTTGATTTTTTTTTATTATTCTTTGGATGCAGAGGGGGTTAAAACCTACTTTATATGGAAGTGACTGTGTAGAGAGTTTACCCTGTCTGGAGCCTCTTTTCAGCCGTGTTCAGGCTTGGTGATGTAATCCACATGCCGGTTCCTTGCACATGCTCCGAACCACTATGGAGGGAGCTTTGCCAGTAACGTTGCCAGCGAGGATGCAGAGCATGTGCAAATATCAGATGTGCTCAGAATAGTGCCAAATATCACAGAGCAAATGGAGACAGGTGAGGTTTGAGAAGTGTTGGCAGAAAGGAGATCCCTTTAGCCAGGTTTTTGAAGCATTATTACACCTTAAATGAAGAGCAGACTTTACCTTGCTTATTGAGGCTACTCTGCTTCCATTTCTGTAGCAGCACAAACATTACAATTTTCAAAGCTTGAAAATATTACTTTTCTGGACTATGTTGCTCCCAGAATTTTCCAGCTAGAAGAAGCATTTGGTTAAAGGTTCTTGGAGCTGTAAGCCAACATAAGGTGCATCTACACTATACAGAATTAATGCAGTTTGACATTACTTTAACTGGCAAGACTCAATGCTATGGGGTCCTGGGATTTGCAGTTTGGTGAGAACCCAGTACTGTGGCAGAGAAGGCCCAAGACCTTGTAAAACTACAACTCCCATGATTACAGAGCATCGAGTTATGGCAGTTAAAGTAGTGTCAATCTGCATAGTCATTTTTCCAACTTCAGTTCAAGGTTTGCTCAGTTAATGTTGTGTTGAAAATAGTCTTATGCCTCAGATGAAAAATAAGAAGTGGAAATTAACCATTCCTTTGATGTTCTCATCCCTTTCCCAGGACTGTCTGAAAGCTTGTCAGGAGCAGATTGAAGCTGCCTTGGCCGAGAACCTGAAGCAGACCTCCCAGCCACGGCAGGAATACAGCTCCTCCAAGAATGCCGCTTACTCCGACAGCCAGGAGGTCACCCCCACCGGCACTCCTACGGATGTCACCGACATCAACCTGTGACCAAGCCTTCCCTGTGACCACCCAGATCCCAGCAAGTAGAACCTGGCACAGAAAAGGAAGGAAAGGACTGGGTTGCTGTGAGTTTTCCGAGCTGTATGGCCATGTTCCAGAAGCGTTCTCTCCTGACGTTTCACCCACATCTATGGCAGGCATCCTCAGAAGTTGTGAAGTCTGTTGGAAACTAAGCAAGTGGGGTTTATATATCTGTGGAATGTCCAAGGTGGGAGAAATAACTCTTTGTCTATTTGAAGCAAGTGTGAATGTTGCAATTGGCGAGCTTGATTAGCATTGAATGGACTTGCAGCTTCACAGCCCGGCTGCTTCCTGCCTGGAGGAATGCTTTGTTGGGAGGTGATTAGCTGGCCCAGATTTCTTGTCTGGAATTCCCTGTTTTCTGAGTGCTGTTCTTTATTTACTGTCCTGATTTTAGAGGTTTTTTTTTTAAAAAAAAATACTGGTAGCCACATCAGCCACGAATCAGATTGACTACATCCTTTGCAGCCAAAGGTGGCGGACATCTATCCACTTGGTGAAAACAAGACCTGGGGCTGACTGTAGTTCAGATCATGAACTTCTTATTGCACAATTTAGAATTAGACTAAAGAGATCAGGGGCAACACACATTGAACCAGTCCATACTTCAGGAAATAAAGCCCAACTGCTCACTGGAGGGAAGGATATTAGAGGCAAAGATGAAGTACTTTGGCCACATCATGAGAAGACAGGATAGCTTAGAGAAGACAATTATGCTGGGGAAAATGGAAGGAAAAAGGAAGAGGGGCTGATCAAGGGCAAGATGGATGGATGGTATCCTTGAAGTGACTGGCTTGAAGGAGCTGGGGGTGGAGCTCTGAAGGAGCTGGGTGTGGTGACAGCTGACAGGGAGCTCTGGGGCATGGACTGGTCCATGAGGTCACAAAGAGTTGGAAGCAACTGAACGAATAAACAACAGCCACATTTTGTTCATTTTCATGTTTTTCTTTTCTGTTGAAATTGTCCATATGCTTGTGGATTTCAATGGCTTCTCTGTGTAGTCTGACATGGTAGTTTTTAGAGTGGTCTAGCATTTCTGTGTTTTCAAATAATATGTTGTGTCCAGGTTGGTTCACCAGGTGCTCTGCTATGGCTGACTTCTCTGGTTGAATTAGTCTGCAGTGCCTTTCATGTTCCTTGATTTGTGTTTGGGCAATGCTGCATTTGGTGGTCCCTATGTAGACTTGTCCACAGCTGCATGGTATATAGTAGACACCTGCAAAAATGAGAGGATCCCTCTTGTCCTTGATGAGCATACCATTTGTTGGATTTCCTTATTGGGTTTGTAGATGGTTTGTAGGTTGTGGAGAGGAGAGGACATTTTGCTTGCCTGCATTCATCACCAAAGAACGAAGGAAGTTCAAGAAGATTTCCCCAGTGAACATCGACATTGTAATAAGGCCGTGGTGAAATTGGGTCTTAGAGGAACAGGGTGGGGCTCAGACAGGAAATGGCATTTTGCAGTAGGGCAGTTTCTGTCTTGCAAACCTGATTTCTTTGGAATGACTGGAACATGGTTCAGCTTGGAAAGGCAAGTTCTGGGTCTTCGTTCCAAACATTCTTCAGTTTGGGTTTGCTTCGTTGCTGTTATCTTAACTATGTTGTCTTAACTGTTTCTGTATGCCTGCTGCACGCATGTCAGATGTAACACACTTTTGTTACCTAAACGACTCGCCTTCACCTTCGATGAAGACATTTTAAGTATTCGCCTGAGACCTCCTTGGCTGAAACTGCTTTTCTCTTGCTGCCATGTATGGGCAACTGGTGAGAGACCAAGTGAAGCACTAGCTTAGTGGCTTCCTTTTCCAGTTTTGCTCAATACTAAAAAATAGTCTTAGTTATCCTTTAAAGGTTAGTAGTAGTGAAGGTTAATAGTAGCTTGAAGGTTAATAGTAGCACAAGTCCTTAGTCTTTCAGTGGAAATGAGTGGGTTTTGGCCAGCTTTGTATAGGTGCTTGTAAAGTGATGCTTGCCATAGTGAAAACTTGGGGACAGGGGGAGAAATCCTCTCATCACAGTAGGCTGAAGCAATAAATTGTCCTTGCACCCAATTGCCTTTTCTTACTCCCCAGAACCCCTGAGCAACTTTATTTATTTTGTGGACTAAGTATTATAAAACTGCAGAGTGGGGGAAGGGGCTTGATAGTGTTTGTTTATCTCTTCTTGACGTCCAAAACTAGTGCCTTAATGTTCTCCCTTATTCTCCTTCATACCTCTGGGTTGCTTAGTTTGAGAGATTAGTCAGTGTTGAAGTCAATCCACATTCAGAGTACACCCAAAAAGTGCTGCTATAACTTGTATGTAGAAATCCCCCCTTTGTCTTCACTGCCAAAAAGAGCGAAAGAAAGACAGAAAGAAAGAAAGAAAAGAAAAGAGGCGGGAGAGCTACATGCAAAGGATGGGTGGAGAAGTAATAGGAAATCAAAGCTATTGGATTGCCTGCTTTTATAACGGGGGTCAAAGATTAACCTCTTTCCCCGAAAGAGTTTACAATATGATGAGCGGCAGACTGCACTGGAGTCGATAGTTGTATTCTTGTTCAGGAAAAAAAAGGGTTTGTTTGTTTCTAAATGCTGCTTTTTATAAGAAATCACTTTTGAGAATTATCAGGTATGAATAAACAGTCATGATGGGTATAACTGTCCATTTGGAAATGCTCCAGTTGGAAAAGAATATGGACTGATGCTACCTAGAACACCACTGGAGACCACGTTTGCCAACGAGAAAAAGGTGCTTCTTTTGCTATTTCTCTTTCTCCTCATTGTGCTTAAGCCTGTTCAGTCATAACAGAAGTGCTACTGGCAGATCTGGTAAATGGGAAGTCAGTATCCTATAAACTTCATAGAAGTTTGGAATTGAGGGGAAATTATTTTTATAGATCCACTTATATCTGTATCTATATTTTACAGCTTTAAAGAAAGTTTGTCCATATTATTCATCATCACTTGAAATCTGATTGTTCTGAAAACCCTTTTGTAATATTGCAATAAAGGATTGTAAAAAAACCCTAGCAGATTCTTTCCTTCTTTCATTGGAAGTGGAAATGTGATATAAAAGGATCAAATGGACCTAGACTCTAATGCAGGGTTTTTCAACCAGGATTCCCTGGAATCCATAAGAAGTTGCTAGGAGTTCCACGAGAGATGGCTATAGATAAAAATAATTTTTATCCAAGCATCCCTCCAAGGTAAAAAGGTTGAGAAAGGCTGCTGTGATGAAATCCTACTATTTATTTCAGAATAGAATACAGCTTTTTCCTGGTCCCTGCTTTCAGAAGGTTTATATAAATTCACTTATAGCACTTTCATATAGTGGTGAGCATTGGCTTCTGGGAGACCAGGGAAACCTACTGGATTAAACCCTTGTGCTGGCAAGACTGCTGACCAAAAGGTTGGTGGTTCGAATCTGGGGAGTGAGGTGAGCTCCCATATATCAACTGAAGCTTCCCAGGCAGGGTCATGAGAGAAGCCTCCCACAGGATGGTAAAACATCTTGGCGTCCCCTGGGCAACGTCCTTGCAAATGGCCAATTCTCTCACACTAAAAGTGACTTGCTGTCTCTCAAGTAGCTCCTGACACACACAAAAATTGAAACCTACCTTTGCAAGTCACACTCCTGAAGCCTCAGAGGAAGGCAATGAATGGTAAACCCCTTTGAACAAATCTGGCCAAGGAATCGTTTACTTTAGAGTTGCCATAAATTGGAAATGACTTGAAGGCACCCAATAATATGACTGTAGACTTACTAGTCTTACCAGAAGTGTATCTTATACGGTAATATCAATTACTTAAGATTATAAGATGAAAGGTGCACTTGCCATCATGTCCCACTGGTGAGCTTTCCATGGGCGACTTGGTTGGCAACTGTGTGAATAGAGTGCTGGACCAGACAAGCTTTCTGCCTGATTTAGCATGGTCCTTGTTATGTTTGCTAGAATGGTTGAACCACACGACTGCTGCTTTCTAATAGGATTATGATGGACACAGTACAGATGGGAGGCCAGGATTACAAGAGACACAGACACTGACCCAACATGTTGAATCAGTCTGTTCAAAGCCAATCCTTCACATATACTGGCCTACTGTTGGCTTGATTTTACTCCTTTCTGCTTTGAACCTCTGTTTTAGCAGCTTGCTATTAGGCAGCACCAGCAAGCGAGATCTCCATCCACTTTAGTGCTCCAGGCTGTTTCAGCAGGGTAATTTACCACTCAGCATGGAGCTAACAGCTTTTGCCTGTGACTGGATCGACTAATTTCTGCCAAGTTAGAAAGATGGGAGATGTGCAAATTGTTAATAATCTGTGCTCTAGCAAGTGTGTGTCTTCGGGGACATCTCCCAGCGTGAACAAACATGGCACTCTTGAGGAGCCACTCAACCAAATCTTCCCAGGAGCTAAAACCTGCTCAGACACATTACTCTTCCTCTCCCAACTGCTGTAGGCACATCACTAAAGGGGGCCTGTCATTCACATGAGAACGACGGGTTCTGGATGGTGAATAAGGAGAGCAGGAGGATCCCCAAGTACAAAATGTGTTAATGCTTCTCTAGGGCTTCAACAGCACAGAGGAAGCACTGACTTGTTGACTCCGAGCCAATGATCAAGGATTCCCCTTTGGCGGCCTCACATTCTTGTTGATCAAGGTTAACAGACTGAAGGCTTCCAGGAGGAGGAAAGTACGCCATGGGAAGAAGCAATTTCTAGAAACAGCACAGGCTGCCATTGCCAGCTGTTTCTAGAAAGCAAAATGTTGGAAGCCTTAACATTATGTAATGCAAACTCAACATTCTTGTGGCTTAAATTGTAGCTTGATTTATAACGCACTGTAGCAAAAAGAAAGGAGAGGGAAAAGCAGAGAGAAAAATAGTTTGCTTTCTTAATGGTGGCAACATAGACTGGGCATTGCTTGAGGGTTGGGGGAAGGGCCAGATGACGCCAACATCAAAATATGCCATGTCCGAGTGATGCCTAGCTGGCCTAGTTCCTCTTATTCTTAAGCCATGATTTGGAAGACAAAGCTTTTGTTGGGTGAGTGGGCTTAATAACAAAAGACCCTCCTCATAAATGTACAGCAGAGTAACTTATTAGTAGCAGCGTGACCCAGCACCAGTAGCCCAAAATGATAAAAAGGACAAAAACACACAGACCAATGTTATCTCTTCCACAAGAGACTTTTCTTTGTAGTAAACTAATATGGTTGCGCTATTTACACGAAGGTTTCCATAACATAAATAAAGTTCAGCCTTCGCACTGGAGCTTCACACACAAGGCCTTCTCATACCGAGGCCTACCTCACACTTGGGCCTACTAAAAATGAGGCCTATTCTCTCACTGAGGCGATCTCTCTCACAGGCCCTTTCCACACAGCTGAATAAACCCTACATTATCTGCTTTAAACTGGAACATATGGCAGTGTGGACATAGGGCCCTTCCACACAGCCCTATATCCCAGAATATCAAGGCAGAAAATCCCACAGTATCTGCTTTGAACTGGGTTATTTTAGTCCACACTCAAAGCAGATTCCCGTTCAAAGCAGATAAATGTGGTTTTTTCGGCTGTGATATTCTGTGATATAGGGCTGTGTGGAAGGGCCCTGAGTCACTGCATCCATTTAACCCTTTCAGTACTTGACTCACATTTCTGTTACCAAAAATACCTAGTTTTTAGTATTACTGACAGCTTTTCATCTAGTAGATCCAAAATTCTGGTCCATGTAAGTTACTATTTTTCTCCATTGCTCTCACCAGGGGACAAGCATGAGGATAACAATCTAATGGAAGTTTTGGTATCAGAGATAAGTTTGGGGGGTGGGGGGAGATCTCTTGCTTTAGTTTCAAGTGAAAGCATGCAACATCCTACAAGCCTCAGGCAGCTGTCCAAGAGACTCTTAAGATTACAGCCATTTTTGTTATTTCATAAGTTAAAACTATTCTTCACAATCTTGATTAGCTATTATTTTCATTGCATACAAAGCAAGCTTTGTGGAATCTATTTTCTAAGATGTTGCCTGCAGTTCCTCTCCCCTTAAAAAGACTGTTTGGATTGGGTTGTTGTAGGTTTTTTCGGGCTATTTGACCATGTTCTAGAGGCATTCTCTCCTGACGTTGCGCCTGCATCTATGGCAAGCATCCTCAGAGATTGTGAGTCTTCGACAATACACTGTTTGGATTCATAGGCCAATATGTGTAAGCATCTTAGATGAAAGAAATCTTAGTTTAATCTGATGATAGGCCAAGTAATTATTTGTTTTTAAAATTTCTCAGACTAAAGAAGAGTAATTGTAACACATGAAAAAAATGGGGGGGGGGGGTGATGACAAGAGACCTGCAGCCGAGATACTTTGCATTTCACAGGCAAAAATAACAGATTTTTTTCTTCACTTGGGAAATGCAGAAGAAGAGCCACAATTGATAACCCATTTTAATCAAAAGAATGAAGCACAGGACACTCAAAGGAATGGCAAGGAACTGGATCAAAATTGAATGACATGGGGCACCAGAGCTGTGATCAAGGTCCTTACTGTGGAGGCTGTAGGAGGCCTTCTGCAGGCAGGGCAATTTTACCAATTCCCATTTATTTATTTATTTAGAGCTTTTCTATACCGGCCTTCTCAACCTCAACCTCGACGAGGGACCCAGGTCGGTTTACAGCACATATGGGCAAAGCCAATTCATAAGACCTCCTTAGTGGATAGGAACGCTCTCACAGCAATTGCTTTTAGACATGGGGAATACTCCTTTAGAACAGGTATGGGCAAACCCAGGTCCGGGGGCCAGATACGGCCCTCCTCTCTCACCATCTAAAAGTTTCCCATCTTTCCTTCACTTTCCGTCTCTGAAAGAGAACAGGAAGGGGAGGAAAAGACAGGGAGGAGACTTGGGCAGAACCCCCTCCCTCCCAGCCCGCCCTGCTTCGGCCCGCCATGCGGCCTCTAAGTTAGAAAGTAGAATCTCATCCTAAAATATACGTATCTTGTGTATATCTCTTTTGTGAAAAGATTTCTTGAAGTACCCAGGATGATGCATTACTTTCTAAAGGTTAACACACTATCCAGTGTTATTTTAACATTTGTTCATTCATTTTTAAATGCACTTTACCAATCCCCCAAAATTGCCCCAAAAATCACCAAATGAAACCTCCAGAAAGGTTACAAGACAAGCAAGCAAAATTCTACCGTTATTTTACTTATTATTTAAAAACAACAAGGTTGTATCATCATCACCCTTCCGAATAATGGATTGTAAGTAATGGTGTTCATTTTTAATGTATTACTTCCAAGCTCCTGAGTAAAAATACCAAGATTCTAAAAAGTGAATCTTCCATATATTTTCCAGACTGCCTCATATTTATTCACTCTCTCCATCCTAGTTTATTCCACTGCTGTTTATTAACAATATGCATTCTCCAGTGGATGCCTTTGACTTAACAAGTTCCAGCCCAAACAAAACCGCAGCATCTGCAGTGTCCAATACACAGAGTTTGTGTTCCCATCCTTGATTCACTCCACTGCCATGGGCTGCATTCCCTCCGTGTCCCGACACTTGGAATTCACAAGTTCTCTGCGGATCTCTGGAGAGATCTGGGGGTGGCTGTGAGACTTGAGCAACTCCAAAAGGGCTTCCTTCTGCTCTGAAGAAAGATCCTCTTTGTACCGCTGAGCAAAGGTCAGGAGACACTGATGCCACAGGACAGGCAAGGTACGCTTGTCTGTCCGGAAGGCTAAGAAGTGAAAGACCAGGGCATCCACCACTCGGAAAGGCAAGGCATACTTCTTGTCAATGAGCAAGCGGAGGAAGATGCTGTTGGCACCGCTGTACTCCATCTCAGCAATCTTTAGCATTGCGGCCCTGTAGGAGTGGGAGAAGACAAATTAGGTTCTCCTATGAGTTTGTATCATGCAATGCCCCTCCTTATGAAGAACGAGACAGAAGAATGAAATAGGGAGCAATTCAGGCAGTTCTTAATAATAATAAATTATTATTATTATTATTATTATTATTATTATTATTATTTGTATTCTGCCCTATCTCCCAAAGCGGAGTCAGGGCAGATTCCAACAAATAAAAAATATAGAGGCAAACATTCCATGCCTCACCACAAGTGCAAACATGAATACATTAAAGTGCTGGAAAAATGCCCTTAGCTTCCCACTTGTATTTCCAGCACAGGGAAGATAAGCAGGAACAAGTTCAACTCCCACCTGCCAACACAATAGTGTCCCATCTCTTTCATCAGGAGATGGATCTTGGGCTGGATTGGCATTCCCGGCATTGATCATAGAATAATAGTGTTGGAAGAGACCACATAGACCATTTAGTCCAACCCCCTGCCGTGTAGGAAAAGCATAATCAAAGGGCTTGGCAAAGACAACTTAAGAAAAGGTAGCCAGTACTCCTGAGAGGGCCATTTTTTGTATTCACACTTTGATCTCAGCCCACCTACTAAAAGTAAAGGTTTCCCTTGACATTAAGTTTAGTCATGTCTGGCTCTAGGAGGCAGTCCTCATTTCCATTTTTAAGCTGAAGAGCCGGCGTTGTCCACAGAGGTGTCCATGATCATGTGGCCCGCATGACTGCATGGAGCGTCATTACCTTCTCATAGAAGCGGTAACTATTGATCTCATATTTGCATGTTTTCGAATTGCTAGGTTGGCAGAAGTTGGGGTGAACAGCAGGAGCTCACCCCGCTCCCTGGATTCAAAACGCTGACCTTTCAGTCAGCAAGTTTAGCAGCTCAGTGGTTTAACCTGCTGCACCACCGGGGGATGGGGGTCACGTACTAAAGAACACTGTCAGATACACAAATGGGAACTCTTTCCACAAGGCATCAAAGAAAATTTTTAAGCAAGGTTACTATCTGATCTTCAATGGGATAAGAATACAAGAGAGAATGACATGAACACACACCCATTCTTATTTTAAAATTATTAGCCTTCAATTAACAGATTAACCTAGTTCTCCTTACCCAGAATGAAGGACAGGGATAGAGCACTTGGCAAGAATGCTGCCCACTATGATGGCTTCCCGCAGCGTGCATGTTCCCGACTCACACAAGGGGAGAAGGATACCTTGGAGGAAGGAGAAAAAACTATATACATTTCTCTAACACTATACATCAAAACATAAGATCAAAAGTACAAGAGGTTATTTCTTTTTAAAAATAATTCCACCTTCAGAATTGCATTGAATGACCAACTGGTGAGCTTAAGTGTCATGGAATGCAGGTAGGTATAACAGTGCTGCAGCCTATACAGTACCACAGCACCACAGTGTGGTTATAATTATGCAGTAAAAAAGCCATTCTCCTAAACGTATAAGATCTTAACAATAGTTTGGTAAAGTTTCTTGGTGGTTTCATATTCATAAGATCATATGCGTTGAAGCTGACTTGACAACACATAATAGACACTTTATCATTAAGAGACCTGCTGTAGACTTGCCTACATGCAAGATCAAACTACTTTAAGTGCAAATCTGCCTCTCAAGAATGTTTGGAGCAAGGTGTGTGTGTCTGGATGCAGTGTGTTTGTGCTTAAAAGTAAAAAGGTGACTTGGGCTGAAGGGCACTAAGTTTGTCCTGCATCTACTTGTCTCTCCCAGGTGTTTCCAGCCATAATCATTTCCAGTATGAAAAATGGCTGACAGAACATTCATCGGATGAAGTAAGAAGCACAGGAAAGTACCTAGGGATGAGTGAATCCATCTGTTTCCAGCTCATATAACCTCTTCTTGGTTTTTGTTATTGTTTACTTAAAATTCAATTCCACTGTACTCTACAATTTAAAACCAATCCTCTCAAAATATGATAGATTTAAAGACATATTTTGTCAAAGTTGATTTTTATTGCAACATTTGGAGAAAGGTTGGAGAGATGGTGGAGAGATCTTGAATATACATTTTAAGACTGCCAGTTTTATCCGCAGGCATCACTGCGTTTTATGAATTTCATGATTAAAAAAAAAATTATAATGTGTCATTTTATGCATGTTTGCTGTAGTAAATTTATGCTGTTACAGTCATTTTTATGTATTGTTTATTTTATGTTCGGTACTGGTAGTGCTTCTGTGAGCCACCCTGAGTCCCTTTGGGAAGATGGTGGAGGGGTATAAATAAAGTTTATTGAAAAAGGTTTGTTTTGGGGTTACAATTCCAGAATCTTCCAGTTCCATACAGTACTCTGAAAGGAGTGCAATAATAATAATAATAATAATAATAATAATAATAATTCTTTATTTATATCCTGCTTTTCTCCCTCATGGGACCCAAAGCAGCTAACAACATATTAAAATTGTGTAAACAATCCATATGAATCAATAGTAAGTATAAAACATCAAAATAAGCAGTTTAAAACAATAATATACATTCACATTCTTGTGGCACCTTGTCAGATCACATTGCACTTTGTTCCAGTTCATAACATTATAGTATTTCTTATCACTCCAGCTTAGTTTTCTTCACTAAAGGGCTGTCTAAACAGGAAAGTTTTTAATTGGTTCTTGAAAGAAGAAAGGGAGGAAGCTGATTTAATTTCTTTTGGGAGGGTGTTCCACAGGGTCGGGTAAATGCCACTGAAAATGTCCTCTCCCTCAATGCTTTGAATGAAAGGAGGCGAGATCCTGTTGGCCCATATTCCTCAAACATATCTAAGAAAGTTGAATTCAGAGACTGAAGCAGAGTCATCATATTAAGAAAGATAGGGCCACATTATCTGCTCTATAGAGACATCAGGAGCTAGTTCCTCCTCTTCTTTGCCTCTTTCTGTTCCATTCTAAACATTTGGATCTTAAAAACAAGTGCCTGGGTTTGCTTTTCCGCTCTTACCCTTTTTTTTTTTTTTGAAAATATACCTTTTAGACTGCAAGCCTGCAGACAGGCGCTTTCTCATTTTGGACTCTATATGCTGCTCTTGGAACCTTCTGTCTAATAGAGTGGCATAAAAAATGCTCTAAAGATAAAAGACTAACTGGTTTTCTCATACCAAGCTATCTATCCTGTATCCTGTGGCACGCTGTAATGCGTCTTTCACGAGTCATTAGAAAGTAGTTACTACAGAGGCAAATGCTTCATATTTCAGATGAAAGTGACAATATAAGTCCTACTTGTGCATACTACAGTGCTGTTCTCTTATTACACGATTTTCAGAGGAAAAACTTACGGTAAGGATTGATCCAAATGAAAGTTCTCCATATTCTCCCTACCATGTAGTGATGAAACGATCAAATAAACCCCAGATAATTTAACATTCTGAGCTACTGTCCTTGAGGTAAAGTGTCTTCTGTACCTTTGAACCAGGCTCCAGGTTTGAACAGCGCCTTCTTCAATGCCATATAGAGATGGAAGTTGAGCCGTTTATATTCAGCAATGTCGTCCCTGATTCTCGGGAGAAGGACCAGATTGTAGAACCGCTGGGCCATCCGCTCTTTGAGATTTGAAGCAAAGATTCTGAGATGAATAACATTAACAATGAGAAAACAAATTAAAAGCCAGATCCTAAACATCTTTGGTTATTATGGAATTCTTAGCAAAAAATCATTCATTACATTTAATTATTTACATGTCACCTGGAGTCACACTGTGTCCAATTCTGGGCACCGTGATTGAAGGGAGAGGTTTACTCTAAGCCAGAAGAGGGCAAATAAAATGATCAAGTGTCTGGAGAAGAAGCCCTATGAGGAACGGCTTAAAGAGCTGGGCATGTTTAGCCTGAAGAAGAGAAAGCTGAGGAGAGACATGATGGCCATATATAAATATGTGAGGGTAGTCATAGGGAGGAGGGAGCAAGCTTGCTCTGACTAGGACACAGAACAGTGGCTTCAAACTACAGGAAAGGAGTGTCCACCTGAACATGAGGACGAACTTCCTATCTGTGAGAGCTGTTTAGCAGTGGAACTCTCTGCCCCAGACTGTGGGAGAGGCTCCTTCTTTGGAGGGTTTTAAACAGAGGTTGGGTGGCCATCTGTCGGGGGTGCTTTGAATGTGATTTTCCTGCTTCTTGGCAGTGAATTGGACTGGATGGCCCATGAGATCTCTTCCAACTCTATGATTCTATTATTCATAGCCGGAATCACTAGGGTGGAGCACAACATATATACGGAAAGCATTCCATGCCGGGACATAAAACAACTATAAATATACACAAACACTAAAATCAGTTATATTTACATTAAAATCAGTTGTCTAAAACCATCTCAAAACACCATGCTGGCTCCGGTCAGAGGAGTGCGTTTCCTATTATTGCCTTATTGCACTAAGGCTCAAAACACTGCTGGGATGAGCAACTCAGGAGGGTCTGGGGACCAATTTTATGGGCTGCAGAAACAGACTCTGTCTGGTGTGCTGTGGAAGGCTTTCAAGGCCAGAATAACTGGGTTGCTATGAGTTTTCCGGGCTGTATGGCCATGCTCCAGAAGCATTCTCTCTTGACATTTCGCCCACATCTATGGCAGGCATGCTCAGAGGTTGAGAGGTCTGTTTCCAGGAGAGATTGCCTCTGAAACATGGCCATAAAGCCCGGAAAACTCACAGCAACCCAGACTGTCTGCCTTTGCTACAAATAATGTGACAGTTCCCACCTTGTTGCCTCGTACATGGCAGCCGCTGTCCACGTTTCTGGCTCTGTGATGTAGAGGATCTGCTCCCAGTTGGATAATGCTGGGATAACTTTGAAGGCTTTGGGAAGTTTTCCACTCCTGTATTTAGACAACACCTTTGGAAGATTTTTTTTAATTATGTAAGAAAAATAAACAGGCATGGCATTCAAGTCCAATATGTATTTATTAAAATATTTTAATAACAATTTAGTGCTGTCATTCATCATTACTCACACATTAGCAAAAATTACTCTAATCCATGAACAGTCATAAGTATTTATAACAAATCATCTTAAAATGCAGTGTTAGGAAGATACAAAGCAATAGCTACCCTTCCCCCGATTACCAGACCTCCATATAAGCATTATGAGTAATTGGTTCTATGATAGATGGCTTTAGATCGATTCTGATGTGTAAGTATATGTACCTATATGATACATGCATGTTTACCCTAATTTGCACAAATGAAAGTATTATTCTTACTTCTCTGACACCCTTGTAGACCTCTAGGACCCGAGGATTAAGCTGTGGCATGGGGTGGCCAGATACTTCTGACATCACAGTCTCCACTTCTGTCTGTTTCTCTGTAATTTTCTCCATTATAATGTCTGCCAAGGTGCGCCTAATGGGACATGAAAGCAAACAAAATAAGACAAAGTCTAACTCCTCATTAGTAAATCAGACAGCAATATGGTAGGAGTCCTCTTCTTCCTTCTATGAAATGCCTCCACTGTAATTTTCCTTCTCCAATTCAAATTGCTGATATGCCAATAAAAAAGCAAGTGGCAATGTCTTTACTGTCTTCCTGCAAGGTTTTGCTCTTGGGGACTAGCTAGGAAACTCATAGTTCTTTGATATTTTGAACTTCCTTTTGGGATGCCAACATACAACAAGATGTTTTAATGATGAAGACCATTACCATAAAATTTTAGTTTGCAGAATTATAATACTATAATACTAAATAAGGTAAAGGTTTCCCCTTGACATTAAGTCTAGTCGAGTCTGGCTCTGGGGGGTGGTACTCATCTCAATTTCTAAGCCAAAGAACCGGCATTGTCTGTAGACGCCACCTAGGTCATGTGGCCAACATGACTGCATGGAGCGCCGTTACCTTCCTGACGAAACGGTACTTATTGATACTCACATTTGGATGTTTTCAAACTCCTAGGTTGATAGAAGCTGAGACTAACAATGAGAGCTCACCACTTCTGTGGTTTCGAACTGCCAACCTTCCAATCAGCGAGTTCTGCAGCTTAGCAATTTAACCCGCCACGCTACCACGGCTCTACTAAATAAGGATATTAGCTTAAAGCTGTCACATAATCTTCTGGCTTTTTTTGCAAGTTATGTGGGGCAGAAACTTAAAATCTAAAATAATAAGGAACTACAAGCAGTACATATGCCTTCTGCTTTTGCTCCAAATTCACAGAGAAAATGATTCTTTCGCAATAGGCAAACAATGCCACACAAAAAGGGTTAAATTATTATTCTTATTTATATCCAGCCTTTTCTCTCCACAAGATTTGGCCCTCCATGTACTGGTGCAACTTTCCAAGTTGATATTTCTTATATAATAACTAAAGCACCATCTGCTGGCTAAAAGAAAAAAACCCAGCAAACAATTATTGAATCACAAGTGCTGTACTAAATTTTATTCTTTCCCCATGACTTTCAGCATCTAAGGAAGTGGTTCCCAACCTTTTTTTTTTGGCCAAGGGCCATTCTCCAACATGAGAAATGAAAGGGTTACAAATCAGTTTTTGGTTTGGTTATTTGGGGTGTTGATTCAGAAAATTACACTGGAGAGACCACACCAGCTCTGGTTTCTGACACAGAAATATGCTATCCAGTAGTCGCCATCTGCTCACCAACAGAAAACCATATTTAATAACCTAGAGTTGATGTGGTAGTAGTAATTTTTCGTTGGTAGTAAGCCTCTCCCCTCCCGACATCCAGTTGTCTAGGTACTATAAGAAGGTTTTGCGATACCAGTCACTCTCGTTGACCCATGGTTTCTACATATTCTCTATTTTCTCCATATGCCCTTTATGTGGAACTGTCTCCTCATACTGCAGGCCCATAAGTGACCAAGCATGTCCTTGGAGGAAGAATTTGTTGACACCACGAAGCCTGTGAATTGGGTAAAACACTTGCATAATGAAACTCCTTTGAGTAAAAGAGAAATTATGCAAACACTCTCAAGGGTAACTTGTACCTGATCCCTCTCCATCTAAGAGGGATTACTTTTTAACTTGGCAGCTGATAAAATGGGGCAAGGACTTTGATATATGATAAGAGCTACACAAATTTGAACTATCTGACTGTTCATACGTCTAGATTTTTTTAAACCGACTTGTACATAGACCCAAAAAAGTATTAATTAAGCACACCATCTAAATGAC
This sequence comes from Anolis sagrei, assembly GCF_037176765.1. Lineage (NCBI taxonomy): Eukaryota > Metazoa > Chordata > Lepidosauria > Squamata > Anolidae > Anolis > Anolis sagrei. Next base: position 191,072,406 of record NC_090024.1, on the reverse strand, counting down.
TCACATTAGCTCCTTTTCTTCAGAGTGTAAGCAAACATTTCACCCATGGGAGAAAGGCGGTATAGAAATACATAATAACAACAACAACAATAATAATTGTTGTTGTTGTTCTGCTGCCTGTACATGATTTGTTATTTCAAAGGTTGTGTTTTATGAGGGTTAATAGCTACTCTGTTTTGCTGTGCTGATGAGACATAAAACTAAGACACATAAAAATACATCTGAGAGCTGTTCCATTCTTATAAAGATCAATAAACACTAGAACAGTGGTTCTCAACCTGTGGGTCCCCAGGTGTTTTGGCCTACAACTCCCAGAAATCCCAGCCAGTTTACCAGCTATTGGGATTTCTGGGAGTTGAAGGCCAAAACATCTGGGGACCCACAGGTTGAGAGCCACATGTTCTAGTCAATTATATTCCAACTGGCTTCAAGTCTCTAAGTTTGCAGGTAAACAATTAATCTGTTTTTTCTCCCAATCAATATTAGTCAATTAGCTGTAGAGGATGCTTTTTCTGTCAATTTATAATTTGACATCATTAGTCCATTAAAAACCAACGTAATCCCATTCCTTCAGTGGAATTCTGTTTCATAATTGCATATAATACAAACAGTGGGAGTGAGGCAAAATAATAAAAGAAGTAACAGGTAAGCTGGACCCAAACCATTTAGGGCAGTAGTTCTCAACCTGTGGGTCCCCAAGTGTTTTGGCCTACAACTCTCAGAGACCTCAGCCAATTTACCGGCTGTTGGGATTTCTGGGAGTTGAAGGCCAAAACATCTGGGGACACACAGGTTGAGAACCACTACACAAGAGGGAACTAGGGGAAATTTCTCAGCTTTTGTACCAACTTTCCACATATCGCTTAATCCCAGGAACAAAATCAAACAAAACAAAAACCCTAAAAGGGCTCCTCTACCACTAATTTTTCAACCATAAACCAAGATTTGGTCCTTTTGGGCTCACCTCAGTGGTGGGTTCTTATTCATGAACATTTCAATGGCTTTTTCATCCTCAGGATTCACAGTCATCTCCTCACAATACTCTCCCTTCTCCATGGCTGCAGCTTTCTCCAGTGATGGCCATTCCTCGTCATCTGTATCTGAACCTCCATCCTTTGAGTTGGAGCCTAGAAGAGGCAGGTGAAAATTAGCTCTACATGTTTAGCAAAACAAGCAATTGCCTTATTGCCCCTGATCTGAAGAATTCCTGGGGACGATGGCAGCTGTACCAACCTGGAGAATACCAGAGTGGGATCCTAAAGTATAGAATAGGTTCTTATTGTAATCAATGGGATAGTGGTCAAAAGGGTTTTTTTCCAGCTGCAAAGAAGAACTAGTTATGGACATGCATTGAAAATGCATTGTTATCCTTAGCTTCACTTACTTTGACTTTGACCACGCATGGGTAAACTTGGGCCCTTCAGGTGTTTTGGACTTCAACTCTCACAATTCCTAACAGCCTCAGGCCCCTTCCTTTTCCCCCTCGGCTGCTTAAGACACATGACCTTGGAGGCGTACGGTCTTCGGCTTAGAAATGGTGATGAGCATCATCTCCCAGAGTTGGGTACGACTAGACAATGTCAGGGGAAACCTTTACCTGTATAGTATTAGATCTAATTTTAATAGCAACTCCCATGCTACCAGAAACTACAGAAATTGCCATTTATCTATCCCATGACTTAACAGAGAGTCTACTGCAGGGGTCCTCAAACTTTTTAAACAGAGGGCCAGGTCAGAGTCCCTCAAACTATTAGAGGGCCGGATTATAATTTGAAAAAAAAAAAACACGAATGAATTCCTATACACTTAAAAACAATACAATAATTATAATGAAGAACAATTTTAGCAAATATAAACTTATTACTATTTCAATGGTAAGTGTGTGCCTGCTTTTAGCTGATGAGATAGGATTGTTGTTGTTGTTGTTGTGTGCTTTCAAGTCATTTCAGACTTAGGTAGACCCTGAGCAAGGGCCGGGTAAATTACCTTGGAGGGCCGCATCCGGCCCCCGGGCCTTAGTTTGAGGATCCCTGGTCTACTGTATATGGTTGAAACATCTTATGGCAATGCTATGAAAATACAGTTAATATCACCCTTAGTTCATTTACTTGGACAAAATATAGTAGACTCTGAGTTAACCACAACTCAAGCAGCCAGAACTCTCGGGTAACCGGGGGGGGGGGGGGGGATCAAAGAAATAATGTTGTTGAAGGCTTTCATGGCCAAAATCACCGGGGCCCCTTCCACATAGCTGAATAAAATCCCACATTATCTGGGATATATGGCAGCGTGGACTCAGATAAACCAGTTCAAAATAGATATTGTGGGATTTTCTTCCTTGATATTCTGGGTTATATGGCTGTGTGGAAGGGCCCTGGGTTGCTGTGAGTTTCGGGCTGTAATGGCCATGTTCCAGAAGCATTCTCTCCTCACATTTCGCCCACATCTATGGCAGGCATCCTGAGAGATTGTGACATTTGTTGGGAACTAGGCAAGTGGAGTTTACAGGCTTTGAAGCTGCAAGCCCATTCAATGTTAATCAAGGTGACCGATTACAACATTCACACTTGCCTCCATCAGACAAGAGTTATTTCTCCCACTCTGGACATTCCACAGATATATAAACCTCACTTGTCTAGCTTCTGGAACATGGCCAGACAGCCCGGAAAACTCACAACAATCCAGTTAAACAAAACTTTTGCTGTGTTTTGTAACATAACCAATTGGGAAATGACGTTTACAACCCAGAAACAAACATTGTGTTACACAGTGTGATAGAAAGGCAGAGTTAGGCCTATTTTTATTACTTGGCTGTACTGAAGGAGTTGGGGATGATGGCAGTTGTAGTCCATCGCATCTGGAGGATGGCGGGGTGTTTGGTTTGTTTAATCCCAGGATGGGCTTAATAATGTGATGTCACGTGCTTTTTGCCCACTCACCCAGGACGGTGGTCTTCCTCTTGGGCTCCTCTCTGCCGGAAAGGCCATGCTCGGCCTGCAGCTCCTCCTGCTGGATCCGCGCCTGCTCCAGGATCTTCCGGGAGAGCCGCTCGTCCACGTACTTCTCCTCCTCCTCCTCCTCCTCTTCTCCTCCCGCTCCCCCGCCATGCAGGCCGGCTTTGCCCCTCCGCTTCACCCGCCGACTGGGCTTCACCGCCTCGCCCTGCAGGATCTGCTCGGCCAGAGGCACGCTCACCCCGGCCGCCGAGGAGGCCCCTCGCACCCGCTTCTCTTTCGGCATGATCGCCCAGACACGTGGGGGAGAGGAAAGGCTAAGACGCATGCGCCGGAAAGAGAAGGCCAGAAAAGGGGCGGGGCTTGCGACCGCAGGGGCGGAATAGATATAGAGCAGAGCTTTCCCAACTTTTCACGCTTTTGAGACCAATCAGGCGTGGGCAAACTTGGGCCTTCCGGGTGTTTTGGACTTCAACTCACACAATTCCTAGCAGCCGGTAGGGCTCAAGTTTGCCCACATCTCTAATATTTTGCATATACATTTGGAAAATTGTATATGCAAAATATCAGACAGATGGAAAGCTATTTAACCTCAGCAGACTGAAAGCCAAAACCAAGGTGACAACATCTATTACAGAAGTCCAATATGCTGATGATAACATCGTCTGTGCACATTCAGAATTTCTACATGCCACTCTAAACACCTTCGCAGAAGTATATGAAAAGCTTGGCCTGTCATTGAACATCGAGAAAGCCAAAGTGCTCTTCCAGCAGTCACCAGCCAATCCCTCTCCAATGCCAGAAATATAGCTTAATGGTGTAACATTAGAAAATGTTGATAATTTCCACTACCTTGGCAGCCACCTCCCCACAAAAGTCCACATTGACACTTAAATACAACACCGCCTGAGCTCTGTGAGTGCATTTTTACGAATGAAGCACAGAGTGTTTGAGGACTGGGACATCTTGAAAGCATGGCTATTTCAGTGTGCCTTCCCTGAATAAAGGAAACAATGCCCTAATTTGATCAATTTTCTGCAATATGTCCTCTGAAGCACTACCCGTTGGATTTATTTCCCTACATTACTCTCTAACCGCCCCACCCCCCGTTTAGATACCCTACTTCTGTTCACACCCAGTATTTTAAAAATTTAATCTACTACATCCGGCCTTTCCCACAGTCTTTTAAATCTCTTGTGTGTTACTGCTTATATGTTATTTATGATATTGTACTGTGTTTTATTTGCTTGCTTGCCTTGTTTTCTACTGATGTATTTTGTTGGGCTTGGCCTCATGTAAGCCGCCCGAGTCACCTTGGGGAGATGGTGGCAGGGTATAAATAAAGTTATTATTATTATTATTATTATTATTATAAACTAGCTGTCCCCTGCCACGTGTTGCTGTAGCCCAGTCTGTGCATATGTGTTTTGTGTGTGTGTATATATGTGTTTATGTATGTGTATATATTTGTGTATATAAGTGTGTGTATATATGTGTATTTATATGTGTGCATGCATATTGTGTATATGTGTGTGCTTGTCTATATGCATATTTGTGTGTGTGTGTGTGTGTGTATATATATATATATATTATTTATTTTATTAATCAATTTTATATACTTCCACTCGCCGAAGTCTCGGAGCGGTTTACAATATACACAAGAAAAACTTTGATCAACAAAATTCAAATGCCACCCTAAATAAATAAGTTTTACAAGCTCTACGAAAAGCAAGTAAATCTCGGAGAGCTCCTGTTCCTGCTGGCAAAGCATTCCATAGATAAGGAGCCACCACCGTGAAAGTTCTACGCCTAGTAGACATCAGGTGAATGGTCCTAAAATTGGGAACTTCAAGGAGATTCTGATCGTCTGAACGAAATATTATGTGGATATGTATATGTGTGTGCATGTGTATATGTATATCTGTGTGTATCTGTGTGTATGTGTATGTATGTTTGTGTATATGTGTATATCTGTGTGTGTTTGTGCATATATATATGTGTGTGTGTATGAATGTGTGCATGTGTATATGTATATGAGTGTATGTGTATCTGGACACATTGACAAGCTGGAATGTGTCCAGAGGAGGGCGACTGGAGAACAAGCCCTATGAGGAGCGGCTTAATGAGCTGGGCATGTTTAGCCTGAAGAAGAGAAGGCTGAGAGGAGACATGATAGCCATGTATAAGTATGTGAGAGGAAGTCATAGGGAGGAGGGAGCAAGCTTGTTTTCTGCTTCCATGGAGACTAGGACGCAGAACAATGGCTTCAAACTACAAGAAAGGCGATTCCATCTGAACATGAGGAAGAACTTCCTGACTGTGAGAGCCATTCAGCAGTGGAACTCTCTGCCCCGGAGTGTGGTGGAGGCTCCTTCTTTGGAAGCTTTTAAACAGAGGCTGGATGGCCATCTGTCAGGGGTGATTTGAATGCAATATTCCTGCTTCTTGGCAGGGGGTTAGACTGGATGGCCCATGAGGTCTCTTCCAACTCTATGATTCTGTGTATATGTAAATATGGTATTTTTGGGGGGGTTTTAAGTCTGTTCGGCTGGGGTTTTGTGTGTGTTTGTGTGTGTGTTTACAGGTGATGGTCACACGTTGGACTGTTAGGTGTATTGTGTCTAAATTTGGTGTCAATTCGTCCAGTGGTTTTTGAGTTATGTTAATCCCACAAACGAACATTACATTTTTATTTATATAGATGAAATACAATTTTAAACCTAAATATACGTATATATAAAGTAGATCTTAGGAAGTTGTTTCTTGATTTAAAACGTCAATATGCTGGCTGATATCCGAACAGAGGATGGGCCGGAGGTGTCAATACTTTCCTCCCTACAGGAAAGCCTGGCTCCACTTTCTTTTGCTGGATGGGCAATGCAGGACCACCTGAGTTGGAGGTGGGCCTGCATTGCCTGCTCCGGCCGCCAGGGGGCCGCTTCCGAGAGGAGGCGGCGAGGACGACACTCGCCCGCATTCCCCGCGATGACGTCACTTCCTTTCGGCGTTCTTCCCTCCGAGGAGGCGAGGCTGTGTGAGGCTCCGCGAAGACCGCCGGGCAGAGGGCGCTGAGTGAGGCTGAGAAGTCTTGGGCCACCTTTCCGCCCGGGTTCACGCCTCCCCCGCGGAGGAGACAGCCGAGGAAACATGGGTGTCACCTGGTACGGCTTCCCAAGGCTGCTGTAGCCTTAGCCAAACATTTTACCTTGAGACCGTTGCATGTTTTTGCTTCTCAGTGTCGGCCAAGATGGAGGCCTGCTGCGATTGTGCTTGGATGTACATTCGTTTCAAGAATGAGGGGTCGGGTATGGAGTGTAACGTGTGAACGAGCGAATGACGAGTGTCAGGGGCAGGAGAGGGACCTGGTGACAGGTAGGGTTACTACAGGCATGGGCAAACTTCGCCCCTCCAGGTGTTTTGGACTACAACGCTCACAATTCCTAACAGCCGGTAGGCTGTTAGGAATTGTGGGTGTTGTAGTCCAAAACACCTGGAGGGCCGAAGTTTACCCATGCCTGAGTTACTAAATCTCCTCAATGTAATGCCAGGGGAGTATCTGCCCCTCATCCGAATTGCTTGGCGCCAGACAAGTTTGCGATTTCAGGTATTTTTGTGTGTGGGATTTTTTTTTTTTTGCATCGCCTAATTGCTAAGCCTAATCAAACCAGTCATTTATGTTTCACGTACACATAACATGTATATGAAACATAAATGTTGTGTTTAGGCTTGGCTCCCATCTTCAAGGTGTTAGTAAATAAGATATTGACACCACCTGCATGTAACACAGGTATGGAGAAACCCACGCCCGGGAGCCGAATGCGGCCTCTTGGACTCTTTTTGCAGGCCCTCCTCTCGCTCACCATCCTATCCTTCCTTCCTTCCCTCTTTCCTTCTGCCTTTCCCCCTTCCCTCCTACCCTTCCAGTCTTCTGTCTTTCTTCCCTCTTTCTCTCCCTCTTTCTCCTTCCTTCCTTCCCTTTTGTCACAGGGAGGAGGGAGCAAGCTTGTTTTCTGCTTCCCTGGAGACTAGGACGCGGAACAATGGCTTCAAACTACAAGAGAGGAGATTCCATCTGAACATTAGGAAGAACTTCCTGACTGTGAGAGCCGTTCAGCAGTGGAACTCTCTGCTCCGGAGTGTGGTGGAAGCTCCTTCTTTGGAAGCTTTTAAACAGAGGCTGGATGGCCATCTGTCAGGGGTGATTTGAATGCAATATTCCTGCTTCTTGGCAGGGGGTTTGACTGGATGGCCCATGAGGTCTCTTCCAACTATGATTCTATGATTCCTTCCCTCTTTCCTCCCTCCCCGCATTCCCTCCACCCTTCCTTCCATCCATCCTTCTCTTCTTCCCTTTTTACCTTCCTTCCTTTTCTTTTTCCTTCCTTCTTTCCTCCTGGGGCATGTTTACCTGGGGGAAGAGAAGGTAGAGAAGGAACATGAGAACCAATTTTCAAGATCTAAAAGGGTGTCCCATTGAAGAGGAGGGGGAAAACCAACTTTCTGCTGCTCTAGAGACCAGAACACAAGGAAGCAATGGGTTCAAATGGCAGGGGAAAAGATTAGGAAGAATTCCTGAAAGTAAGAGCTGTTGGAGAGTGGCCTAGGCTGCCTGGGAGTGTGGTAGAGTCTCCTCTGGAGACTTTTCCGCAGAGGCTGTCTGTCGGGAATGCTTTAATTGTGCCTTCTTGCTTGGCAGGGGGTTGGACTGGATGGCCCTTGAGGGTCCTTTCCAGCTCTAGGATTCTATATCAGGAGTATGCAGTATGGGGTCTAATAGATACACTTTTTCCTCTCGTATCCACCTCATCCTGACCAAGGCTAACCTTTTGGGATCCAAATGTTTCCCATCTTTCCTTTGCTTTCTGCCTCCGAAAGAGAAGAGGAAGGGGA